>NC_139827.1:29243006-29490506 GCF_963691815.1 Echiichthys vipera | reverse complement strand
GAAAACCTGTTAAGTTTAAAAACAAAATGGCCCATAATACCCTTCTTTTCAGAGCAATAAATAACACTCACCAGGCTGGCAGCCCAGAATCTTCTTCTAATATAGTTTAGTCTGTACTTTTTTCACAGTATGTTTACATATTTTGCATTTAGCAGATTTAATCCAACAACTGTTTTCCATCAGGACACATGGCCGCCAGTGGAAACACTGACTGTTGCTGGACAGCATGTGACATTCAGAACACAAGATTTACAAATCACCTGACCGCTCTGCAGTTCTCCTTCAGCTCTCAGGATCTCACTTGGTCTTAAATCACAAAGCACTGCTTTGGTTTTGATGTATGCTATTTTCACTGTGATCAATCCTCATGCCCCCATACACATATTTCCTCCCCAACAAGCAAGCGAAGGTCAATACTACATGCTCTAATTCTAGCCCACAGGCACATGCCCCGCCCGCCCGTAAATTCAATTTTGCCCCAGGCTTTTTTGTGGGCCGCGTCTGTCAGAAGCAGAGAAGGCAGCTAGTCGCCTCTATTTCACAGGTAATCTCTCCTGTATTGACTAAATGGGTTCAGGCTCTGTAATAGAGGTCATTTAGTGCAATGGTTTAGTGCTGTGGGAGATTATGGGCGAGAGTGGGGCTTACCAATCCTAATGTTACATTTTAGCTGCAATTTGGGGATATTTACGCTTTTCCTTCAGTCCCTGGACCCCCGTGGTCACCCCCTCCCAAAAACCCCTGGAGTAGCACTCAAACAGCCCCTCGAGACCACAGATTTACAGGATCATCTTCCCTCGTGTGTGTACGTGCGAGGGTAGAGCGGTTTGTGGATGGCTGAGGGGTATAGATTGATTTGGTTTTGTTAGGCAGAGAGGATTTGCACCGCAGCAAAGCTTGAGCTCTTTTAAAGTCTCTCTCTCTTGATTGCTCTCCTGCTCCCTTTCTCTTTTCAATAGAGACGGGGAAGTAATTAACAGCTACTTAAATTCCCCTGATGGATTTTGTGGACAGAGGAGAGAGGAGAAGGGGGCAGTGTAGTGAGAGACGGGCTCTATCCTTTAAAGCTTAATGCCGCCATTTGCAGAATAATTTTGTCCTTGAGATTTTTTTTGAAGATTGGTTAGGAAAAAAATTGGATTCCTGATGCAGAATTATTCAGTAATGAAGCGGAATACTACAAGAATCTGCTAATGCATTATGAAAATCTCTTTGCATTTATGCACGCTGCCATTGATTTCATCAAAATTTAAACTCCCTCTCCTGTCGGAGAGTGGTCCTGCATAGAGCCGCCTTTTGTCTCGCACACATGCTTTTAATGCATATTCTATAAGTCAAACTCCATTTTCTGTTGTTTACTCTCTGGCCTTCTACCCAACGAAGGCTTAATTGCTGACTCTCTACTCCTGTTACAAAGTCAAATCAATTCCCAACACATTGATGATTCACACACCACAAGTGTAAATCAACTTCCTGCTGACATGTCCCCACTTATCAACAGGAAGCCAATAAAGTCTTCATTGCTGCCAACCACTTTTATAACACGTAAGGTCAATCCAAGCGTATTTTACTCCTCCAGTCCCCACATCGAAACGACAGCACTTCCTGTCAACATGTTTCAGCTTCCTCTCTGGTCCCCCTGTGCTAACGGCTGTGTCATGTGTGTCAGGGCTGCCAGATCAGATGTCCCATGTCCTACGCGGATATCAAACCAGACAATGGACCTCCTGCTGCAGGCAGAGAGAACGCCGTCTACCCAGAAAGCATTAATTTCCATTCTCAGGCTAATCCTCCATCCCAGGAGAGACTAGCGCTAGGCTAATAAATACAGAGGAGGAAATGTGAGTCTGCAAGGTGCTGCGTGCTCCACGCCAGCAAACACACGTTGTCTTACACACACATCCATAGTGTTTGAACAGATGCATGGATGCATCAACACATCCACATGTATACTGTACACAAACACACACAAACACAGCATTTACTTTCGCTCAACTGTTGGTCAGCAGTTTAAATATCAAATGCAATGTAAAGGGAAATGCTTCAATGCAGAGCCACACACACACACACACACACACACACACACACACACACACACACACACACACACACACACACACACACACACACACACACACACACACACACACACACACACACACACACAATTTATTTGCTGTATTAAACCTATCCAAGACAGGATCAGCAGTTAGATAAGTCCCATTATGAAAGAGTGGGATTAACTAACACAACCTACTTTCCACACATGTGTGTGTGTATGTGTGTGTTTAAGTTACGTAACTGTGCCAATAAAATATTCACTGTCCTTCAACCTCAGCTAATCTCATGCTGTTATGCAGACAGGAGCTCAAACACAGTGATTTGTCCACCATGACACTTTTTTGTCTGTTTGCTACAAAGTGCTTTGTTTACAAAAGGTTTATTAAACGTTTCTAATTATGTATGTCAATCCATGTCAACTTTACATTTTTTCTTTTTTTTAAGACAGAAGAAATAGAATATGGACTTGTTGAATTTACTGAATAATGAGTAAAATAAGATTGGCAGGCTTGCATATGTTCAGGTATATGCAATGCTGAAACCAAAATCAGCGATGCCTATGTGACATAAAAAAGCTAAATAAATAAATGCACAAAACAACAACATAAACAGCCAAATGTACAATTCGGATTATAACCATCAAACACATAGTAATATTCTTTCCATGAATGAAATGAGTGCTAAAATTACCATTGTTACCTTTTAAAATATCTGATGTTACTGTTGGTTCACTCATCTTATTCATCTTATATGTTGCTGCAGTGACTCATTTCCAAATTTTCCCAAATGACACCAGTTGTTTCTGTGATCTCCTGCCTTTCATAAAACACACTGCATTGATTTCATCTTATCCCTTACCCTCAAACCAGTCTGGTGACATCATGGTATTAGCTGTAATATGAGGGGGCAGAAAAAGGAAAGATTCTTGATTCTGTAAATGTGAGGGCTGACAGCTCTATAGCTACCTGTCCAGCCACCAGCCTGTAATCTGCCTCCACCAGGTGTCTGATAGCTCTGCATATAAATACTCACCATTACTGAGAGCCCAGAGTCAGAGCGATCGAACACAGGCTGGACCCGTTGCCCTTAAAACATACACGCACAAAATGATACCTCCTCAACTGGCAATCACAAGTAAATGTTCTCAAAATAGAAGTAATAACTTCTACTCGAAGCCAATATATATAGATCTATTGAAGTGTTAAAGGCCTTGATAAAGCTTTTAGGCCCTAACTGAGGAGGTGTGTGCCTGTTAGTGTGTGTGTCGGGGAGGGGGTGGTGCCAGGGCCATGACATGCTGAGGGACAGATGCCTCCCGACTGCCCTTCCCCTGGATCAATAGCCCTCGCTCAAGGTTTTAATTAGCTAATCAGTGGAACATGGGCTTTTAAGCGGGGTGGGAGAACGTGGCTAAAACCTGCCGTCAATACCTATTAAAATGACCTCCTCAGCTGTGGCTGTGCAGGAAAGCCATTGACTGTCTTTTATGGCATAAGAACCAGCTTAGTGTTGTAATGAAACACAATGAATAGCTGGAAGAGCAGGGTGAGTTAAACAACAGGGAATGAACACAAAACTGTACAGAAGTATCCGTTCATGGGTGTGTCAAAAAACGCATTAGTTTCATTACAGTCATTACACAAGAGTTAATCCAAGTATCAATTGGTAGCTTTCCGTTGACATTTGCTTCCATCCAGATGACACAGTTATGTTGACATTCCTGTATTAATACTTGGTGGACTTATAATAATAACGTGGCACGTTAAAATTAGTAACACAGCTGCATACAAGCAAGATTTTTGTTGGCTTAGAAAACAAAAAGAAAAAGCAACACCACACCCTGTGAATCCTGGCTGTATCGCAGTGTGACTGGCCGCTGTGTGCACTTGTCACATGCTGTAAATACCGAAGGGATTAAGATGGAGTGACACACTGCCAAGACACAGATCAAGTATTCAGCAGCAACTATAAACTGTTTTGCTGCTGCAAGCGTGCGTGTGTCACAGGTCAGGGCGGGGATGAGTTATGAGAGTTAATAAGTTTGGATGACATGTTTGCTTTGTGTTCATATGTATACATGTGTTTGCGTCAGTGTGTGTGATTGACTTCGCCAGAGGCCTTAATTCATGAGCTTACCGGGCACGCCAGCAGATGCACTGTGCGTGACTTTAGCCATGTTTTTGTATATGTATGTGTGTGTTTGTGTTGGCTGGCAACATCTGTGTTTACCTTGAGCTCGAGCCTGGAGGTGGTGTCTGAGTTTGGGTGAGAACATACCAGTGGTTTTCCAGAGAGCCGCCGTCACCTGTGGTCACAAGTCAACTTCCAGGACTGTACAGGGGCCTCCGGATGAAAACACACTGACCGGAGGGCGAGAGACAGAGACAGAGAAGTTAATAGTACATCCTTTACAGCAGGAACTGTTTATCGCAGCTGATGCAACTAAAACAAATATAAATGGAAAGGAAAAGTAAGGGAATGTCAACAAGAGCCAGAGCCGAACATTCAGTCTTTGTTACCTGTGTGACACTTTTCTGTTTCCTCTGTGTTTCCACACTAACCATTGACTACCTCTGGGACATCTCCCAAGTAGCCACCAGTGGCCTGTAATTAAGATGAAGTTTAATTTAGCTCCACTGTGATGATATGGCGCAGAGCTAGAAAAACACAACTGATGCAACCCAGAGCAAGTGCTTAGTCTGTCAATGTTCAGACACCATCTGCATTCCCAACTATGCCTCCAGACACTTGAGACTTTCAGACACTTACCAAGCGGAGCCACATTTGAGAATGCAAATATCTGATCTGATATCAGTTGGACTGGACATTAAACATTAATGCCTGCTCCCTAGTACAAAGTCTGTGTAGTCTCCGATTGGGCCCCATGTGATAGAGCCGCTCATTGTCCGGACAATTCACAGTGAGCATGTTGACGACGTTATTATCATGTGGCTGGCAGGAAACTGGAGGGGAATAAAACACGGGAGGGTAAAGAAGAAAGGTACACAAAGAAGGGAACGAAAATGTCTAACTGATGAGAAAAGATCTAGGAACTCCTGTCGGTACGGGCCAATGCCAAAATCGTCAGACAGTAAGTGAGAACGCATCTGACAAAGACAAACTACTGTTGTGTGCTACATGCGTGATAGGGAAACTCATATGACGGAAAAGCTTTACTGTCCGTCTGTGCCCCTGCATATTGGGGCATATATGGGGCAGTGTACACGTACATACACACAGACACTTGGTACACTCAGGTACCTGGAGAAGACGACACTATATCTTGCCTGTTTTTAACAGCCTGTAGCCCGTATCATTGTAAATCAGTGGCGACTGCTCTAAGACTGCAAGGGAAGCTCAGCTTCCCCTAAAATTTCACCAAAAAAAAAAAAAAAAAGTGGTGAAATTTGTACTGCTTTGTGTACATTTCAGTGACTAAATATGGGCGAGAAAGCCTTCATCTTTTGTTCAGAATCAATCAACGCTCAGCTTCTGCTGACTTCAATAGGGAAGCGTAGAGCGGGTTGTTCCACTGCAGAGAAACTAGATGCTTTTTGGATAAATGCTGGGCTTTGTCCCGCCCATCGGACACTCAGCATCTCTGGGGGTCTATGGGGCAGTGGGCTGGCCCGGACGCTCGGCTTCCGCATGATGATTGGATGAGCTGTGGTGGAATACTTTTTTGATTGGCAGCTAAATGAGCGAATCAGCGATCTGTAAGAATAAACATCCACTGAAGCATTTTCCAAGTTTTTCATTCCGTTATTCTGAACTGATCCGGAGACTTTACAGATCCCCAGAGACTTTGTCTTTGTTAAAAATGACTAGCGTTGTGTTTGACGACTCTGTTCTGTCACTCTGCGGTTTCTTTCCCTAACGAACAGCGGCAGCTTCTCCCTCCGTCACGATCACTCACACTCACAGACGGTCACACTTCACAGCAGCCTGGCGCAGCAGCTCCAGCTGGGCCAAGGCCGTTTAAGCAGACTAGCTCTGCTGCCATTTAGAGGAAACTGGTCAAGTCCCTGAGAAGGAGCCTAGTTGGTACGACAAGGTCACAGATCATTTTCTTGAAAAGGAACAAAGGGTAGAATTTCCATATAAATAAACAAACACATTTATGATGTGGAAAAATGAGCTTCCCTTCCTTGAAAGACCAGCAGCCGCCACTGGTAAATGGTAATTTAAATAACATGTAGACTGCATGAACATAGCCTCATGTAATGGACAATTTTCATAATTCTGTCGTAAAATCACCCCAGGGTCTTTTTCGGCAAATACACTCATCAAATAAGTCATCAAGAGTATTTTTTATTTATTAACGGAGAAATCCCGGACAATTGCTAACAGCCGAATGCAACACATATTAGCACGGGGCAGCACTGTGAAGGCATCAAAACAGCTTTTTTATTTGTTATTTTTCTTCAGAGTTTTGGTTTTATTTTGAGCAGTAATAGTGCCATCACCGTAATGCCCCGAGTTAATCAGTGCTAGCCACGTCCTGCTTTTAGCGACTCTACCGGATTTCTCTGTTAATAGTTGTTACACAAAAAAAACTGTCTTGATGGCTTATTTGATGTATAAGAGACCATGGAATGATTTTACGCTGGAATTCATTTAGGAGTCATTCTTCCTCATCAGTCCTAAATGCATGTGCTTTACTTTATTGCTAATTTTTTTTTACATTTGATAGCAGGAGTTACTCTCACACGTATACATGAACAAATGTCTCCACATCAAAGGTTGTTACTTTGTGATTACAAAATCAGTCGAGGCCGTCATCAGGCCATCAGCTGCAGGAGAGTTTGTTATCATTGCTGTCCAAAGCACAAAGTACGGATGGAAATCCCAGTTTTATTACAAGCTTTCAAACAAACAAGGAGCTGTCACTGTGGAACTTGACTGAAAAGTGAAACATTTGGACCTTGTCAGCTGTCACAAAGCTGTGTACTGGCTGGACTGGAGTTCTAGTTCAGATATTGAAGTCTGTAATAGTTTGATTAAAGAGGACTTCTGTGAAATAGGTATAATGACTTTTAACAAGCAGCAGTATTTTAAGATGCAGTTGAAGGTCTTGTCTTAGCAGACTAATTACAATGTTCTTTTTGGATTAAATCCTTTCCCCCAAAGCAGCAACAGCTTAAGCGGTTTAAGGGGTTTTGCTAAAAGCCTCAAACTCTCTGTAGTGGCCTATTAAAAAAAGTTTCTCATTTGACTTTCTTCATAAAGGCGGCTGGCCTTCAAAGATTATGATTTTAATAACTTTCAGATAAGATCAACTTCATAGATCCCATGGAGACATGTTGCCAAAAGTCCCTGTAGCCGTTTGTTATCAGGTAAAGCTTACAGTAATTTTGTTTATTTAACCACCAAAAATAAATGAATTTGTCAAGGTTATTTTAATCATGAATGAATGTAAAAGACAAACATGTCACATAGTCTGCCACAGTACAAAGTCTACACGATTCCATTGAATTCAATTCAGGGGGGTGAAGTCAATGAGACGAAGTCATCTGCCCTGCAATTCACACGATCTGTGAAATTTATACCAACTCACAAAAGTCCCCTATATTATAAATGACAATGGTATTATTGAGTTCTTCAAATGAAAAACAATCTATTCTTTTAATTAAAAACATGTTCAAATTTCAAAATAAAGGCTCATCTTAAAGATGACAATATCAATGTTTTTACTTTACATCAATAGCGTTCGTTGATCTTGAATTGATGTGTGATCCAGATTGATGTATAGTTACACCACAACTACCTCAAACATTCCTTCAATTACAGAACAGGGTTTTACACATGAAGGAAAATAATAAAGATTCTATTCACTCTACTGTGCAGGTGTACACACTGTTTGCTCTGCCACATCATCCACCTGCCACAGCGAATGAGATCACCAGCACATCACTATTTTTCAAATCCACAGCTGCTTTTATGAGGTACGATTGCCTGGCCCTGAGAACTCTGGGGAATTCAATATTTTTTCAAAGGTACAATACACACCGGTATCGAGCAATAAAAGAAAGAACAACAAAAGTGTCAATTTTCAGTCGAGAAAGAGCAAAGCAGGAAGAATATGAGGGAATTGGACGGCGAGGGAATGTGTGTGTGTGTGTGTGTGTGTGTGTGTGTGTGTGTGTGTGTGTGTGTGTGTGTGTGTGTGTGTGTGTGTGTGTGTGTGTGTGTGTGTGGAATTGTTCTGTGCTTTAATATGATAACACCAGACCAGCCAAGGCCATTATCAGCCTTGTAGACTGCTCTGAACACAGATGGAGAGAGCACCCCCACTTTAATAAAAGGAGCCTTTTTCCGCTGTCTGATTAGAAATATCATTTCCTGATGCCCGTCTTTTTCCCTCCATTAAATTGGTCGGAGCTGAGCAGGATACACTGTATATAATAAGGTGCAGGGAAGGAGGACTGCAAAATAACTGAGGTGATAGACAGGGAACGGCTGCAGTGCCGGCTAGCAGACACACAAACGCACACACATCTACACAGTCGCGCACTTGCTAAACCTGGTAGGCTTTAATCTAAATTGTCTGCCTCTGCTTTGATTTTCTTCCATGAGTTTAATCTCCTGCCTCTTCCGCCTGTCCCTCAAAGAAAACAGAGGCATAAATAAACCAGCAGCTTTCAGCAGAAAACACACACACACACACACACACACACACACACACACACACACACACACACACACACACACACACACACACACACACACACACACACACACACACACACACACACACACACAGGTGACCTACATAACAAATCCAATCACCGTCATTAACAACATTATGTATTTACTTAGATTAGTTACGAAAGCGATTGTCATCTAAAGTGTATCCAGAGTGACATGAAGGCCAATCTACTTTCATTGTTATAAATGTTGTTGTTACTATCAATTATTCATTTAATAATTATCATTATTATCAGAATTTTTCACAAGGCTAATTATCATGTCATTTTCCCCCCATGTGTATGTAAGTGTCACTGCCACAGCAAAAAGATAACAATTACTATTATTAAACGGTTCATCTCCGTATATGTGTGTGTACGTCTTTGCAGGATTACATTATCATCACAAGGAGAAATGGTCGTTTTAGAATGAAACAGACACTCCTACCCAGCTGAGTGGGGGAGATGGCCTGATAAGTGGGGAGGTAATAAATAGCCTGATCCTGCCGAGAACAGCATGCAGACAGCCGTGCGCGCACACACGCACAAACACACACACGCGCGCGCACACACACACACACACACACACTTTCTCTCTCTCTCCCTCTTTTTCTGTCTCTCTTTCTCTCTGTTCAGCCCCTGTGGCCAAAAAGGCATCTGCTGCTCATGCTGATGTCATCTGGAGATAATAACCGGGGCCAGCATGGCACCGGGCCACAGACAGCGCCTCAGAGCCCCTCCACGCTGCATGGGCTTACTACGATGTGGAAACCCGCATCTGGGGGTACTGAGGACCTGGCAGCCCACAACTTGGAGGATGTTGGTGCTGGAGACATGCAAAGCATTGCTGCTGGGCCGGGGGCACCAACCGTGTACGGTTAGCAACTTACTCTGGTTGTGTTCAGGGCCACGATATGAGCGTCGCTCCCCAGCTAGGAGCCCGACAGCCTCAGTAACTGTTCAGTTGAGGGAGCAGCACCGCCTGCAGCTCAGTGGGATACTTCACAAACAACAATGACTGTAAACTGGTGACAAAGCCAACATGTAACCAGAGTGTTCCAATGAAAACAACACGGATTGTTGCTTTAGGGTGCAGAATGTGTGCCATGTCGCCATGGGAGTGTGTGGTGATGTTGTAGAGGGGGTGCACAAGAGAGGGGATTGTGTGTATATTGTGTGCTTTTCCCAGCTTGGGATCAAAAAAGTATTTCTATTCTATTCTATTGCTATATTTTCTATTTTCAAATGTTTTATTGGCACAGTGCAGTTATTTCATACACTGCCAAAGATAACAAAATGTGACAATGTAGAACAGGGATGTCAAAGTCAAATACATCAGAGGGCCAAAAAAACTAATTTGCTACAAGCCGAGGGCCGGAGTGGTTTAATGTTTATTAAAACATATTAAAATGATTGCATATAACCTATTGAACTAAGACCTAACACAGTGTACCGTATTTTATTTAAAAATTAAATGAATAATCCAATATTTTTGCATGGCTCCAGCCGTAATTTCAGGTGAAAACATTTTTCAACAGCCTCACAGACAAAAAACAAACTTGTCCTGTACATGAAATGAATAAAGCAATATTTTCTTATGACTTTAGTTATTTCAAGGAAAACATTTTCAACAGGTAAAGCAAAAAGAAAATGTCCTTCAAAAATAAAATATGTTCCTTAATATCAAGATAAAGACGCACAGCTTTGTTAACATGCGCTCTGCCTCCCACCGAGCTTAAAACACCCTGTTCTCATCGTCCACCTTCCCTTTAGCCATTATTGGGTAGGGGGTTGCTGAAAGTTGACATCTGCCCTGAATGCTGATGAATAATGAAGCCGAGGCGGCCCACCTGCGGCGCTGCAGTGAGTTTGCAGGCTACTGTTGCATTGTGGGCAATGTAGTTTTGGTACGTGAAAAACACCAGCAGGCGGCTGTGGCGTGCGGGCCGGTTCTAATACTAATCAAATATCATCCCGGGGGCCAAAATAATTCATTCGCGGGCCGGATCTGGCCCGTGGGCCTTGACTTTGACACCCATGATGTAGAATATCAAAAATATGAACAGGTCAATATATACAGCACTCAATGCCAGTCCCCATGAGTATTGAATGATTTCTTTAAAAGGGACATATTTAGGGTGTATGATGATACAGTCAGATTGTATTTGAACAATTATCAGATTGGATATAATCTGGTGCACGGTGTGTCTCTCGGGCTTCTTCCTCTATCTCCACCATCTATTTTGCAAGGGCATGATTGACAATTGTAAAATCAATCACAACAACCCAGCGCATTTTTCCCCCTATCCCAGGATGATAATTCGGTCCAAAGCCAGACCAAACTCCAGTGCTGACACAGTGCTGTGGAGATAAGATTGGCTATGACTTGATTGGATAAGGAAGTCAGATTCAGTTTTTGATTGCTCCTTGATGACAAAAACAATGTATATTAATTTTGTGTATCAGAAGGGATTCAAGAAGCTGTAAAATACATAATTGATACAGTAGATAGTAAATGCAGTATGTCGATGTACGAGCAAAAGTAAAGGTAATCAGGCTTATAGCACCAGAGGCTGAAATGTACAGATGTGTGCACTGTTTATATTTATTTGTTTGTACCTAAGTAAGTGGAGATATGAGACTGTCCATGGTGACAAAGCTACCCTAACCTTAATGAAGTACATATTTCGACCCCAACCGTGATCTTTCCCTGAACCTAACTGATGAATTAGTATTTTGGCGGTGATCAGCAAAGACATGATCCTCTGGTCTTGGTCTCAGGTTGGCTGGCGTGATCACTCTTTGTCAACATAGCTCCATGGAGAAAAGCATCATAGACAGGGAATCCGCCAAAAGGGCTTCAAGCGTTAGTTTGTAGCGTGCGTCACTAAATTCACAAGCTTAACTAACATGTTCCTGGTGTTTTTGTTTTACACACAGATCTACCCAGTGTATTGATAGAGATGCCAAAGGGTCCTGACATAGCTGGTGAAGGCGACGAGTCGGGGTGAGAACGCGTCGATGTATATGACCATTAGTCCAGGTTAGGCATTGTAGCTACTGTATGCATCGTGTCTTTCATGTGACACAAACGTGCAGGCTTTGAAAGCAATTTTTACTCCGGGAAAATAAAAACATCTTCAAATGAAGATGCTTTGTTGATCATTTTATATCCATTTCACCCAAATTCTTTGGAAACGATTGGATTTCCACTAAAATTTAAGATTAAGTTCTGTACGTTCGAATGATGTTGGAGAATAATATGATATGCTCAGATGTCTAAATTCTGGAATTTACATACATCAGTGACTACTGCTGCTCCAAATGTACGTGCAAGGGGCTGTTTTATTATTGTGGCGCCTTAGCAGATAAGGTGGTCCTTGGTCCTTGAAATGGTTATCTCTCTATAACATCTAATGTTTCCCTAGGCTTCTGCTATGTGACTGTGTCTCTGCAAACATGTACCAGAAACTTCTCTGATCAGATATTTGTATTAAATTAAATGCATGTAAGGACAACTGAGGCTCTTTCGGTTATTCTTTATCCATTTTCGGGAAGGATCATCAATTAGTGCAAGTTTTCTGGCTGAAAAGAGGTTAAAGGCTTCATGTATTTAAATGAGGCTGGTGTCAGTACAAGTAGACCTATCAAATATCCCAAATATAATTACAGTTATCGCTCAACCTGCATTTTCCTGCACATTTTGACCTTATTCTCCTGTACATACACAAAGGCACATACACACACAAAAGACAAACCTCCTGTATGTGTGTCATGTCCATAATGCAAGGGACCCACAGACACATAGGACCCACAGACACACACGCACAACTCAAACTGACATTACGTTAAGGCAGGGTCGGCCACTCTCGCCATAATTCACGTTGCTCTAGTCCTCTGTGGGTTAGTAAATCTATCTGTGTACAGATTCACAGTGAGGTAAGAGCAACCTATCTGCTCACCACCCTGATCTACTGACACACGAGAACAGAAATGAGGAATTGAGTTACTTTGGACAGGATAGCTCTTTCCTGCCACCCACCTAAACTGTGGTCCATTATAGGAGCTCTTAAAGGAGCTAACAGGCGTCATTCTGCCCATTTGGACAGCAGCGAGTGGGTGGACTATTAAGTGGCTGCCTGAATGGCCTCTCCTATTGTCTTCCTCTGTTTCTCTCCCACTGACACACTCAACCTTTCCCCTGTTCGTTTTTTTTCTTCTCTGGTTTCTTTTCATTGTTATTTCTTTTTTGTGTCGATCTTAATTACCTGCCCCTTAATATCTCCTGTTTCAAACTGCCCTTTTAATTCTACCTCTTATCTTTCACCACCCATTCCTTTCTGTCTTTATTATTCATTACCTTCATCTGCTTCTCTGTCTGTTTCTATCCGTGTCTCCTTCTCCTCTCAGACCTGCTTATGTGTAATCTGTGAGCATCAAGCCCTCTGTGATACCTGTCTGTGGGGAAGTAGGAAGCCTTGAAGACGAAGAAATCAAATTGTCTGCTAGCATCTAATTCCACCCGACATCCATTTCAGCCTGGCTCTTTACTCACATCCTAGAGGGAGGGGAGGGGAGGAGCGGGGGGGGGGGGGGGGGGGGGGGAAGACTGTGGAGGTAGTAAACCAAGGAGCAGGGGTGAATGTGTTAACGTGTGAATGTGTGCGTGTATAACAGAAAGTGTGTGTGTGGGGCAGTTGGCTGGAGGCGGATTCTGACTCCCTGTGCTTCTTGTCAGATCGACCGTGCATCAACCTGAGGCTCAGACCTCACCGCAGCATGAATTTAAAACACATGCACACATACTACAGACACCACCTGTGCACATACCACTATATTTCTTCATGACTAAATCTGGACAGCCTCAAATACAATAGTCAGAGTAAAAAAACTACTCCATACTACTGTGGAAGCTGCAAGTGGATAGGTGGAGGTTAAATATTTATATGTGAAGCCAGCCCCTATTTCAGAAATATAAGCGTGACTACAGTCAAAATTCTGCTGTTCGGCAGACTGCCATAACATGTGGGTCATGTTCACATTACTATAGATATTGTTATAGTTACTGGTTGCTTGCATCTCTGGAAGTGTGTCAGTCTCTCTGTCTTTTGTCTATCTTTGTGATTCTCTCTTTCTCTCTCCTTTTCTTAGTCCCCAACCGGTGCAGACAGATGTGCGTCCTCCACAGAGCTGGGTCTGTCTGACGTTCCTGTCTGTTATAGGGAAGGTTTTCGTTGCCACCGTACTCTACGGGGGAATTGTTGGGTCTATGTAAATCATAAATAAGTCATAGAGTGTGGTATTTACCTACTCTGTAAAGTGTCCTGAGATAACTTTTGTTATGATTTGGCACTATAAATAAAATTGAATTGAATTGAATTGAAAATTGAATTGAAACTCCAAGGCTGTACTGAATGTCCTTTTTTATTACATTCAAAGCTTCTGTTGAGGTTTTTGAATGTCTGTGTCCTATTTTATGATCACTTTATGATCATCATCCTAAAAAATAATTAAAATCCTCCAACAAAATCCTCAATTTGAATACAGTAATTAATTGGATTAAATGTCTTTTTTTAATCAAATCTACTTCCTTTAATGAATATCGCTCGTAAGTTCTGTTAACACAAATAAATATGGGCAGCAGGCTAGTCCAACAAGGGCATGAATGAATAATGATGAACTCATAATCACACCCCATTGGAAATGTTTGGATCAAACGAGTCTGAAATAATCCAATGCAGCCACTATTGGAATCTAATTCTACAAAAATTATAATACTAATACTATTAGTGCAGCTTCATTTTTAGATGTAACTGTGCAGAGATTCAGAGTTGAAATAGAATAAATAGACATGCCAAAAAAAAGGAGCTACGCAGCATTCGAATGTTGATTTAGATTTGGACAAGCTTCAAACTATTCTGTACAACTCTACAAGATCCTAAACGTAATGGCCCTTCATCATATCTAATAGGAATCTGTTAAATTGAGTTCATAGAAAACACAGCACATACAAAATACATCTCAAATCATTCAGTGACAGTAACAAGTCACTCAAATGTTATAAAATAAACTGATCAGTCATCTGTTTTGTGTAGATAGGTAGTTTTTCTTGAAGTCCCACTCCAGACACATGTGAAAGTATTTAAAAACTACTCTGCTATGATTCATATTTTGTGTAACGTGGATTTTGCACATAGAAAGTAAAAACTCAGAGATGGAGCTGGAAGCACTTCTATTGTTTCTACCTCACGGAGAAATGTTTCATTTCACCTCGCCTTGACCCTGGCGACTCGTGCTTGCACTCCCACGCATGCTCGCAGCAACTTTACTCTTTGGTAATTTTGTTCTAGCTTCTATGGGAAGCTGACGAGCCGGCCTGAGGCTTAAAGAGAAGCTCCTACATGTTTGGGCCGGCTTTAGACAGGAGGTGGCGGGGCAGCAGAGCCCCTTGGGCAGATGGCCGACTTGTGGTATGGTAGGTGCAACTCGTGGAGCCCAACAGGGGGACTGGCGGAAACTGAGCCCAAGCTGCCTGTCCACGCAGCTAATGTTAGCGATCTGCAAAAAAAGTAATAGTTTCGGCGTCCTGAACCCGGCGTCAGTCAGACCCAGAGTCCGAAGAGGAATCTGTTGTGCACTAAAATAAGTGATTAGCAGACGTATCAGAATGGTAAGTGTAGTTAGCATCTTTTATTAGTTTCTGTTGTTTGTTAGCTTGTTAGCTAGTCACTGACAGCTATGATGACAGTGTGTTTTCTCTCTGTATGGACAGTCCGCTCTGAGCTGGAGGTTTCAGGTTTTTTTGTATGTTGTGTCGAAGTCATACCCGTGTCAAATAGTGTTTCCCAACTTAGACAGTGATGGGTTTATGGATTAGCAGCGTTCAGTTTTTATGCTCCACAAATCTGGAACAAACTTCCAGAAAACTGCAGGTCTGCTGCAACTCTTAGTTCTTTTAAATCAAGACTAAAGACTATTTGCCGCTGCTTTTCAGTAAACTGCGACTTCTTTAACTCTAACAATCTTTTGTGTTTTAAAAATGACCTTTTATGCATTTTAAATCTAAATATTTTAAATTGACCTTTTATATGTTTTAAGTTTATATGTTTTATGTGTTATTTCTCCCAGTGCTTTTAATGTTTTATGTGAAGCACTTTGAATCACCTTGTTGTTGAATTGTGCTATACAAATAAACTTGCCTCGCCTTGCCTGGTGATGTAACAACTAATGCATGCCTGAATACATTTGCATAGACATCTCCTCATTCATGGGGAGAGGAAAAGTTTGTGACCAAGTGAAGCCAAAATCAAGCCCTGCCCACCAGCCGACTGGCCGGACAAACCCTCCCATTTAACATTGTTTCTGAAACACTTTATGTGAGAAATATGCAATACTGATTCATATTTGATCATCACCTACTAGTTTCACAGTTTCATTGTAGTGCAAACTTCTCGGCTCTGATTGGTTGACGGTAAAGCAAAGTAGAGTTAGCAGATGACATTAGGAGGAGACAGAGAGAGACATTACTGTTTCACAGATCGTCTGTCTCATTGTGCTGCTGGGATATAGTAACAGTTTCAGCAAATATGAAAAGAAATCCAACACATTTTTTACAGAAAGTTACAGACTGCTTTAATTGAAAGCGTCAAGGCCTCCATTATTTACAGGACTCTGCAGCTCTCTCCAAGCTGTGCAGATGGGTCTGGTAATGTGAAGTGTTCAACAAACAAATTCTACACACAAAAATGTGTACTGCAAAAAAGAATATGGCTAAGATACTGTGAATACTGTTATCAGCATTTTTACTCAATATCCAAAACACTGTATCAATGTATAGAGCCTTAGATTTTCTCTATAGATCCCAATAAGTCTGTTGTTTTTAGATAAGAATCAGGTCTTTGTTTGAAAGGTTCCTCCTCTACACGTTCATGTAAAGGTTGATCCCTGCATTGAGACAAAACCCATGAAATGAGGTAATAACAGGAGACCTCCAGTCTCGTCATGTGCTTTACGGTGAGTAAATGACATCATTATCAGAGGGTATTGATTGTCTTCTGGCTGGGCGACAGCAGGTCAGCTAATAGATGGTGGTTATTCCAGCCGAGGTTACGTTTATAGACTAGAGAGAGCTGGAGACCAACACATTAGCGTTTCAGTGGGGATGTGCAGTAAACTATGAGATGTGATTATTGAACAGAACACTGACATTATGTCTCATATTTATATAAAGACTTTCTGAAGAAATGAAAACATATCTGTCCGCATTTAAGAGTCCAATAAAACTGAGCTATTTCAACAGCTACAGCAAGCATCTACACACGGAGACACACACCTGTACTCATGCACACGTCTGCACACACAGACATATCGTACACACACATATACACACACGCACACGCAAGCACTCACACACACACACGCACACGCACACACACACACACACACACACACACACACACACACACACACACACACACACACACAGACACACACACACACACACACACACACACACACACACACACACACACACACACACACACACACACACAAACACACTTAATCATGGACTTGTCTTCCTGTGGCTCCTGCTGGGTGTTTCTAAAGTGGAACAGTAAACAGCAAAATAATCAAATAAATCGGATCAGTATCAGAATCAGAAACACTTTAATAATCCCAGGGGAAAATTATTTTTGTTACAAAACTCCAGATATACAAACAACAAAATATTATACAGACAACATATACAGTTTTTCTCGATTGCTAAGACACATTTCTTGAAAGCTTCTCTTCTTTTCTCTAAACTGTGAACACAAACCCCAATTTTCAAGCTACATTCACAAAACCTCAGACTCTTCTTGCAAAACCAAACTTTCGACTCAAAACAGTTCAATCTGTGTCCAAAACTGAACTTTGTTGTCAAATCGTGCCCCAAGTCAATCAAAATTAAAAACACTACTGAGCAGCCACTAAACACTACATAGAAAAATAGAAAACTCAATGCTCAGGACATGAAGCTGAATGCATGTTGCAAAACAAAAAAACTTGCATTTAGCAGTTTACACAAAGACAAAAAACAGAAATCTTGTGCATTAACATGTAGCACTTGTACAGTACAAAAAACAAAGATCTTTTGCATTTACAGTACACATATTATTTGTTCAAAACAAACAGAAACTGTATGCATTTGCCACTTGTGTACAGTTCGGCATTGTCCTCACGGACCATATCAACAATTAGGGGAGAACATACCTGTCCTCCCACCACCATGTGACAGTCTTTCAATTCTACAAAAAGAGAACATGCAGTTACAAAAAATATACATGGAATACTACAGACAGTTAGACTAACCCTCCATTACAATACTACAGTACATTGGCACAGTGATGCACTGAAACATATATTCACTTACAGTATACTGTGGTACAGTATATACTGTAATATGTCATACAGTAATTTGCTCTCAACATTTACATACTTTACTATAATAATAAAAGATAATTACCTGTTCTCTTCTCTAAATCTTCGGATTATGGTGGACACAGTGAATCTAGCGATGTTTGGTTGTACACTTTGTCCGGCCTCCCTCATGCTCATACCATGGACATGAACATGGTCAATCACAGTAGCTCTGATTTCATCAGATATTACTGTTCTTTGTCTTCGCTGATCACCTTGACCACCTTGACCACCTTGACCTCCTCGACCTCCTCTCACACAAACTCTTCCTCTCAGATTTCTATCCATTGTAGTGCCTCACAAATCAGTGCTCTCTGAACTGGCTTTATATATTCCCTCACATCATTAGACACAAGTGTTATCAATTTTGAGTTGTTGTGTTCAAGTAGTGACAACCGTGCTTTAATTGTGTTTGACTTTTGCCACCTGTGCTCACCATTATGCAGCACATGTGCATCACAATGAAAATGTGTTGGTAAGTTGTGTCTAAACAGGTGAAAAGTGCTCATGGTTTTGCCAAAAGAGTGATTGATTCAATCAGTGGGTTCAGGCAACAGAGAAATTGGTTCAGACAACAGGGTTTAGTGTTTTAGCAATTGAAAAAAACTGTAATAAAAAACAGACAAATAAACACAATGAAGACCAAAAAAACCCGTAATGGCCTGAAAAGTTCTTAATGTCTTCATGCAACTCTTGTAAACATTATTCTTATTTTTATTTCATTCCATCAATAGCCACCTTAAACATTTCCAAAGCCAAGCACACAGCCATTTTAAAATTCCTTGAACTGTTTAATTGTTACATGACCAGCGGACCCTGCAATTTCAAACTCCGACTAAAGCTTTGTGTATGCACAAAGGCAGACATATGCATATGTATTTTTGTCAGATTTATTAAGCTGTACTCTTGTTCTATTTTATAAATCATTGTGGAGCTGGGCGCATGAGCACAAGCCTAGTTTCCACACCTACAATTTGCCCCATAGATGGAGGTAGAAACACTCTTAAATATCGGTTAGCACATCGATGTGTGTCACCCCTCCACCACTCATTAGACCTACCAGTGAGTAATATGGCATTCTGTGTCACATTGGAGATTTTCTCCTATGATGGTGCTT
The DNA here is from genome assembly GCF_963691815.1 of Echiichthys vipera. Classification (NCBI taxonomy): domain Eukaryota; kingdom Metazoa; phylum Chordata; class Actinopteri; order Perciformes; family Trachinidae; genus Echiichthys; species Echiichthys vipera. The sequence goes on along the minus strand of NC_139827.1, from coordinate 29,471,183 downwards.
TCATTACGCAAAGCTGAGTCCATATCACAAGTTCATCCCATGTTTCTGCAAACCATCACCACAGTATATCTCAATCTTCATTCTTATTACGTCAGAAGGATGGTTAATGATTCACTCACAGCAGCATGTTGAAACAAACTTTACAAAGTGCTTCAGCTCAAATTAAAGAGTCATTAACTGTGAGGTGATTTATCACTTACAAATAAACCGTGTACACGCCTAGTCTAAAGTACTGCACACAATCTCACCGCACAGTCTTCCTTTGTAAATAACAGTTTATGTGTGGGAAAAGGCGTATGCAACCTCAGCTCTATGTATTTCTTCTCAACTGTCTCTCTATTCCGATATGCCACTTACATTTAATAAACCCTTCTTCATTCTTCTGCCCCTCTTCTCTCAATGAATTGTATTTCTGGCTATTATTCCGCAAGACTTTTGCGCTGGTTTGCTCTCTGTGCTCTCTCCTCTTTCTTCCTCCCTCTGAGTCCCTGAATTCTTCTTTTCTCAACTGTGGTTTATCTGTTTGAGTAGGATGGTGCTGCCAAGTGGTCAGGGTCGTCACCACAGTGACTCTAAACCCTGGCATTGTGCATCTCTGACTCCCTCTGACCTCTGGGCACAATGGCTCCACTCACAGCCTGCCAGCCAGCCTCAACCTTCACTGTCAGCCAGAGAATGGAAGGGGGGTGAAAGTATGTGTGTGCTTCTGTCTGAACATACATGATAAGTCAAGTCAATATTTTGCACAAAATTACTCAGCTCTTGCAGTTTAAAACATTTATATTTTGTAGTTTTATAGTACGTATTCATGACCTTTTGCACTACTACACCAATACTAACAAAAATGCCTCGATTGAGAAAACCTACTTGGCAATAAACCTGGTTCTGAGATTATATGGAAAACTCTGGATATCTTTGAGCACCTTATCAGTTCTGCTTAACGTAGGGGGTGTGTGATACGGAGCAAAATCAATATACAGATATTAGGGGTATTTTGCAGATAACAAAAAAAAATTGAAGATATTTTGCATCCCTAAAAATGTGTTTGTATAAGCATCAAAGGCCTATTGCACAAGCTCACTCTTGTTAATAGTATATTAGCTATTAATGCAATTATTGACAAAAACAACTTGTAAAACTGAGTCATTTAAGTAAGTACAATACAAAAACACTGAAATCTCAAGTTCAAAATATTGCACAACGACCAACAAAAACCATCATGAGAGACATTTTTCCCCCAAACGTAAACAATGCTCATCATATTTGAACTACAAGGCATGGACATTAGAATGTGGTTACACAGCCAACTGCTGTGCTGTAAACCTTAGCTCGTGGTCGACCGCCATTTGCGAATATCCTCGCAGTTCAAAGTTTGTTTTGACAGCCACTGCTTTCCTACTTACTTTTCAGATTGGCGTCTTTTGAGCGTTCAGTGATTTCGAAGCCAAACCACCTTTATTCGAGTGAGGGTGATCCACGTTTAGCTATTACTGTAAATCTAATGATGTCTATATTGAGGCTGGTAGAGTTTGTGTTTGGTCTCCTGGTGCAGTTTCTTCACTCACTTTAACTTCAGCCATACATGCAGCTATGTTAGCTTAGTTTGTTGTTGTTTTCAAGCGTTAACACGACATATGTTCTCAATGTGCACGTGCCGCAGTCAGGGTTGCCAAATTTAGATTACATTTACATCATCCCAAAACATATGAATAAGACTTCCTGTTGCGACCTTACACCTAGGACAGAGTTCAGAAATAGTACAGTGCATTTTGTGGAGTCTCTCTGGTAAAAAAAGTCTATGAGTGAGATTAATCTGTAGAAGCTTAAGACGGCTCTCATAGGAAAACTTCTGAGCTGAGCTACACAGCGCTTCCCAATCACAGTCTTTAAAGGTGAAACCAAGATCTTGCTCCCATTTAGCCCTAGATTTCAGAGTTTTATTTGTCAGGAGATCTAGTATTCTGCTGTGTATCACCATATGCCCTTAGAGTGTGGAATGCCCTTCAGAATGTCATCAGTTACAGGACATTCTAGAGGGGATGGACGCCCACCCTGTTGAGAGCAAATAAAGTGCCTGACCTGCAGATATTTAAAGAAACTGTTGTATATTGTATAAACCTACGTTTAACCACTTTGTCTGTTGCACTCTGTCACATTAGTTATTGTTTGATTTATTTGATGTTAGCTTTATTTTGATTTGATTTATGTTTTTATGCTTATTGTTACTCTGATCCTTTCCCATCTTTGTATTGAAACTGTTGCAAAATAATTTACCTCGGGATAAATAAAGCTTCTTGAATCTTGAATCTTGAATCTTGAAATGCGCAGAAGGAAGGTTAAAGGCATCTTTTAATTGTGCAAAGGATTTGTGTACATTATTTTTTGTATCTATTTTTAATTGAACTTTGTTTTATCACTATGTGTTTATGTGTGTTTCCCTCATAGGTCACTATAGGATTTTTTACATCATTGCATTGCAGACATGTGTTTGGTGTACGTTATAGGTCACAGTAATATTTGACATTTACCTTTCTGACACAAGGGTAAACATCTTGAAAAATGAGAGCTTTTACAAGACACTGTTGTGTCTGTGTTGTGAGGCCGTGTGCATATGTGTCATCATGGTTGAAACTTCTGATGATAGGTGCTGGATTAGCTGTTGATACTGCAGTTGTGCACTAAGAAACTGTTGACTTAGCAGTGTTCCCATGAGAGCTTTGATCCATGCTAGTCCACAAAAAGGCAGGGCTGCCCTCAAGGTGAGCTCTGCTTGTGTGTGTGTGTGTGTGTGTGTGTGTGTGTGTGTGTGTGTGTGTGTGTGTGTGTGTGTGTGTGTGTTAGAGACAGATGATTGCCTGGAGAGACTTACACATGGGTTGGCAGCCACTCCTTTATGACGTGCTTAACTCAATGGTGGGTCATCCGACGGTCAGCTCAGAACTCTGATTTTTTAATAGCATCCTCAACAATATCAACAACAAAATTCAAGAAAGAGTTCAAATGTATTTGTGTTGGTTGACACTAAACTTAACTTATGAAATGACCATGATTAGGGGTTGGAATCAAGAACCAGTTCCAGTTAGCCTGGGTATACATATGCTGCCTGCACGCAATTTCATTTCGCCCTACTGATTCCACGGCTTTTGCCTCAGCGAGGGAACCAATCACAGAACGGGGAGGGACGGCAAGACAACGCCGATGTCTACGTGACACACCCAAGCTTGTAGTTTGTTTACATCTACGGATCGCATTTCTGTGTTTTTTTCAATAAAACATGTCTTTAGAGTGTCCATATATATTCCCTCATGTTTGTCTTGCTCAAATGGCAATAGTAGCTCAACGCCATCGTGTACACATCAATCTCTGACCCATCGTCTTCTTCCTCGTCAAATTTATGTCGCTCTACATACGTCATGTGGTATAATTGATACAATTGGCTATGCGCTATGTACAGACACATTTGATAGACATCAGTAGCTCCCAGTAAACGGCTCTAGGCAATCGTAAACCACGCCTCAAATACAAGAAAATGAATGATTGGTTCCCAGACCAAATCTTTTTGAGATTAGCCAGGCTAAGTCAGAATTGAGAACAGATAGTAAATTGGAATAGGAATTGCATGCCTCTGACTTATCAATTAAAAAAAGTTTTTCTAACAGTTGCATATTGCATAACAATGACATCAAACTCATATGCTGCTGAAACTTGCAACAAGGAGTCCTGGTGGAGAGGAAGAAACGGTAAGTAAGAGTACAAACACCACAAACATGCTACGTCTTTCTACACCACTATTACTACTAACTTGGAATGTCATGCATTTGACACTCCATCTCCAGATTTTTTCTTTGACCAAGAAAACCCAAATGAACATGAATGCTGTTCAAATATTCTCTCACTTCATCTACACCATGTCCAGGCTCAGTGAAAATAAAACAGTTTCAAAGGACTACTTTTTTCCACACAGAAAATTGATCAGGAATCAATCATCCCAACTGTCATTCAAATGACCTTCTGAGTGAAACTGCTTCCAAACAAAACCTTTACAGCTGCACTGATTCATATTTTTACAACAACAGAACAAATGAATGTGAATGCAAGGTGTCTCTCTTAGTCAGAAAAACTGTTTACTACCAACTCTGCAGCCCCCCTCAGATCAACTAGTTTTTTTTTTAGCCTTTTTAGACGTTGTTTTGATTTTCACACAACCACATTCATTAAGAGTGTTTCTGCACAGCTGTTTGCAATGAAAAATATCAGATAAAGCTACAGCACGTTACATGACCAGCACCTTATGACAAACAGACAAAGGAAGCAACTAGCTGGTAAAGAAAGAGCCAGATTGGGTGGAGACCAAAACAGGACAAAAATAAAATCTCAATATACAAATGTGTACCTTATAGGCCTTTCCCACAGAATTCCATTGCTAAGCAACAGCCTGGGTCCTTGTTTACGTCCTGCCAGTCGTCATTGACATACACTGCAACAGGACATCAACTGGGACACATTCAGAATGTTTATGTTTACAACTGTTAAAATGGTTTATAGTTTCAAAGCCCTGCACGCTCACACACGTGTTTTCAGTCATTGTGGCTAATCACAGGTGTAGACTTGCACAACTGTCATTTTCAAATCTATAAAAAAAAATCATTGCAAGATTGTTAGCATAGACACTACTTAGTTTGTTCCATTGTGGGAAATTTAAAAAAAAAAGGGAGTGACTTAGACAAAGCCAGTGGCCTGTCAGTCTGCACATGCACAGAGTCCTGAGAAGAGCTATTAGATTTAATAAGTGAAAATACATGTGTAGGTTGAATGGATGTAAGAAGATAATTATCATCATCATCTATCATCTTTAACCGCTTGTCCCTGATGGGGTCACAGGGGGCTGGAGCCGATCCCAGCTGACATTAGGTGTGAGGCGGGGTCCACCCTGGACAGGAAGGCAGTCTATCACAGGGCCGACACATAGAGACGAACAGAGACAGACAATCACACTCAATGGGCAGTGTAGAGTCACCAATTTACCTAACACCTGCATATCTTTGGACTGTGGGAGGAAGCCGGAGAACTCGGAGAAAACCCAGACAGGGTCGAATACACACACATGCATAAAGGACGTAAACACATGCATTGATGGAGGGATGTCAGACGGGGCAGCCCATGAACAGGTGCCCCGAGGTTTTAGTTTCTTGCTTACTGGTACCTCCACAGTCCAGAGGAAATGACCTGGCATCTCTCAGCTACCAGTCCACAGTCCGTACTTGGTACATATGGGGACTTGAACTGGTCACCCTCCAATTCTCAAACCAGCACACCATGGACCAGACCAGGGTGGCCATATACACTCACTACCCCAGTTGCATAGGGCCCTGCAAATTACACAAGCGCCCGCCTCATCCTTGTGTGTTTACAACTTTGATGAGAGGATGATGCGAATCTCACATGAAGAGACAAAAACACACCATGAGAGTGAATTGATTGGAGGGCAATATGGTCGGGCTGCCCCCACTTAGTCTATTTGTCAACTAATCGGTCATTTTGGTCACAGTCAACTAAGATTTCTTTAAAAGATTTTCCTGCTAAGTGACTTCAACACATCTCTGGTTAACACAAGCTTTGCACGGGTGCTTTTGCATTATTCTTTTTGGAGATCTGTCGACTAAATGAACCAATCAATTAGTAAAGAAAATCGTATGAGTGAGTCGACTGAAACTGTATTTATATGTCGACAGCTGAACAATCCAGTAAACTTGTGTTCTCTCCTTTCAAGTTGGATGTCAGTCAATGATATTAACATTCAGTTGATGTGCTAACGTTAACTCGTCATGGTGCATGTCTCTCTAGTCTGTCTTGGTAACGTTAGCTGGGCAGTCAGGGCTCTCTGGTCTGTCTGTGTCTCGCTTGCTTCCAGACACCTACAGGGCTTCTTCTGTCTCTTTGTGCCTGACACAAATGACAGGAAAATTCTATTTATTATGTTAGTTATAAATAACTATTTATTATGTTTAATAAACATCAATGGGCAATGGTATAAAACGCAACTTGGAAAATATAACCATGTTGCACGGTCTCTTATTCAAGGTTAGTTACAGCTCTGGATTAATGCAGGATGGAAAGCAATGGATAACCACTGACTATTGATGAAATATTGAATTTGAAGTCTTGTTTAGCTGAGCATACTCTGCAATATGGATGCACATCTTTCAGTAGGATGAGTATTATATATTTTAAAACGTGTAAAAAGGAAACCAATGCGAGCCACACAGCTTTCTAGGTTTTATTTGACTATTTTGAAACGTAAAGGTGCAGGAATGCAGGAATGCTGGCTGTTGTTTACACTGTAGGCCAAAATTAATTGTATGATATTGTGAGGAATAGACAGGTCACTTACAGTATATTAAGATTCTGTAAAAAAATTTTTAAATGTTAATGAATATTATTTGTTTATGCCCCATTCAGTCAGGTGTTACCCTGTGGCTCATGGGTAAAGCAGGGGGCCTCCTCACAGAATTTTGCATGGGAGGTCAGAACCGGCTCCACCATAGACTTACTGTGAGCTATGTTTGTTCAATGCTAGGCGTTATTGTGAAAATAATATTTTAATCAAGTATTGACGTAAAAGCTCACTAAGTAGGTTTTTTATTTTTTTCAATTAGCCTGTAGCTTTGTCACTATAATTGCAGCACATGTGCTCACTTGAAGGTTTATGAAAGTTACAATGTTCAGTCTTGTCTTGTGCTGCTGTTAAACTGTACTGAATTATTCTGACAGGCGTCTTAGTATGAAGCATTAAGGCCTCATTTTTATGTTACTGCACTGGTAAAATTCTACAAGCAAACTCAGATCCACATTAAGATCTACAGTATTTTCTTCTCAGAACATGAACAGTCCTTATCTTTATATGCGATGTACTGTAGAGCAGAGCCCTATTTTTTTAATTAATGTGACAGTTTTACTCCAACATCAAGGACAGAGGAATTTGGCAGCCAAAGGCGTTTCTGACCGTAGTATGAAATCGTTCACACTTAGAGTTGAAGACACAGCTCATGGCCGTAAATCTCACACAGACAGACACAGACACGCACACATATGGACACAGACACACACTCGCTCTATGATTTAGGGTCATTGCAAATAACACGCCTTTTGCTCTGACATCCAACCTCTATCAATTAAACATCAAATATTCTCCCCAGCAGTTTTGCTGCCAAACACATTCTTCATTCCTTTCATCCCAAAAGCTGAAACTCAACCCGGTTAAAATGCCAGTGAAGAGCGAGGGAGCGAGAGAGAGGGAAAGAGCGAGAGACAGGGGAACCAAAGCATGTTAATCAAGGCAGTGCAGTATGCTGAGTGTGTGTGTGCGTGTTTGAGAGAGACAGTACAAGGGAGCCAGAGTAGATGTGCATGTAATCATTTTATTTCTGAACCCCCACCTCCCTCTTTCCTTCCCTAGCCAAGGTTTCTCTCTCTCTCTCTCTCTCCATGTCAGCGTCTTTAATGCACTCTGACAACACACAAATCACTGGAGTGGTTTCCCAGCAACAGGAGGGAGGGTTCGGGGTTTTGGACCCTGATGGAGCCAAAATCGTCTTCCAGCTGAGGAAATCGATTCAGTGGAAGTCTCAAAAAAATCCCTCAGATCCAGTCAATAATCACCACCAGATAAAAAGGGGTGTAGGGGTTGCAGAGAGCATTGATTATCCTTGTTTTCCGCTGGCCAGTGCATGCGGGCAATAAAATCAAGAGCTGGGAGACAGCCAATAAAACAGCATGACAGTCTGATGAAAGAGAGTGGTGCTTTAGGCTTGTTATGTCCCCTCTCATCTCCCCCTGCTCTTCACACCCTCAGTGGGAACCATGTTTTCCTCTCCCAACCACTCCCTCCAACCCACATTTATTTCTCTCTGCCTCCCCCTTGTGGCCGCAAACGCTCATGGCAGCTCTTTTAACTAAAAAAAATCATTCTCAATCAGCAAACGTGAACTGTAACAGATTAGAAGGATTATTTTACTTTTTAAGCTCCAAGGAATAATCATTTCCACCATATGGTACCATTAGAAAATAAGGCATACACACATAATTTATAAATCTAGCTAATGACTTGCTTGTGGGTATTATTAATCATGTGCAGATTAGTCAAATTCATTCCTGATGTAAAATAAGTTAAACATTTGGGGTGCTGGGTTGTGAACACATTGCATTGTATTAATGTATTAAGGCTTAATAAAGGATCCTACTATTTTAACAATTGTGTGCCTCATTCTTATGTAGTCCGTAAGAATTGAGATACGCTGTTTCTAGTGGCCTCTTTGGTGGTAAGATGTAACTGCAGGCAAGCCCTCCATTTTGTCATGTAGTTTTTTGCTCTTTTGTAAGCTTAACTTTTACCAGTCTGTCTCCTATGTTACCCTCTTAAATCCATACACACACATCTAGCGTGGGAATGTCACAACAGACATGGATATAGGGCCGGTAGATCCCGCCCCTTTAATCCTGCAACGTGTTCTCGTGAACATATTCGTAGCAAATCTAACGCTAAGTTCTGCACAGAAATTTGTTGAAATATATACGAAGAAAACACTCTGACAGGAAGTCCAAATACGCTAAACCGGAAGTGCAACAACGCGCAAAAAACAATGTTATGTGACTGATCTTAGCCAACAAATGCAGACGGTCAGGGTTAGGCATGAAACACACTTGGTTCAGATTAGAAAAAAAAGCTTAGATGGCCCAGAAAAATTTACATTGGTGTCTATTGCAATGGAACAAATATTTCCTCATGTCATGTTCTGTCCTGAATTACACATAAGAATTAAATGATCATTTTCATGTTAAGAGTTTGACAGTTTTTTGTAAGATTATTCAGTGAAAGGCTCTGGAAAAAGGGTTAGAGTGCTGCTGCTGCTGCGTCTTCTGCCAAGATTGAGATCAAGACACCAGTGTGTTTTGTGCCAGAATGTCCACATTCTAGTACGAGCATTAGACTCAGGTAAAATAGGTTAAAATGGGTTAGAAACTTTCAATGCTCTGCTCGTTATCAAGCTGCAGCTGCTTGATAATGAAGAGCTGTAAAGTATTTGGAAAAAAATCTCAACAACTTGCTCCATCTCCCACAATTTTCACTTTTCTTACATCAATTTAGGTCAAAGCATCGGTTGGAGACATGTTACTATGGGATTAAACAGGCGTACACATTTAACCCTATGAGCCTCCAAGCAACAGGAGTGCCAACCAGTTGCCCTTTGTGACAACTGTACTGTACAAACTGAGACAAGAAAGTTTACAGCAGAGAGGTTTTTGACCCGCTCTGGTTCTCACGTATTTGACCCCGAAAACATCAAAATGATATCAAAGCATCCAGAAGAGCATCTTCTCTCTGGTGATAATCATATTTTTTATTGAAAGATGTTGTGTGAGAGGTGTAATCTTCATTAAATGGACTTGCGAGCGGTGATTTAGGATGATGGAGACAGTGACCCAATGACTTAGACAGTAGCAACTTGATTTTTCCAATAGATCTCTGATTGGCCCTTTGTATTTTTGCTAAATATGGTATGAAGCTGATGTAAACATTAAAGCCAGTGTATTCAGTAAAGCCTCCTGTTGTTCACAGTAAAAAAGGTTTTGTGATACAACTTTTAGATTTTGAGCCAAGAGAGTATTGACGATGTGCCCTAGTGCCACAAATGCTGCCACATCTAGCGTCTGGACAGAATTCTTAACTGTCAGTCTATTACAGGGGCTGTCCAATCCTGCTCCTGCATGTTTTAGGTTCCTCCCTGCTCTAACACACCTGAGTCTAATGCTCTGCTCCTTATAAAGCTGCAGCTGCTTGGTAACGAGCAGAGCATTAGACTTAAAACATGCAGGAGCAGGATTGGACACCTCTGGTCTATCATGTACTCCAGCAGCTAGTTAGCTCACAGTGTTTTGCCTAATCCCTTCCACAAATACGCTTGAAACACTTACGGCCAGTTTACAGAGAAACGTGGTCCATTAAGCATCAAAGTTGCCTTGATACTGCTTCCCACTCTTTCTTTATCCAGCGAGCTCGAGCTGCAGCTCCTCACACAGCCGATGAAACCCCCAGGTGTCACAGTGTTTGTATAAACATAATAATAGTGTCACTGAACAAACCAACCCCATTTAGACATACTGCAAAATGCAAACGGTCTGCTGTTAAACCTTAAAATGTCAAATATTCTTTCTACCTTGCTCCCTCTAGTGGTGACATATCTGATAATGGCACCTGTTCAAAGAGCATGCACCGGCACGTTTCTCCTCATTCATTTACTTAAGACATTTTATGAAAATAGCTATAGGCCTATCAATGAAAACTCTAAGAACGCTGGACTTTTAAAAAAAAAAAAAGAAGAAGCAAAATTAGCCGTTAAATTACAGAGAAGTCAGGAAATAAGGCACAGAATTAGCTCTTGGCCTATATTTGGTAGCCTATTCTAACAACTGAAATGTATTGATTGTCAAATGGGGTTTTGATAAATAACTTCTGGAGACAGTATATTAGGTATTTGTCACATATTTCAACACAAGCACACATTTTCTCATATCCTGTTAAGAATATTATATCCTAATTTACACATTTAAATTCAGACAGGCTGTAAGCACTCTAATTAGTTCATAATTCTTACAAAGCGGGGTCATTTTCTACAGGCCTGCTTAATATGTCTTTTTCGAACAAGCTCGCGAGCTCGCAAACTCAGGATCGGGTCGCGGGGGCAGCAGCTTTAGCAGGGGACCCCAAACTTCCCTTTCCCGGGCCACATTAACCAGCTCTAACTGGGGGATCCTGAGGCGTTCCCAGGCCAGTGTGGAGATATAATCTCTCCACCTGGTCCTGAGTCTTCCCCGAGGCCTCCTCCCAGCTGGACGTGCCTGGAACACCTCCCTAGGGAGGCCTGGACGCTCGGCCTTTGCATGATGATTGGATGAGCTGTCTGAGGCGGAATCCTTTTTTGATTGACAGCTAAATGAGCGAATCAGCGATCTTGAAGAATAAACATCAACCGGAGCATTTTCCAAGTTTTGTTATCCCGTTTTTCTGAACTGATCCAGAAATTTTACCGAACCGCAGAGACTTTGTCTTTGTTAAAAACGACTAGCGTTGTGTTTGGCGACTATTTTCTATCACTCTGCAGTTTCTTCCGCGATGGAAGTTAGCTGAACACAACATGATTAATTAGTTCAAAGTTATCTCATGAGCTGTGAAAATGTGACTCTAAGTTAAGTTAATTGAACTTCAGAAAACGAGTTCAATAAATTCATATTAAGTTGGTCAGTGTCATATGTTCAGCCTGGCCCCACAAAATGGCGTATGAATAACACAGCAATTTGTAATATAACAACAAAAAGTAATGTGCAGCAATATGTGTTTTCCACGTATTTATTTCATTTGATTTGACTTTCTTGTTACTGAAAAAAGCCATCATCGTGGCCCACTTCCAGTCCGTAGCCGTCTCGCAGTTGAGTTCTGTTCGTTGTTTCGTAAGATATCATTGGATTTTGGTGCAGAACTTTTCTTGCGATATCCTACAAACCTGATGATAAGAATACCTTGTGGGGATCTTTATGCTTTTCGTGTGTCATTTTACGCAGCAGAGTCGCACTGTTTAACTGTAAACCCATCCGTATCAATATGCTCTGAGCAATCGCTCCAGAAGTGAAGCGTAGCCTACAGCATAAAGGCCGTAGTGAAGTGTCATGATTTGGAGACGTGTAGGGGTCCTAAAAGCATCTGTATGTGACGAGTTGTGAATGACAATGGAACTTAAATGACGCGTGAAATGCAGTTCATTAGAGGCGAAATACTGTGTATGCTTTCCATGAGATTACGTTGATATGTTGCAGTCAACATGTGAGGCCACTTCAACTGAGTTTGACAAATGAAGAAATGTGTGTAAAAGTGACTTGCTTTGATACCGACCTTCATCATGGTCAGTATTGTTTACATCAAAAGACTTTGAGTTAGGCGAAGTCATGTTTGTTAATTGTCCCAAAAAAATTCAACTTAAATATTGCTACATTTTTTATTAATGTGAGGTACAATGTGACATAATGGAAACAAATATTAATAAAACAAAGCATTACAGAATCTGCCAACAAAACTTCCACAGAAATTCAGAGGGATGTCATGAACAGTGTTTGACTGTAAAGTCATCAGGACTGAACGTTTATGGGTGCTGGGCAGCACCATGAAGAAGAAAAGGAGAGGAAGAGAAGGAAAAAGAGAGCATGAACCCGGCACACAGGATACAGATCTCTTTTGATGTAGACTCTCAACTGACTGTTCAAGTTTATCTTTTCATCGATCTATTCCCAGCATTCTAATCAAGATGACAGATCCAAGCATTCAAAGACAATCCTTCATAGTGGGACATACCAGTCATTACAGTATGTTTTAATGATTAATGTGTTTTTAATGGACACTTCATACCAGTGTTTGCTTCACACAAATGCCTCAAAAAGGGAGGCAACAAAGAGCAGAAACTGTTTCTGGGTATAGTAAATAATGATAGAGCTTCATACACTTTAAAAGTACAGTTCATAGCACTTTACGAGAGTCCTTTCACCCAGTTACTCAGAAGTATCATAGATACATACTTATGTTTACAAAAAGACTTATTGTAAAGCTAAATATATTCTGAATATCATGTTAATATAAAACCCTTTGAGAAATTAGAATTCCATAACTGGATTTTTCTGCTTCACCACAGGTCCGGCTCCACCCAGACGATCTTCTTCTGTTCCTCCCAGATGATGGTGCGCAGGCTGTTCAGCAGGGAGGCCTGGTCACACCAGGAGTCTGGAGCCATGCTGTGATACAGACATGGCAGCTTGTCCAGCAGCGGCTCCTCGTTTCTGGAACACTCCAACAGCCGCTCCTCTGACTGGCTGTGGCGCTGCAGCTTTGACCTGGAAGTGGAGGAGGAATGAACGAAATAAATAAAGATGAGATAAAGATCATTTTTTTAAACAATTTTTTTTTGGTGGTTTGGTTGTGGTTTTTTGAATCATAACTTCTTAAATGTAGATAATGCAACATCGCATCAGATCTTATTATGTTATTAAATTCTCATGTCAGCTGTTGATGTCAGTTCCTCAGAATCAGAGGGAATAATAATAATAAAAAATAGTTTGGACTGTCAGCAAGGACAAATCTTCATAGATGAGGCAGATATACCAGTTTCTCCAGTGAAGGCAGCATCAATAGACCGGAACACGTTGCACTCACAGGAGGACATACCTTTTGTTTTGTTTTGTTTTGTCTCAGTGGAAAAACTGAATGTCTTACTGTTCTCATGCTATTGCTTTTACAACCTACTGTACAACATGCGGTGGGTCACAAAGTTTAAGTCTTCATATTGAGGGAAAAGTTGCAATATAACTACTGGAATTTCAGCTCATCCTGACTCACTCAGGTTAATGTTTATTTTAAGACACGGAAACTACAGCAGATATCATTTGGTTTTACCCAAGTAAGTATTTGCTTATTGTGATTATCTAAATGTGATATCAGAGCCATCATGAGCAACGAGATAAGCTCCGTCAGCAGTGATATGAACGGGAAGGAGAGTTAACCTCAGTTTTCGTGCACTACGTGCAGATTGGCCTATGAAGATGATGATAGGGAAGATCTCTGCCCGTTGCAGCCGACGCACGCAGTCCAGCCCAAACGGCAGCACGCAGTGGATCCCCTGTAGGGTGAGGACAAGAATACATGAAATATGGGTTCAAAAGAGGATTTTTAATGAGCATGATTCAAGAGCAGTCATATAAAGGGGACTAAATGTGAATGCATACATTCTATTTTGGGTAGTAGCAAAATTGGGTAGTGGTGCACTCTTGTGGCTGAAATGAGTATTTTTGTTTCCACAGATTTTTGTAAAACAACTTAGAAAAAGCTTCATGACAACAAAAATTCACTTGCCAAAACTTTTTTTAAAGATTTTTTCCCCCAACTATTCTTTAGTCATAAACAGAGAAAAAAATTAGATCAGACTTGGGAAACTGATCACCAGAAAAATGAAAATCACATTTGCCTCTCAGGGCTTCCGTACACAAAATGAATCTCAGGTTGGAAAGTAAAGTGTAATACAGGATTAATGAGCTACAATAATCTGGCGTCAGTGTGTGTGTGTGATTACTTTGTAGCAGCCTGATTTAATGAAGGTAAACATGGTGGACGGTGGTGTGTAATGGGTCGGATGCTGCAGACTTAGGAAGGTCATGGTGTACAGTGTGGACTAAAGTGGTGAAACGACCAACTATCCTACACTGTCAACTCTAGAACCTCACCAGCAGTGTGGCAAATAAATCTTTTTTTTCTTCTCACATTTGGCTTAAAGGGAGTTAAAAGTCAATAACCCAACGGAATGGATTTCTTTTCAATCCTTTTTCACACCACAATTTACTGAGCTCCAATCTTGTTTTTGAGCTACCAGCCTCCAGTGAAAGTATCCAAATATAAGATGGGTTATTGGGTTGAATGTTCTGACCTTCTTCATGACTTTCTCGACGCTCTGCAGGGTGTAGTAGCTGTTTCTTCCCTGCTCACACTCTTCCAGGATCTCGGACCTCTGCAGTCGTGCTGCATGCTCGCTGGAGCTCAGCACCTCTGTTGAGCAGACGGATGGGGAGGGAGGGGGTGATATATGTAGAGTCATATAAGGCCATGATCAATATATTTCAAACTCCATATAAAAATAAGGTATCTTTACCTTTAGTAGTGGCTTTATCTTTCATTCATTTGATACATTATCTGAAACATTTATCATTTGATTTTCTTCTGCATGTCGTGATTCACTTGTCCTTGCAATGATCAAATCATCCCACAAAGATCATTAAACTTTCATTGTACCTTATCATTGCAGGGAACACTGGCAAACATTTATCCTCTTTATAGCCTCTATCGTTTTTATAACTATTTATCCACAAAGTTTATTTCCTTCCTGGTTTACAGCTACAGACAAACATTTGATCTGTCAAGTCAAACAGACCTATCTGTCATCACAGGAAAGTGCTTCCCTCCACTGTATCTAAAAATATGTCTTCAATTGCGTATGCTCCAGCAGAAGCAGATGTGAATTATGAATGCACAGAGTTTCATTTCATTTTATAACAACATTGTATTTCTTACCAGGATCACAGAGCTGGAAGCCCTGCCAGTCTGCTAGTTTCTTGTTCAGGATGTGTCCCAGGATGGTGGGCAGCAGCAGGACAGGCCTGCAGATGGGTGGGAAGTGGGGGGTAATCAGGCTGTAGGGCATGAGGGTCAGAGGGCTTTTGGGTGCAGATGTATCACCTATAGAGGAAATCAGATACAGTGAGAAAGGTAAATGTTTTCAAAATGTTCAAACAGCAGATTCAAGAAGCAATAAAGCAAGATATTTCAGGCTAATGTACCTGAGTCTGTGGTCTTATTATCCTCCACACTGACCCACAGTGGGTTCCTGCCCTGGCGACCAGTGCCGACAATCCTCACTGCCTTCTGCTTACTCTGGTCCACCACATGCCCAGCCTGGTAAGGGAGAGGGACATTCAAAGGAGTTAGCACAGTGACATTTTGGATGGGGTCACTGGGTGACAGTGTTTAAGATTGTTCTCACCTTTTGAGACTTTGTTTGAAAGCTCATTTCTTCAATGGCTCGAATCAGAAGTCGCTGTGCCCTGTGCCATCAGAAAACCATTAAAGGGTGCATAGCATGCTTCATTTACCAGGTTCATACTGGTATTTTGGGTTTCTGCTAGAAAACATTTTACTCATACTGGCTGTGTGAATACACCTGGGTTACTCTCAAGTAGTACTTTTTGCTTCTGAACATTTCTATATTCCACATCAGTTTATCAACCTGTAGTAGTTGGGAACATTTCCACTCTGGAGGTCCAGTAGCTGACAAGGATGAACTTGGCTGGCACGCCAGGAGTCCTCAATTCCAGC
Source organism: Echiichthys vipera (assembly GCF_963691815.1). Classification (NCBI taxonomy): domain Eukaryota; kingdom Metazoa; phylum Chordata; class Actinopteri; order Perciformes; family Trachinidae; genus Echiichthys; species Echiichthys vipera. Next base: position 29,455,225 of record NC_139827.1, on the reverse strand, counting down.
AGGTCGCGTGTTAGTTACATGAAGGATGTCGTTGCAGCACACGGCCAGGGTGCCGTTAGGGCCAGCGGGGAGAGACAGGTTGACGCGTACGTAGAAGGAGTCTCCGGATGATGTCTCATTACTCTGCAGCTGCTGAAGCAGCACCTCATATTCTGAACAGGAGGAGGAAACCAATGTTTATTTGTGTTTCATACATTATTTACATATGATGTAATCTCTTCATTTTTCACACTACGACTTTGATCCACTGTCCATTTCAGGTTTTACAATTTACCATGTTGTGACTACCTGCCTAAAAAGTTTTGACCCTATTATGTTCCTGTAGTTTTCAATGGTTCATGCCACACCACAATGGTTTATCGCTGTGTCGAGCAAAGCTCTAAAATAAGAAAGTTCATGACTCGGCTGCCATGCTTTTGACTCTGGTTTTCCTTTGGGCGAGGTGGAATCTTGCAGATGCTATCAGTAACATGTTTTTTTTTCACAGATTATCTGTCTCACGTAAGACAATCAGGATACAGTGACAATTTGAGCAAATATGACAAAAACATATATAAAAGTTATTAACTGCAGCTTTGACAGTTAGCACAAAGGTCAAAATAAGAAGGGATTAAAGCAGGGGTCTGCAACCTTTTGATAAGTGCCATGCTAAAATGTTCTTGTTGTTCAGCAAGATATATCAACATCAAACCTTCCATTGTCTACCAAGCCTCTTCCAGCTGTGTTATATTTACCCCACCCATGCTGAATTCTATCAAGAGGACAGAGAGTACTAGTGATTCAGAAGCAGAGAAGGGCGGGTCTTTTTGGAATACAGACTGGGGAAAAAGTCAATCAAACTATTGTAAATAAGAGGCTGTTTGGCAGACAGATGAGAGGACACAAACTCTCTTTCACGTGTATTGCTTGTGTGCCATTGGTTAGGCTACCACATGCCAATGGTAACACGAGTGCCTTACGTTTCCAACTCTTGGATCAAAATAAAAATGTATATATTTTCCTGCTTTTTACGCTTTTTTTTGCTGTGTCCTTATATGCTAACCTTGGATACATGAAGACTGTCTTGCAAAGCTATTAAACTGTACTTTGTCCCAGTAGTCCTGAGTACTTCCTCACATATACAGCAGGATGATCAACATTATATTCTGTAGCTATTAGTGGCATGAGTTACATCATGTGGCAGCTGGCCATCCCTTTAATCTCAAGAGAAACAATTTGCTTCCTGAAGGCGTCATGACAGCTGAAGTCATAAACTTTTATTTCCAGCTAATGCCAATATACAGTCATTGTGATTTGTCATAATACAGTCCTGCCTTGTGTTTGTATGTGGTTACATACAGTATGTTTGTGTGCAAAGCTAATTTTATTTAAAGGGAAAAGCGCTTGCTTGTTTTCCTTTTTATTTAATTTCATGATCCTGGAATTACAGCATGAATAAAAAGTGTCCCTGTGCCACTGTGCTGGAGTTAGGCAGTACATTCTTTTTTTCTACTTGAGGATAGAGTGGAATTTGTTTAAAAAAAAGAAAATTGTGGAGACATTTGGAATGTAGTCCAATATTAATTATTTTGTGATGAAAAGTACTATTTTAGCTTCAAGAATGGATATATGTTTCGAAGTGGGATGTAACATCTTGAGTAAAATGTATAGAAATTATTTATGGTGAGACATACATTTGATAGGGAAAAGTATTTTACGCCCATGTGGGACATACCATCTTGCCTGGGCCGGAGGGAGAGATGACAGAGGCCTGTGACCTGGCCAAGAGCCCACATAGCTTCCTCCAAAGTGGAATCTTCCAGCACCATCCTCAGAGCCTTTTGGTTCTGCTCGTATGTCACCTGCAGAACAACAGTGTTATGAGAACTGCCTATACATTAGGCAGAATGATTAGAATGAGTGTTCAGAAACACAACCCACCTCCACTATTTGTGCCCCAGGGCTGATGCCGACAGTATGGGCAGCGGTCCCTTCGGTGACCTTGTGCACAAACACTCCTGTCTTATTGCCTCCCACCACTCCCAGCTGTCCGAGCAGTGTCTCCCCTTGGAAGGAAATACTGAGAACACGGCCGTTGACCCGGATTGCTTTTGGACGAGAACGCATCAGGAATGGAGGGACTGAGGTTCTTGACAGGCTGGTGAGAGAGTAATGAGGAGAGCAGGAAAGGATAGAATGCTTCATCAAACATTTTGATCAGTTAGGTTGCCTTTACGGAACGCTACTTCACAGACAAAATCCTTTTCATGTTAGACAGTATGTGCACCCCAACACTTTGGCACATTGGATTTGAAATGAATCTAAATGGACCATTTTCACAGCAGACATTTTGACTAGTCCAAAGCAGGGGTGAAATTGATAGCATTAACAATGGCTCATTTCCATTAAAGGGGAGAAATTCATACATGTAATTCCTGTGGTCTAAGACAGTCCAGTATTAGTAAACCTGAACAACTCTGTCCCAAATCCAAAAACTAGATGTCATCGGGTGCTGCTCCGTAGACAATGAATGGCGACAGAATTTATAGATAACGGTGACATCACCAGGGGAATGTTCTGAGTTTATGGAGACATTTTCATACCTGACAACACTTCAATAGAATAAAGATCATTTGGGTATAAAAACAGAAAACAAACTAAATCAGTCTCCTTTCATGGTCTATGGAGCAGCTCCACACTTTATACTTGATGACATCACAAGTTTGAGACTTACTTCTCTGGTTTCTGATTTTGAGAGAAAGAAGCTCATGTTCATGAATATTGACTGAACTTCCCTCGACCATGGAGAGAACAGACTGGACTTCATCATTCAGGTGGTGTTACCATTTAAATGTAACCTGGGAACCAGATGAATCTGCAGAGCTCATGTTTCATTTGCTTTGGTAGCTAGTCTGGCCCCCCTCACATTCAGAGAGATTTCCAGCAGCTTGAGGGGAATCTGACGAACAAATCATAACGGTTTGTCACGTGGAGCGGGTTTAAAACGATGACTGACAGAGGAGCATCGACATCCAGTCTACAAGTCTGTTACGTGCAGCTTACCAGGCTGACAAGACTCAGATCAAACTGAAAAGCTAGACAGCAACGACCAAATATGAATCAAGACTCTATTACTGCTTTGTCTATTTCTTGCATAAAATGTTTTTAGAAACACATTTTACACAGTTTGACTGTAATTTGAGAAGGTTTATGACCCAGTCGCCATTGTTTTACTGTTCCCCTCAATTTGCATGTGTCGCTCAGCACTTTGTCTTTTTGTTGCTGTGATTGGTTGTAGGTCTTTTTAATTGCCTCTGAGACATTTTGATCCACACCGTTGATAACACCCCTTGGAAATCGAAAATGAACTGAGAGGTTCCAGACTAGTACGCATTTACAAATTATTTCGGTGTTGCCGGGCCACTTAAAATGTCACAGTAATTTATTCCAGTGTTCAGCGATTAATCATAATATTAAATACACCTGTTCTTGTCCTACTATGACATGTCAAATGTCTGATGTGAAAAAGCTTGTTGGTGGAGTACTCTTATAAATGTTAGAATCATCACTTTAACCTGACCTTTTTTTCGTTATACCCGGTGTGCTGGAATAGACATGGAAGATGGAAAAAGTGACTTCCCCACTTTTCACTACATATACACTAGATGAGCTCTTATACAGTAGTATATATCATATCATAATTAACAATTTAATATAAATTAGTACTTGGGTGGGTATGCTGAGTTCAATTAACTCTTGCTGGGTGTTGATTATCAATATCCAATGCCTTTATTGCCCTGTGCTAAATTTACAACTACCTTAAGTGTATGCATGGCCTCCATATTGCACACATTTGGGTAAACTGTTTTCCACAAAATGCTTAGTTATATGAGACTATTTATTGATAGTTATGTTGGTCCAGTGGACCGCCTCACCCATCAGTGTTGGAGCCACTAGAAGAGGAAAGCCTGGGTGTCTGCTTGGCTTCACGCCACACTAAACAAAAGAGAGGCTGTTTAATGATTTGGCATCAAGGTTGTTTCCCTAGAAATGATGTGCGTGTGAGTTACTGTTTCACTTTACAGCCCTGGCAAAGGTTCAACATTGAACAATAGCTAATGAAAATCCTGCCAAACAAAAGCATACCACCACCCCCTCCACAGAGAAACACAAACACTCCCTTAAACAATGAAAGTGCATATGTTTTCTACACATACCGTTGGGGATAAACACAAAGTCGTCCAATAGAGATTCGTTCTCCACTGTTTCCGAGCTGCAAAACATGTACACATACACTGATAATGCTGCGTTATGTACTTTGTACTGAGTTTACAAAATGTCAAGTGTGTGATAATTATCCGTCATGCTACAGTACAACACGCAGACTGGTTTGGTGGGTCAGGATAATTATAGAAGCTACAGTAAATCTTTCATCAGCACATTGGGAATGCAAAAGTTCCCCTGAGCAGAAGTAGAAGAATTGTGGAATGTGAATCTGTAATCTCTAAAACCTATTGACAGCTGTGCTCCCAACATCTTCTGCTCACAGCTTTCATGCTTTCTCTTTAGAACACTTTCAGGTTTCTTGGTATTATGAGATTCTAGTAAAGCCCCTCTTATTCCTGCAAATTGATAATCCACCTGAAGCTAAATGTTAACAGAAAGGAATGCAGAGGTCAGTATCACCTTCAAGTCATCCTTCCTGGTGCATGAACTAATAATATACTCTCCTAAAGAAGCATGAACACAAACACACAGTGACATATACTGTGGATGAATGTGGTAACACACACACCTGCTGTCTGTATGCAGTACTTCCTCCCTTCTGCGGAGAGATTCTGGACTCGGGGGCTCTGCGCTTCGGGAACGGACACTACATATCGCAGCATCTTCACACTGCACATATACACAAAAACACACAAAAATTGATAATTTACTGAATAAAAAAGTTCAATAACGGAGGTAGTCAGGTAAAATGATAAGTCAATTAAAGCAGATGTAACCTCTCGGTCTGGCTAAAATTTGAAAATGTTCAAAGTTTCAGTACTGACACCAAAACCTTCAAAACCTTACTTTGAACATTACAAATTTAAAATCAGGAAATAAATCTCTCATTTCGTTTTGCAAAATATGTCCAACTTATATTTTATTGTTAGCCTGCCAACTATAATACTAATATTATTACTGTTATTATCATAGGAGTTTCAATAGGAAAATAAATATAATAGGAGTGAATAGTGTGTTTGTTAGAGGAATGTTTTAAGCCTCATATTACCACACATATTTTTTTTGTACTTTGAGTGTACAGTCGCAACGCTATAGGTGGGATTGACTCAAAATGATCATCAAAATGAAAGAACAGGTTACACAGTGCAACGCTGTGGAAACAATAGAGCTCTCTCAGAGGAATAAGGTACATCAGGCTTAGACTACGCAAAAATATAGACTATTGCCAGCCTTATTCTTTAAAAATTGTGGCTGATATCACGCGCACGAACACACACACACACACACACACACACACACACACACACACACACACACACACACACACACACACACACACACACACACACACACACACACACACACACCTCTGAACTCATTGACATGGGATTGATTGCAGCCATGCGCCGAAGTCTACGTCTAGGTGAGGCTAGTGAGGATTCTTCACAGCTGGATCTCGGGCTCTCCCATCTCACTGACACCTCCTGTGACAAAACATACAGATTAGCATTATCATTTCTGTATGTGCTGGGTTTATGTGTGTGCTGATACATGCTTGGGTGAGTAATTACATCACAACTCTTCCGTCGTTCTCTGGGGCTGTGGTTGGCCTGCAGGCTGAAGACCTGCTCTTGGAGCTCCACCAGCTGACACCTCAGGGTGTCCTTCTCAGCCAGGATGCGGGCGATCACGGCCTGGGCCTCGTCTCTGGACAGGTACGCCTAGAAGCACAGAAATCGTTCATATTTACTTTACCCAGAATGGACTGCACACAGGCGCGCCTTGTTTCTTATTCATGCAGAGAAACACAATCAGGCTGAGTTTATGCCTAATGTAGAAATCACAATGTCACGATAACCACAATTGCTTAACTCGTCACATGGCACCTGTAACTCAAAACGTGGGTATGCACACGTGTCAGTCAGGGACTGTTTGAATGAAGTGAAGTGCATGCCAGATTTGCCGCCACTAAAGTTCCTGTATATACTGTATATATATATATATATATATATATATATATATATATATGTAGAAAGTGCGGCTATAGTACCATTGAAGTCATTCCCTGGCTGCAATAACGGTGCAGAGACATCAGGGGCGCTGATGCTGAAGACCTGGCAATGCTAACCAATCAAAGCAGACTGGGCTTTTTCAGGAGGGAGTCTTAAAGAGACAGGCGCTAAAACCTGTGTTTCAGACAGAGGGCAAATACAGGTGTATTCAGACAGACAGGATGAGAAAAAGAACGTGTTTTTTTAATCTGAAAGCATGTAAACAAGCTCTAGTTGAAATATGAACCTCAAAATGAGCATAATACGAGACCTTTAATTCTTCAATAAACATGGTAATTATTATAGATGACTAAGACATTCAAGAGCTGGTTGCCTTGTTTTAAAATTTAGGAAGTACTGTCAGTTGTTATTGAAAGAGTGAGAGGCATGAAACACATTTTACAGGTGTATTTAAAAAGTCATATGCAGATCCTGTGAGTCGCACTCCATACAGCAAGCATAATCCAGCAATTACACCCTGCCTTATGTCATTAGTTACTGCACAGCTCCAGTGGAGCAGTTGGCATCCATGCGACCACCTGACAGTTGTTAGGGTGTGGGTGGATTGTTCATTGGAACACAAGTAAGAAAAGATGAATCATTACTGCATGACATTGGCAGGTGTAATGTAGCAAATTAAACCATGATTATGTAAGCGTAAACGTTTTTTACTTTAATACTGCTTAATTAAAAAAAGAATAGTATTTCCAGAAATGGAGAGCTTTATCGATGTCCCATATCAAAGACTACAGACAGTGTGAGCCAAAAGTGCTGGTTGATATTTAATAATGTCCACTACTGTGCTGGGCACACTGTTTGACATTTCATCAGGAAAAACAAGCAACATTATGGGATGGAAATTCAGACCCAAACAAGCCGTAAAAACAGAATCTAAAAGAGAAAAAATGCAGGGTGGAAAACTTTATTGAGGTTATTGAAGACAGGAAAGTTTGAGTGGTGTGGTTGTCATTAGTTCCTTACTTGGTCTCTCTCTGCCTGCAGCTCTTTCATCTGGTTCTGGATCACTGTGCTCTTCTGCTGGTGCATGGTACAGTCCAGGGTCAGCTTCTGCACCTGGAGGCTCAGGCACTCCTTCTGATCCAAGAGCTGAATACAAACACACCCGTGTTACACCATGTTATACAGATCAAGTGTTTTAGGGATGTTGATCCAAAGATCTGATAAGCCACATGGGAACTGTCTTCTGTGTTGTCTGAAATAGATAGTGGTAGTATATAGTATTACCGTTTAACAATGTCTTATCACTGATTGTGTTGATTATGAGGTGTTTTTACACAATGCACACTTTATTAGTACTAAACAGACAATGCCAAACAATCAAAATGCCACTCTGCATTAAATTTCTTGTTTCATGATCACATACCTCTTGCTTCTCTGTGAGAAGCTTTTCATTCTCCCCTCTGTAACACCTGAGCTGCTCTGCCAGCTCCACCTGGCTGTCTATGGCCTCAGCCAGGTCCTGGACCAGGATGTCCTGACGAGCCTGTGGACACATTGACAGCAGTGACAGCAGATGAGACGCAAACATGAAGACACAAGTGGGTATCAACTCTCTCACCGTCTAAAGATTGTGTATGAAAGCTGTTCCTACAGTATTCCACATTTATCAGCTAATAACACACAAGGATTAAGCGATTATTCTCACTGGGTCAAGTTTTTCCACCTTCACCAACTGACAGCGCAGATTCCTGACTTCTTCTTGCAGTTGTGGAGTCTCAGCGGGAGAGGTACACCTCATTGAGCATTGCTTCTGAAACTCATTCTCCATTTGTGCCTTCTGCAGCCCGGTCTGCAGCTGATACACCTGCCACAACACAAGAACAACTATGCTGATGCCGCTGCAACTATGATTATTAACACAATGGATGCATTTTTGTCTATAAAATGTCAAAAAGAACCCAAGATAATGGCCCAAAATCGCCAGTGGTATTCATTTTACAGTTATTAAAGTTGTAGTCCATACGATTTTCATCTAGTTAATTGTCATTTAAGTTAATATCTATCAAAGAGTGAGTTGAAACAATGGTGATTGATCATATGAACCACTTACAGTATGAAAACTAAACTCAAATGCGGTGCACAGTTAGTCGCAGTTTTTACGTTGTTCCCCTTCTTTCTTCAGACCTCCTATCAAAAGCGCGTGTGAAGGCATCATGCCGCATCGCATACCTCTACTTATGTCATAGAGTCGACACTGTTCATTTTCGATTAGTATGCTCTTTGTGTTTATATATAAAAAACAGCATGTTGAAAAACTACTTACTAAGTAATTTGCGATTATTTTTCTGTTGATCCACTTATCGACTATTCGGCTGATTCTGATAATTCGTCAATTAATTATCAAAATCAGGGACGTGTAAGGCAGTGCCTGGCATGGGCCATCCCTTAACTCTCATTGGCCACTGCAAAACCCAGAAGAAATAAGAGTTGGTTTGATTTTGTTAATGTGTTACACCATCTGTAAACGAAGGACCCCGAGCTCTGGAACGAGTTACCTGCTGAAATAAGATCTAAATCTATCACTTTAGGTAATTTTGAGGACTTTCCCATGAGATCATACCTTTCTATAATCAAATTTGTTTAAGGTAAGAAAAACATTCTAACCTGCAGGTTGAGATCATGGAGACGCATATTCATGGCTGATTTCTCCTCGATGGCTGCTGTGTAGCGCATGTACAAGTCACACTTCTCATCCTTCAGCTTGGTGACTTCATGTTGCACAGAACACAAGTGTCTCCGCACGCGTTCATTTTCAGACTGAATGCATCTGGACTTCTCCTCCAGCTCCATTATCTGCCTGATCTCCAACTCCAAGGAGGCACAGCGTGCACTCTTTCTGCTAGCCTCGCAGCGCGCCTCCTGGAGCTCCTTCTGCATCCCTGTCACTGCTCTTACCAGATACTCTGTCAGCTCTGAGTACTTTATCAGGCCTGCGAGGAGAGCAGCGCGAGTCAGACATAGAACAAGTGAAACAATGAGACAAAAATTCCCTGAACATGCAGCAATACTTAGAGGCACTGACCACTGAATCTGGAAGGCTCAGTACTGGGTTTGCGTCCAGTGACTTGGGTGTACAGGGCGGGGTAGTGGATCATCAGGCTCTCCAGCAAGGCCACAGCCCCATTCCTCCCCTGGGTGCTAAGCAAGTCCAGCATATAGCCTGGAAACAGTAGATGATGATATAATTTTGTCATTAACTTTAACCCTCAGCAGACTTCATCCAAGATAAGTGTTTCATCTCTGCATGTCCTACTTCCGAAGTAAAAGCACTGCATTTCCATTTATCCTCGGTACGGCTGTCCTCCATTAAAGACATTCTTGTGACTAGCACTCATACAATTTTGTTGACTGGTCTGAGAATACTGTACTAGACTGAGACTGAGGGCATCCCCTCAAACAGGGCCTTTGTTTACTTTGCTCCATTCCTGGATGCCTATCATGATTATGTCCCATAGACATTCAACAATTGAGCCAAGATAGCCAAATATTGCTGTTTAACATTGCTTCAGACTACATTAACTACAACAAAAAAGGTCTGTTCTGGAACATGGGAGAAACAGTAACATTCCCTAAAACTACTGTATTTATGAATCTCTTCGACCAAATCACACACATTTAGGCTATATCATGTGATCTTTTGTTGAATGTAATAACTAATTAATATAACATTTTTTTTGCTTCCATTCACTGAGCCTCCCCTGAAACAGTTTGGAGCTCCCCTGGGAAGACCCGCCTCACACTTTGTATGCCTCTGGATTAGTTGATTTAATCGACAGATCTGTAAAAATGAGTTCATCCACAAAGAATCATGCAAAAGCACCACTTGTGTTTGACAGAGATCTAATCTAGAGACTAATCGACTAAAGAAATCGTATTCAACTAAGACAAAAACAAACGAGTAGATGACCAAACTACTAATGGCCTTTTACACTGGTGGCGTTTTTTTCATTGGATTAATTTGTACATCCATATATTTTTTGTATTATCATGAGTACTTTCACACAGTACACAAATATTACACACCAATAAAGTGATGTCACCTTTTTCCTGAACGAGGTAGATCTTTCTGTGCTCTGGTATTGCAAATTAAGTTATCAACCAAGATTATACAACAACACAGGGGCAGAACCAAGTCAGCAAACTCCACTCCTTCCAACCTTGACACAGGCAGTGCATACACTGTGTAACTGTTTACCTGCTGGTGTGAATATTTGCATCCATTTTTTGTCTCATGTATTCGTCGTGCCCGAGGTTTGTAAAGACCTTAACTACTAATATTACGCAGGCCAGTAGCCTCTCAAACTCTATGTTCTTAGTGCTTAAGTGTGGTTGGAATTTCCCATGTCTCTTGGCAATACACTTAAAAGCCAGTGAAATCGATTCAGATGCATTAAAAAGAGGACAAACCACAATCCACTTGTCCTCTAAGACAGACTACTACAAGCTTTCAACGTGTTTAAAATCCAAGAAGCAACAAATAAAATCAGAAATCTCACTGGTTCTCATGCTGCGGTTGGTGAGGTTGTGGCAGGAGAGGATCTCATCCTCGTCCATCTCAGTGAGCACTCTGGCCTGCCTCAGGTACGGGATCAAGATGCATGGCCGCACCCCCAAGGCGATCCTGTGGCGGTTGTCGTTAATCAGCTCCCACAGTTCCTCCTCGCCCATCTGTCCTATTTCTGGGACCTCAGGAACACACTCACCTGCCATCCTGAGCGTGCTCTGTGTGTTTGAAAGAGAGATGGTTGCCTGCTGATGAGGCAATGGGCACGGTTTGGCACTTGTCACAGAGTCATTCCTGGAAGTCGACAGAAAAGCAGGTTGACTGGAATCGGCAGAACAGCCTTATAAAAGGGTCAGGCTTTCCACGCCCTGCAAGTGTTTGTGTCAAAGCGTGTGTGTGTGTTTATATGTGGGCGTGTAGGAAAACCTGTAAGACAAGACCTCTGTGATACAGCACAACAAGGCACTGACTACAGTATGAGTGTTAGCACAAACATACAGTGGTGCCAATAGAGCTGAAACACAATCATGTTTCACACATACACACACATTACACACTAAAAAAACATTAGTCTAGTGAGCCACACATGTCTCTTCCATTCACACTCTTGGTGGCTTTCTAACGTTTGTTTGCTCTAGACTACTAATTCAATATCTAATTACATCATAAATCTCTGCCTCATTTCATCAATGAGCGAAGCCACATTTATTTTGAGTCAAGCCAAAGCCTGTGGCATAAATGAACAAAGCCTCTGGCTAACACAGAAATGTCACATGACATGCGAGTTGGCTTTAATAAATTCTAATCGCAGTAAAACAAACACACATACCCTAGAGCTGACAGCAACACTGAGCTGTGAAGTGCAAAGTCCTCTGTTAAAGACGGAAGGTTGGGGGCGTAGCTGCATGGGTTGTCAACACAAGGTCAAAGGTTTTTCATACTGTTAGCTAACTTACCGCCATTCTGTGGGCGAACTTACAGTTTACTGTACTGTAAAGGGTTTATGCAAACAAACAGAAGCTATCAAGGCAACCGCCTGTGATGTAAATTATAGCTATTACTGGCACAAAGAGTTTTGAGGATGTAGGAAATGTAATATGGAAATCTAAATAAATAGTAGTAGAAATGAGAGAAAATAAGAGACAACAATAACAAACAATAACATTAGTGTAGTGCTTGAGCAATCCAAGGAAACCAATTTTCCCACAGCGGAGTTTCACTGTCTTTGATTCCCCAGTCTGAGTTACTTCTCCTTAGGGCCCCTAAGGAGCAATAAAAAGATGAAAAAGAGATTAATTTGCAGACTTCTATAAGACAGATTCAGCTGAATTGACATAATCATTTTAGCAATATTTCAGAAGTAGGATAAACAGAGGAGGTCTCATGATTGTACTCTTGTACCCATGCATCTAGTAAAGAGAAGAACGTGAGACAAGCCTCAGCCTGTGAATGTTCTCATTCGTCCAGGTCATCGTTATCCTCAAAGCAATTTCAGTCAAAAACAACTGGACTGGTTGTTTGTCTAGGAAGACGTTTCACCTCTCATCCAAGAGGCTTCATCAGTTCATGTACGCATCTGACCAGGCTGGGACTGGTACAACTAACTGGTGTGAGATCCAGGTATTTAACCTCTCACAAGGCCGATGATGTCACTGACACCCTTTGTGCTCCAAGTGCCCACGCCCGTCGTTAGAGTGAGAGTATCTCCAATTTACAATGCCGCCCTTTCATCCCTTCCCAGGAGATTCAACAATCTAACCTCAAAGGACAACTGTTCACACATGGCCCGGGTGACCCCAACGACTGTCGTTCAGACTCAATAGAGCACTAACGAAGTCGAAACCAACTGCCCACCAACGACTGTCACTCTAACGACGGGCGTGGGCACTTGGAGCACAGAGGTTTCAGTGACATCATCGGCCTTGTGAGAGGTTAAATACCTGGATCTCCACACCAGTTAGTTGGACCAGTCCCAGCCTGGTCAGATGCGTACATGAACTGATGAAGCCTCTTGGATGAGAGGTGAAACGTCTTCCTAGACAAACAACCAGTCCAGTTGTTTTTGACTGAAATTGCTTTGAGGATGAGACAAGCCTGATTTTCATGACACAAACCTGAGAAGTAAGATCCCTAAAAAGAGAGATCTCAGCAAATAACTGCAGGTCAGAATTGAAACCGAGCCTCTGTACACAGAGCACAAGCTCTACCAGGGGAGCAACCAGGACTCACCTGATTGATAAAAGTGAATGTAAAATCATCCCAATGTCTTTTTCGACACTTGAACACATAAATAAGTCATCGAGACAGTTTTTTTGTGTATGAACTATTAACGGAAATATCCGAGAGAGTTGCTAACAGTCGCTAACATCCGGACGTGGCTAGCACTGATTAGCTCGGGGCATTACGGTGAAGGCATTTAAAAGGCTTTTCTAACAACTAAAACAACAAAAATCTGCAGTATTATGATAAGAGTCCCTACACATAAAAGAAAGCATCAACAACGTAGTTAGTATGATATAAAAAGTTATAAAAAGAGTCTTTTAAAGACTTACCTACTGGCCCCGGTACCAGCTCCTCTCATAGTAAAGTCCATTCAGGTCGATTACCAAAGTCAATCCAAAAGGAAGGAGCCCATTGGTGCTTAGTTTTATGTGTAAGGACTCTTCTCATGCTAATGCAGAGGTTTGGTGTTATTTTGAGCAGTATTAGTGGTAAAAAAAAAAAGCTGTTTTATTGCCTTTACTGTACTGTCCAGAGCTGATCAGTGTTAGCCACATCCAGCTGCGACTCTACCGGATTTCTCCGGGCATAAAAAACCTGTCGCAATGGCTTATTTAATGTATCTTATTGCCGAAAAAGACCATGGGATGATTTTACCCCTTAATACCTTAATCAAGCCAGTTATTAACCATATATCATTACATTTGATTCTCTCATACATGTCCAAGATTATGGGCAGGTGGCACTGAGATTTGTATGTGATAAACTGAGACAAATTCTCAGTAGTGCATCGATTGTTGGTATAGTGTTGTGATCAAACTACTATTTTTTCTTGTAGGTGATATAGAAACGAGGCAGAGAACTCCCACAGTGATCGCTGTACCATGTATATTACTCAGGAGTGACACTTGAGATGAAACAGTAAGTTGTATCCATGGAGACTCAACACTCTAGACGTGACCAACTGACGGAGGCAGATTTTTGTGCTTTCAGGCGGAAGGAGAAATTTTTTATCACACCTGTGGTGTGGACAAAAATACCTGTGTTCCTGTGGACTAGGCCTTTGACAAAGAGGTCCCTTGACCTATGACTTCAATATATCTGAATGAAAATGGGTTTTATGGGTACCCACGAGTCTCCCCTTTACAGAAATGCCAACTTTAAGATAATCCAGACGGTTTGGGGCAAAAAACATGCGTTTTTCTCATGCAGAACAAATCTTCACATATTCTAAGATTGTGCATACTGGCGTCAATAAACTGTCTTGAATTACTGTTGTTGTTGTTGTTGTTGTTGGGTCTGACTATAAAGCTGAGACTCTTGTGGATTCAACGAGCCCAGTTATATTCATGTGTGATGATGTTCGTCTCCATAGGAGCCATTTCATTGTAGTGAGAGCATTTTTAAATAAAAGCCGTTGTGACCTTTAGGGTAATCACAGCCTCATGAAACATTACAAACACAAACCAGAGACCTAGAGCATTCAGAGGACAGATGACCTTCCTAGGTATACTGACAATAAAGGGGATTCTGAGCAGTTTACACAACACAAGTGCTTGCCATCCAATCGCCAAACTATATAATTCTTACAGAAATCTGCAAATGTCAAACGTCTTTCATCCCACATCACAGCATGGGTTTTTCTGTAGTGCTCCTCAAGGTCTGGGTGACTTAATGTGGGATTTTGGATGGATTTTTTTTTTCTGCACAAGAATTGACCAAATGGTTAAACTTAGCAACAAAACTGTGTAACAAATGGTGTCAACCAAAAAACCGCTGCGGCAACTTATAAGACATGATATACAAACTAACAGCATGACTCCAGCGCTCACCTCTGCGGTGCATGCTCCCCCACATTCTTTTTAATAAACAACAAAAAGGATTAACCAAATATATTCTTCTCCTTATACAGGATTCTGTAACCTGACCCTGTCTACAGTACAAAGCCTCCTTATCTCCCTCATATCATTTCATTTAGTCAGGACAACTAAACCCCATAGCACACATAATAATATACAAACACAACAGAACAAAATAAATTGGTTGAACAATAGAACTTCTATCCTGAAAACATGTTTGAGTTACATTCCCATATATTTTTCTACAAGTAGGAAATTAGAAAATACACTGAACGGTTATCCACCACAATATTAATGAAGTCTCTGGGGGAATATTCTACACTACTATACTTGAAACGCTTCACACATTTCATGAACCCTGAGAACCTTCTAGAGAGGAGGCTCTGAGCCTGTGAGTGTGACTGAAAGGGATGGATGGAAAACGTGGCAGCTTAGGAACTTCAGAGAGTGATAACCACACATTTGTTTTTAAATGAGCAAAGGGATTCATTAAAAGTACAAAAGACGATTTAACACTAACAGTTAAACGTTTAAAAACTGGTTGCAGTTTATATACTGAGAATGCTTTTCTGCATAAAGTGGAGATTTGGCTCCCGAAAGTGAGACTTTTTGCTGAATGGCAGCCATTGTAGCTAGCCATAAAAAAATAATGTGAAAAAGTACAGTTACAGTAACACAAGTAAAGAAGAACCATACAGTCTATGAACTGACTCAGTAATGTCAGATACACAGCAGTATCTTTCTAAAATGAGTTAGGTCAAAGTAAGGCTGTGGCAGAAACACTTCCAATTGTGATTTATTGCTTATGAACTCGACTTTTTATAGTCTCATCATTTTCTCTTTTTGTCTCTTTAAGGTCACATACTGCATGTACGTCATACTAAGAGTGACTGAGAAAGAACCTTTTAATGATAGTATGGTATTAAAGTAATCATTAACAACGGTACTGTGCTCTCTGAAGTCCTGGTGTGAAGCCAAGAAGCAGAGTTAGGGAGGGATAATTACTGTACTTTACTTCACTTCACAAATCAAAAGATGACACTGACACGTTAAAAGAAAGGGCGGCACAGGCTAACAACTTCAAATTTGCATATAATATAATATATGCTATTTTCACTTCAACATTTACTCAGATGGTGAAAAACCAATCTTTACTTTCTCTATAGATGAAACAACTGTCTCATTTACGATAATGTATGGAACAATTTATGGCAGACCAATTCTTGAGCTGCTGTTGCGTCACTGTACTTTACAGCAGAGTACATTAAAGATATTTACAGCTGTCGCCTGACATTTCCACTCGAGGAAATTTTGGTTTGGTGTGTCAGAGCTTAGTTTAGATATTGAAGCGAGAGGAGTGTGAGAAAGAGTTTGTGACAGGAGACTGCTTCAGGGCCTGTGCATGCATGCAGCAAGTTCTAGTGACAGTGTGTAGGATGCCTCCAGGTGCTAGGGAAAGTCCTAACACGCAATGCAAGATGGTGTTCATGTAGAACATGCAGTCTAAGGAGCCAGTTTCACAGGATTGCATATTAAGTTCAGTGAAATTTTCAGAAATTAAGTGGGCCCACATTTTTTTTTACAAAAAACAAGATATAGGGGGTAAATAGATATATACCTGTATATATACACACACACACATATATATATATATATATCGCATATAAATGCACTGACAATGGCAAGCTTATGCTTTTTATTAACAAGGTTGCGATTACTGTATGTATTTTAATCTGGCCTCATTTCACATTAAAACAGCCATTTTATGCACAACTTCTTTTTAAAAGTGCCCCCAACATTTTGTAAATGGCCTGATGGTGGCGGCAAAAGTTTCCCCCTAAATACTTTTTAAATGTCCTACACTTGTGACCAGCCTTGCAGGAGAGTTCCTTTTGTAAAAATTGAAATCACTTAACAATAATGTGTCATGTGTTGCCTTCAAGGACAGCCTGAAGCGCTATAAAGCTGCAGTTCATTTTAATGCTGACAGAGCAGACATGGTGTAAACTGCGTTGCTACAGTGCTTGTTTGTGAACATACTTAAGTGCAGTGGTCCGCCACTTTATTTCAATAGCAGTGTAAAGATAAAGACAAATCTCAGTGTTGTGTCTTATGACAAACTAGTACACAACTAACCCTAACCCTAACCCTAACACTAACCCTAACTAAAACATATAACAAACTCCAGATTTTATTTGGTCCCAATCATTAAACACAAAATATTACCATACCTACAGGGTTAGTACACCTTTTCCAAGGTCAAATTCAAGCACTTTCAAGGTGCATTTTCAAGCTTTTAAAGCACCTTACAGCTGTGGTAAATTATATATTGTATACATATTGAAAATTATTATTTCACTTTTTTATCACGTTAAAATAGATGAGATTGTGCTATAAACAACTAAAATTGTGTTTTGTAATAAGAAAGGATAGGATAAGAAAATTCTATGACATTTCTACGGTATTTTATAGGTGTTTGTTGTGAAATAAATGCGAAGAGAACTTTCAAGCACTTTTCAAACCTTGAAAACACAACATTAGAATCCAAGCATTTTGAAGGATTTCAAGCACCTGTACGTACCCTGTACCTAGAGCTTAAATATTGAATATGATTAAAGCAAAATCTCTATGCTTCTCAAGCTCCTTAAGACCAACACTAAGTTGAAGCTTTGCCAAGGCCACCATAAGTCCCTCGATGACCCAATCAGGTCATGATAAAGGATGGGCGGAAGTAACACAGAATACCTCAAACCAACTTTACTCAAAGTAACTTTGCTGAACTTGTTTTGAAATCCACTGCAAATGGTGCATTTGCCCCAACAATGCCTATGAAAACATCAACCCCTGCCTGCGGTACGCACTCTGTAAATGACACAGAAGTCACTACTGAGACAGTGAGAAATATAATGGAGCCCGGGCACAATGCAGATAGGCTGCACCCATTCTTTTATGTATGTTTGAACAGTAAGCTGAACATTTTCTACTTCAAGGACATGTTTTCAATGGGTGTAACTTCAGGCAAGACAACTTCCAGGTGTTGTGGGCCCTAGCTAGCAAAATGCAAATGGTGCACGAGGTGAAAAGTGATAGCAACAACACTGTTTAGCTGGATCACAATTGTATGCAATATGGGCACTGAAGGATGTAAACCAAGCCTCCTCCACTCAAAAAGTTTGACATGAGAAATCTCTTTTCACATTTATCAACTGAATTTGGAAGGCTTTATTAAAAATGGTTTTAAGGTGTGGGCCTAAGAGCATATATGACATCACAACTACTTTGGAAGTCAATCCTGGTTCAATATTTGATTTATACAAGTTTGATGTAGATAGCAACCAGTGCATACACAATGATAATGGGCTTAGAGTGAAGGAGGAGACATCTTGTGTCCATTGTTTCCCCAACATGCATCCAGTACCAGAGGTGCGCCTCGCCAGGAATATGATCACTGCTGCTGAATTATATTAATTATAGATAATTATTTTTATATTTTATCAATATTTAAAAAAAAAAGAGATTGCTCTCCGTCTGTGTCCTAACAGCATACAAGCGTCAGACTATTGCGTCTCAGTGACTTTCTCTTGCTCTGTTATTTATAACAGGTTTACTGTATGTGCACTGCAGACTGCAGCGCCGTCATGTCCAAGGCCCCGCCGCCCAAAGCTCCCACACAGACACAGGCCTGTTGAGCTACAAAAACACATTTATTCAGGAAAAATAAGGAAGGCCCGTTTAGATATTTCATCATTTCAACTCCATGAATCAGCTGTTCTTGGTCCGTTGGAGCACATCCAACGCACGCGGCAGGAATAAACAGAAATGGGGCGTCCGACAACAGTTCAGCTGCGTCGCTGGTGGCCAGTTAGTAAAAACAATGTATCCAAACTAATTTCCCTTCAGTTAGTGTTGATATTTATGATCAGCAGGCGCACCGTGTCCTCAAAGATATCATCATTCAGTGAAGGGACACAGTCCTGAAATTTCATTTGAGTATCACACAGTGAAGTAACTGCAAATACAATCACTTGATTGGAACACGTGACTTAAGCACGAAAGGTTTTCATCTTAGACAATATACAGATTCCTTCTGACACAGTTATTATCCGTTAGTTAGGCTACATTACCTTCACTAAAGAGACAACATTAACATAAGTTATTTTATCCACAGTAACACTATTTAGACCAACTGAGACCATTGGAGGAAAAAGATCTTTTTTTCCCCCCTCTCTTCTCTTGTAATACATGCTACTAAGTAAGTATTGCAAGAAAAGAGTAAAAGAGGAGGGAAAAGCATTAAATCAAGTCCAATGCGTTCTGTTTTTCAATAGTTTGCTCTGTAAAATGACAGCTGAAATGAACATAAAGGGACTTTATTGTTTTATTCATGAAAACACCTTTTATATATTTGATCCATTATACGCATTTAAATATATAAGTGTGTTGGGTTAATATGATAACCAGATACAATTAAAATATATTGAAGTCATGTTGAGAGAAACAACTTAAATAAAAGTGTGTTGAATGACTTGTCATTTGCATTTTCTTAAAGACTAAGACTGACTAGATTTAAAATGGCTGTCAAAATGATCAATGGGTGATACGGGTCACCATTACTGCCTGTTTGTCAAATCACAAGTTTTAATTTCCTGATGAGTTACTGTTTATAAAAGTACTGTACTTAGGTCCAAAGAGCCCTCCCCGGTATGGCAGGCTTTGCAGGCCCACCTTTTTTCCCCGCACATGTGCTTCACCTCCGCTGCTACAACTCCAACCTAGGGGAAACACTGTCGTCTAAAAGGACATTAATTAAAAAATGAACTAATTTAGCGTACTCATAGAGCCTGTCATTTTTAATGAGGTGGAAGGAGTAGAGGCCTTTTTAAGGATTTTAATGTGGAATTAGGAATGTCAGGCATTCTTCTCTTCTTATGCTATCTCCACAATCAAGTTTAGCGTTGCTCAAGACAATTGTGATTGGTTTAAAGAAATACAAACAAGCCAAAGTGCTTTATCCTCTATCGCAGAATAATAAGTTGGTGTAAAAACACCACATGGTCTCTTTATGTGAGAGTACCACAGAACCAAAAATCACTGTTTCCAGTGGAACTAGTGAAAAAAAAAAAACAAGCACTATGAATGATTTAGTTATTTATAGCATTATTGTTTCGTATGTCTTCATTTTATTATATTGTTTCACAATCCATATTTCATTCAAAACATAAAATAATGCAAACATTAAAATAAATGACCTCTCATTTTTCTCAGAACATTACTTACTCAAATCTTTTCCTCTTTATCTTCACCTTATTTTTACTTCCTTTCCACCCTCTGCACTTCTTCTCCTGGACTCACTGTCATGTCTATAGCCTCCCCTCACTCTCAGGATGTCTCCTGCTCCAGGGCCTGTGTGTGCTGCGATGCCAATGCTAGCGACAGCCTGTGGAGCGCCCCCTGGTGCTCGGGGAACTCCTCACACACACGGTGCATGATGGTGCTGGTAGTGTGCACACGCTCCATCTGGCTCTGTAGAGTCGCGTCGACAGATTCACTGGTGGACAAAGCTTGGTAGCTGCCCTCACACACTCCGTGCAGCTTCTTAGTGCGGCTCTGTAGAACCACTAGGCGGGCTAGGTTCTAGAGGGAGGGATGGATAAAGAATGAGTGTGGATACTCTTTGTGCTTTGAATTGTTGGACTAAACAGAAGCTATGACAACAATGAGAAGTTATTTCTGGCATTCTTGGTGAGTGGGAGTGGTTTCCATGAGTGCAAAGGCCATAAATCAAGAGTCATGGTGACTACATGACACAGGAAAAAAGGAACAATGGGTATGTATTTAACTACGACCCCAATTCCAATGAAGTTGGGATGTTGTGTAAAACGTAAATAAAAACAGAATACAATGATTCATAAATCCTTTTCAACCTATATGCAATTGAATACACTTCAAAGACTTGTGCCTCATAATGTGCCACACATTTTAAATGGGAGACAGGTCTGGACTGAGGGCTAGTACCTGCACTCTTTTACTACGAAGTCATGCTGTTGTAACACGTTCAGAATGTGTTTTGTCATTGTCTTGAAATAAGGAGGGACGTCCCTGAAAAAGACTATGCTTTGATGGCAGCATATGTTGCTCCAAAACCTGTATGAACTTCCAGCACTAATGGTTCCTTCACAGATGCACAAGTTACCCGTGATGCCATGGGCACCAACACATCCCCATACCATAACAGATGCTGGCTTTTGAACTCTGTGCTGAAAACATATCTGGATGGTGTTTTACCCCTCAGCCTGGAGCATGATTTCCAAAAACAATTTGAAATGGGGATTCACAGAACATTTTTACACTTTGTTTCTCGGTGCTATTGATATATGACTTTCACTTTGAATGGAAGAGTTTGACCTTACACTTGTAGATGTAGCAATGGACTATGTTAATTGACAATGTTTTTCAGTGTTCCTGAGCCCACATGGTAATATCCTTTACAGCATGATGTTGGTTTTTAATGCAGTTAATCGAAGGTCACAGGCATTCAATGTTGGTTTTCAGCCTTGCTGCTTACATGCAGAGATTTCTCCAGATTCTCTGAATCTTTTGAGGAAATTATGAACTGCAGATGATTAAATCCCTAAATTCCTTGCAATTGTACATTGAGAAACGTTCTTAAACTGTAGAACTATTTGCTCACTCAGTTGTTCACAAAGTGATGAACTTCGGCCCATCTTTGCTTGTGAACAACTGAGCCTTTCAGGGATCCTCCTTTTATACCATCATGACACTCACCTGTTTCCAATGAACCTGTTCACCTGTGGAATGTTCCAAACCGCTGGCATCCAAATTAAAATTTGGGAACATTTGCAAAAAAACAATGAAGTTTATTAGTTTGAACATTAAAATCTTGTCTTTGTAGTGTATTCAATTGAATACAGACCGAAAAGGATTCGCAAATCATTGTATTCCTTTTTTTTTTTACACAACGTTCTAACTAATTGGAATTGGGGTTGTGTTGTGCAGACCAATAAATTAGCCAAATAACATGACGTTTGACTGTTTTTTAAAACTCAAGTGTTTAAATTATATTAAAACTTAAAGTTCTACATAATTAAGGGCGTGGCGGCTTTGAGTGACAGACGGCTGCCATCTCATGAGGCTAATGTTAGCTGCTAGCTGCTTGGTGAAAATTGTTAAAGATTTGACCAAGCGGTGCTTAAGGCCTCCAGCCTGCTGTGACCCCCAGTGCTGCGGTTTGAATTTAATTTGTTACAGCCACTAAGTAACTTGGTCACCAGGCTGCCGCCCTCGGCCTTCCCCCCAAGCAAAATAGTCCTGCTCCCTTGTTAGCCTAGCTTATTAACCTTCGCTAGCTTGGTAGCTTCAAGACAGACTTTCTTCTTAGCCCATTTTTCTCAGTGTTCTAAGTTTAGAAATGTTCAACTCCGTAACCAAAGAAGTTTCCAAACGTGCAGCGCTCAGTGCACTGCTGGTGTTTGTAGCAGAGTGTAAATAGCGCTCCCATTGCAAAGAAAAAACAAACTGTCCTCAGGACAAAACATTTGGTAGACACACAATGCTACCAGTTAATCTAGAGATAATGAACAAGATTTTTTCCCCATTAACCACTAAATTGGTTGAAGACTACAGAAGGTAGAAATTTAGTTGAACAAGATTTTCTTTGGTTGACTCCAACCCTAAACGATAAAATGAATGAATGTGTTGTAATGAAATACACTTTACAGTTAGTGCTTCTTACCCTGTCTTTGGTGTCCTGGAGATTTTCGATGTCAGGGTCGAGGACATAATTGGTGCCGCAGAGTTCAACCAGCTGCTGCTTCTGCTGTGCAAGCCTGTTGCTCAGACTCACCTGGCTCTCCTGTAGCTCCCTGATCACCTGCTCAAACTCTACCACGTGCTGAAGATATACGTACTGCATATAAGATCATTGTGCAACATGCCTCAGGCACATATGCAGGTATGTAAAATCCCTGTCCCCTACCTTGTGTGTGTCCTGGATCTTGCGCTGTAGACCCTGTGTGATGCGGTTAAGCTCGCCCTTTGTAGACTGTTTGTGGGAAATGTGGACCATGGCCTCCCTGCGCAGGACGATGGTCTCCCTTCTCGCCACTGTTGCTTCACTCTCCTTCAGCAGACGCTCCTGCTGCTTCATCAGCTGGTTGAGTCGCACCTGCACAGACACACAGTACAAATTACCTTAGTAGCCGAGAAATTCTTTTTCGCTCACTCTTAATGTTTGCTTCACCTGAACCACATAGTATGGTATGCCGTTCTACCATAAAGACATAATACCTTATATGAGAAAGTATGAAAATGATAAATAAAAAATGAATATATATTGAAATTCTTTAAAATAATGTTGCTCCATACTTTTCTTCCATTCTCATGAATCAAATAAATCTTTATGTCTCTTATTCGTAAAATATTTCGCTACAAATAACTGTGAGTAACTATTACATAAGTAGTATAGACATAGATCAGTGGTTCCCAAGCCCAAGATCATTAAGAGACCATGTGATACAGCAAAGAAAATGAAGACATTATGTTGTTATATAGTTTTTGAGTTAATAACGTTGATTTAGGAGGAAGCTGATTTTCATCTAAAGTAAGTCATTACAGGAGGCGATCAATCTGTTATTTAGCTAATTGATCTGTGTGTGATCCTATTACTGTTACAACTAAGCTTGACCCTTTTTTTGGAGGCAGGAGAGACAAGAGGTGTAACGTCGGTTGTTATGTTCCAATGTCTGACCTAGAGCCCGTTTTTCACTCAGTTTGGTGCAGGAACTATTTTCTTTCTACTAAACCGTGCATCTCTGCTGTATCACCACGCAGAAGAAAGTGTACTAATCGACGAGAGGCTCATGCTGTATTTCAGCGTGAGTTGTAAACATTAATGTTAACGTTAGTTGGTGTAGTTCAGTTGAAAGAATAGTTCCTACATGGAACTGCTAACAATAGGTCTGTGGATTATCTGGAGTAACCTGGTCATGATTTCTGGGAAGAGATTTTGCTGTTGAGTTTTTTTAATATAAAATTAAAAATGTTTTGGCATGTTGAGTACCAAAACCTCAAGTGCTATCTAGTTCCATCATATTAAAGGGGAAGGCAGACACATCCACGGCTGATATCTCCAACATTGGGCAATTGACACCAAAACTATCTAGATATCTACAGGTACGAGGAAAATATGTATTTTTGATTTTAGGGTGAACTGTCCCTTAATCCTGTTGACTGTTCACTACAGCACAAATAGTGTCATTTAAAGAACAGTTTGCAATGTTTGTTTCTTCCAAAAGTATGCTTAAATTGTTGAAACATTTTTGCTGGATGTCCTAAAGATCGTACAGTTTATTGATTATAGGAGAGGTTAACAAAAGATCTCCAAGTCCTGACACAAACTACTGTTCAGAGAGCTACATCGCTGTGTTCACAAAGAGCTCTAAACATTTACTGCCTTAATGTACATACAGTACATTTATGCACATAGAAAGGCAAACAGCTGGAGGACAGCTCAATATCACCGTTTACTGTCTATGCATGTAATCATATTGTGTGCACTGTGTTTACCTCCATACGGTGTATCTCAGCCTTCATAATCTGGATGTCCCCCTGGCCCACCTCCAAGTCCACAGCTGAACGAGTCTCTTTAACAATCTGGGTCTTCTTCTCCCACAGCATAATCTGCCGCCTACCGCACACGCAAAACATGTGCACACAACAAAGGACACATGTAAAAAGGTTCCCAGTATGTATAGTATGAGCTGTTAATGTACAGTGGAAACAAAACCAGACTGGTGTGAGATGTGAATAACTGAATGATTCCATCCCAATATTGTGTATTAACATGCATGAATCACTATATTTAAAGAACTCAAATACCCTAGAATTGCATATAGGCAGCAATGATTCACAAGAGTAGGAATATATATTTCTGTTAAATAACTCATCAGGGAACACAATTCATCAAACTAAGTATGTGACTGACTCAGCTTCCACCAGACTGTTGAGGAGTCTCTCTTTTTCCTCCTGGGTTCTCTCGTGTTTCATCTGCATTTCAATAGACTCCCGCTCTGCCTCCTAAACACATTATAATCCTAATTAATAATCATTTACAATCAAAAACCGCAGAAAAGAACCACATGCAAGAGGATTTAAACAATCGTGCTGTGCCTTAAGCCTGTGAAGGAAGTCCGTCTCCATCAGTGTGTTCTCCTGCTCCAGTGTCTGGCTGAGCTGTCCTTTCTTGCTCAGCAGGGTGTTGAGCTTCACCAGGTCTCCTCTCAGCATCTTTGCATTCTTGTCCAGCTGCATCTCCTCGCGGTGCTCAACTTCAATCTGACCTGGTGGGGTTGAAGTTTAGGTTTAATAGCAGCTCATGTACTAGTGCAGGGGGAAGGACAGACAATATGAATTGTTTTACTATAAAAACAGTTTTTCAATAGATGGCAGGCTCATGGTGTTGAGTAAATAAAATTTCAGAAACGCTGTCGACTAGCTCATGATCATGAGTAGCCTACATGTAATTTACTGTCAACTGACTTTGACTGAATAACTTAGAGCTGTTCACTTATTTGTACATGATATGTGTGCTTCTTTATAAATATATTACGTACTCTCCAGGCGTATTTTCTTCTGCTGCATGCCAGTGAATTCTGTTTGCAGTTTGAGCAAGTCCTTGCTGTTAGCTTCTATCTCCTGGGTGAGTCCTACTAGAGTCCCCTGCCGTTTCATCCAGAGCTGCTGGTCACTCTTGATTTGCACTGCCAGCTCCTCGATCTGAAACATTAATGCATCTACACGGATTTGCAGAGGACTCAGGTCCTCATGCTGGAATGGAGAAACACAAATCACAAAGGCAACGTGTTATTTTTATATGTGATTATCAATATAGTTTCAAATGAACTTATATCCCATATAGACAACAGACAGCTTCCCCAGAATCTCTCACCCCAGTGCTGGCTGCAATTTGATAGATCTTTTTGTTATAGTTGGCAATGGTAGCCTGCTTCTGCCCGATGAGTGTAACAAAGGAAGAAATCTTAGTCTGGTTGGCTGTCAGCAGCTTGTTGTACTTTTCGATCTCTTCATCTAGCGCCTCCTGGGTAAGGGTCAGGCTTTCCAGATGTTGGCCAACCTCGCTGCTCTCCAGTCCTACCACCACTACATCATTCTCCAGCTGCCACAACTGAGAGATCTAAAGGAGAGGAAGAGACACAAATGTAGATAATTATATATCTTTAAACAGTGTTAATTTGCTGTTTTTATAATGTTCTTTAGAATATAATACTCTGTGCATTTTTGCCATCCTCTTCACCATTCATAAAGAAAACAAATGCCAGTAGATTACATTGCAGGAGTGAAACTTCATGAATGCTGGTATAAAAAAACAGGTGCTTTGCATCAATGGAGATATCAAGAGACTAAACTAAAACTACTATTTATTTAATATTACTAGAATTGTCTGTCAAGTTGCAATTTACATACATGTCTGCCCAGACCTACATAACAGGTCACAGTGATCTTTGAGTTCTAAAATCTAATCAGTTGATCCAAGTTCAAAATATGAAGACCCTCCAAGGGTTCCCGAGATATCGCAAGCATGTGACAGACAAACGGATCAACACACAGACAATTCGGCCATGGCTGTCGCCGATGTGTCAGAAATGCACTTAGCTTTGTGATCAATAAGTCATAACCAAAAATTACCAGGTTGCAAAAATTTAAAAAAGACTAATAAATGGGCTGTAAAAACAAGTGACAGCTCACAGATTTATTAAGACCTCCTTGTTGTTGTTCCTAACTGTTTAGAGGTGCATTGATAAATCGCTAGATTACTCTTAACTAAGACATGATTTTTCTATCTTTACCTTCTCCTTTTTGAGTGTGGCTATCCTGCTGGTGAGCCGTTGGGAGTACTTAGCAGCTTTGTTGTGGGTTAGCTTCTGCTGTATGTGGGTCATGATCTTGTCCTCAGTCTCCAGACGCACAGCACTCTCTTTCTCCAACTGCCTCCTCTGATCATTCACTTCAGCGTGGTAGGTGCTAGTTTCCTAGAACAATGCAGGGAAAGATTGAGTGGTATGGTTTCAGAGGGAAAAAGGAATGTACAAAGACATTGTGACTGGACACCTGTGTAGACAAATCAGGAGCAGAGCTGTGAAAACAGAAGCCTTTGCCCTCTAGCTACCTTAGAGAGCCTTGCCAGTGTGCGCTCTGTCTCCCTCATAGTGCGCAGACAGGTGCTGTAATGGGCCTGCAGAGCCTCTTGCAGGGCCTGCTTCTGACTGATCAGCTTTTTGGAGGTGTCAATGTCCATCTGGGACCAGTTCAGCTGCATAGTTAGTGTCTCATTTTGCTCCTGCTCGTCAGTGGTGGATCTCTTGTAACCTTCAATCTCTCTGTCCAGCAAGATGACCTGGTGCTCGACGGTGCTGAGGGAAACAAGGACAGCAGTATAGAATGAATCGCTGCATGCTTTTTCGTTTTGATACTTTCTTTTAAATTCTGAGGTTATTATTGTGTGTCCAACAAATATTGTATTTTAGTTTTTTACGTATTTGAAATTTTTACATCTTTGCTTTAGCCTGAAAAAGCAAACCAACAATTTAGCACTGCAGAGCGACACCGTCCCTAGGATGCTGCTAATGAAGCATGCCTCCTGCAAGAACAGTTAGTTAAATATATGTTTGGAATGCATTAGTCCATTTAAAGTGGATCAGTAGCATATTAACGTTCAGTCTTCCGTTGCCCCTATACTCACCGCACAGCCTCCTGCATTGCGCTGAAGGCCTCATCTCGTCTCCTCATGCCCAATAGGCTGCTGCTCCACTGCTGCAGCAGCTGTTTACGCGCAATCACCAAAGATTCCATTTCCATCTCAGCCTGCACTCAGACACAGGCTGTATTAGAAACTGCCTACAATATACGGTAGTATATAGTACAGTATGTACAATATGCAGTACGCACTGCATGCATGTATGTATGTATGTATGTATGTATGTATGTATGTATGTATGTATGTATGTATGTATGTATGTATGTATGTATGTATGTATGATGATGATGTTAAATCGCCAGGCTTAGCCACCTTTGGAAAGAGGTAGTGACCGTTGTGAAGGTTGCATTGTAGGAAGCAGCAAGCAAGGTCCGCTGTACTGTATACCGGAGATTTTTTCCAAATCAATACATCTTGGTATTTTTGGCATGCTGCATATTTTGCTTTTGTTTGCATACTGCATACTACATACTACATTTAGGCCATAACAGTAGGTACTGTTGGTATAGTAAGTAGTTTCTTATAACATGAGTGTCCACTCATGGGACTGCTGTTGTACAGTCACTTTACCGACACTAATAGAATATGCATAGTATATTAAATTGTATTTCATTCAACAATTGCAAAATATGTTGGTCTTAAAGGAATCAATGTATGACGACAACGACATACACTCTTATGTTTATTTTGTTGTTGCCTACAGCATATTATTTGTGTGAGACTGAGAAGTCAATACTGTACTGTCATAATAATCACAGATGCTATGTGTTGTCTTGTCTGTTGAAACCAAATTTCCATTATTGATTGGATTCATATATATAAACATAACATTTTTCAAAGCTGCACCAATCAGTATCTTTACATTACCATTAGATCTAATGTGTCACTTGTAGTGATAAATTCACAGAGAATGATCACCTGACGCTGCAACTCTACAGAGCCTTTAAGCATCTTTTTAGCTACTGTTTTGGTTTTCTGGACCACTTTTTCAGCGACAGGTCTGCTAGACTGAAACTCTGCGAATATTGTGTCCAGAAAATGTTGCTTTGTATCCACCGGATGCATAATTAAGCGAGTGTTTTGCTAACATGTTAACGTTCAATTTTAACTTTATTGTTATGTTTTCTTTACAGCTACGTACAACGTAGTATACCTGCTCCTAAGTCGGCAAAAAATATATTAAAGCTGCTTTAATCTTTACAAATTCCTTTCAATTAATTGCAAATGGTTGCATTATTAGGCAACTTAAAGGTGTATACTGTCTCGTGTCATAATATAGTGACCTCAGAGAAAGCCTCTTTGGCTGCCTGTGTCTCCTCTGCTTGAGCAACAGCCCGAGCCTCATACATGGCTATCTGCTGCGTCAGCCTCTCCTCGTCCTTTGTTAGACGCTCCACATACAAATCCTGATGACACAAGAGTATTTTCAATCAATAACAGTCAATTCATCAATGAAAATACAGTCAAAACTTGGAAACATCCAATGTTTGGCTTCTGCCTGTCCACCTGCTTCAATTTCTGCTCTTCAGCCTGGTTCTTCTCAGCTCCTGCTTTCCGCCTGGCATTCTTCATGGCTTTGACATTAGAGTGCAGATCTTCACTGACTCCTTGTGTGAAGACGAGATGCTGCATCAAGTTGTCTATGTCCGTCTGTAACTGGGACACTGTGGAGAACATACACAGGAGTTAACAATAAAAATGCAGTTTGGACACATAGACTGACACTGATACTGTCTTGCTGTTGCTGAAACATAATAATACTGTAAATCAAATGGACCAAACCCCAGGCTGCTTTCAATACAAACTTTATAGCTCTTAGACTTAAAAAAATATATAATTTTCTTATGTATAAATATTTTCTATTTATTTATTTTCTATTATATCTTGACTTTTGCACTGTTTACTGTTATGCACCAAATCATTAAGACAAATGCCTTGTATATGAAAATGTACTTGGCAATAAAACTGAATCTGCAGGCTTACTATGCAATATCAAGTATTACGTTTTAATTCAAATACATCAAGGTTTGACTGTAGTTTTTCTTCTGTGCAAATTCAAATTCTAACTCAAACCTAATTTAATTTAGGATATAGGATTATGTGTTTCAATCCAAATGGCTTCAACAAAGACAATCAATTTCTGGAACTGTATCAACTTTTTTTTGATATGCCAAATAAATCACATCAAACTGAGTGCCCATCATAAACAGAGCAAGTATGGTTACAATAGACTCAAACTCTACACTCTAGTTGGGTGTGTCTTTGCCTGAACATGGCTGAACGGACAAATGTCTGTTGCTGATTATTTCCAACGATGGTTTCAAGCATGAGAATCATGGATTACATATCATATAATCAATCATCTTAGATCTGTTCATTATAAAATATAATCCTGGATCAACACTCAGGCAAGACCACTGAATAGCAAGTCAGTCTCACCATTGGCTTTGGCTTTGGCGTCTTGGCTGGTCATTTTGGAAAACTGTCTCTTCATCTCCTCGAGCTGATCCTGTGCCTGCTGATGCTTGGCTTCAGCATGTGCCTTGGTATGATGATGGTCATCCAGTCTGGTCTGGAGTCTGGCCAGCTGCTCCTGAATCCTGAACATCTCAACGCCTACCTCGAGAATGTGGTTGTCATCTGCCTTCTCCAGTTCCAGCTGGGGCAGTGGGAGAGACAGCATGAATCAGAAAACTCATCATACTACCAGATTCTCAGACAGTTTCTGGTTTCCTTTTGTCATGCAAACACAGAGATTTTATTTCAGTTAGAGACTTTCGGTGATTTCATCAGTTTTTTTGTTACCACTGTGTATTCAAATATATATACACACTGTATCTAGGAACAAAAGATCAAAATATCTATCTCTTAAATGTGATTTCTGTACAGGTCAACAGCACCATCTTCTGGACATATCGAGAACCTATAGATGTAAAGTCAAAGAAACTTTACCTATGAGTACAGTATATGAACTACGTTTGCTTCTGCATGTCTTTCTGTGTATGTGAGTGACGATAGAGCAAGGTTGGGAAAAAACAAATTAAAAAAACCCTCTAAAAATATTTGATGTTGAACTTGACAGAAAGGTAGCCAACCTTTTCCTTTAGTCCCAGGTTGATCCTCTCCAGCTGTTTACTTAGTTGGCTGCTTAGAGCAGCTTGTTGCCTTCTGACCAGGGGCTATCAACAAAACAAACATGGCATCAATGACATGACAGTAGGCTGGATATCTAATATTTAGCAATTTACTATACTAATATATATATATGTATATATGTGACTAAAAACAAATTTACCTCTGTGCATACAGTGCCATGACACAGAGCTGGATATAAATCAACAAAGTATCCCTTTAAGCAGACTGTATATTTATTGGTAGCACTTAAATGTATCATTTAAGTGCTACCAATGCACCTAATATACTAATATAGTAGAATCACAGATGAGACATTGGCAACATTATTATATTTACGGAGCAGTAAGAATATATATATATATATTTCCATTTAATAGATATTGATTGCATCAACATTGCAGGAGAAGCTACAGACATGTTCAGAGTCAAGAACGATGAACTCGTCCTCCTCCTCGTCCTCTGGCAGTGGCTCCTGATCCTCCATGTCTTCTGATGTGTTAAAGTTTGAGAGGTGAAGTGTCAACTGCAACTGAGCAACATTTTCTTGCACTGAAACACAGAAAATAGACTTTAACAAATCTCAAATTTAAATGAGAAAATGTATAAATATTGCTGACTGATTATTAGTATTAGTATTATGTATTTGACTATGTCGCTTAAATGGATACATTTCTGTTTTTTCCTCTCTATCTACTGACGGTTTTGTTGTCATGTTATTCTCTTTATGCAAATATCTGTCTGATATAAAGCTTAAGTTAATGTAGGCAGTGTCATTTACAGCACAGTCAATTGCCCTGAGACAATACAGTTTCCTGTATTCAATCTAAATTAATTAAAAGGTAGCAATGGACCTATGAACTAAGGAATCCTAAGCAAACCAGCCTTAATTAAGTTTTACCCTACTTACTGTATAAATTTGTGCAGATTTCTGTGCTACACTTTTTTTAAATTTCCCTCAGGATAATAAATGGTATTGTATTGAACTGTGCTATGTTGTGTCATACTGTGTTGCTTTGTACTCAACTGGAAATCCCAAACAGGTTAAGTGTGTGACTGACCTGAATTTGTGGCTGCAGGGGAGTAGTCATCTGCACCACTGTGGTCAGGGTGAAACTGAGGGGTCGGGGCATCAGGCTCTGGTCCTGACTGATCCTGCGAGCCACACTGGGACACAGACAGACAGCATGTAAAGGACAGTCATTACATGTACATTACAGAAGCTGGCACATGTTTTCCCACAGGACTAACATTGTATGCAACAGTACACTAGGCTTAAACTTCAAGTTAACTTATATTATTTGCACCCAGTAACATAGACTATAAGTGCCTCATCCCAGCACCTGCACAACAGATGAAATATACTGTATATCACCATGTCTCCATAAGGGGTAGATGTACGAAGTGAAAATGAAACACTGAACAAAAGAAGTAGATTGACATGTCTTTACTCCTCAGATATCCCACCTCTTGAGCAGACGGGACAGTGTCTTCACAGTCATCTGCGGCTGTGTCACTACCCTGCTCAGTTTGGCCGGAGCTCTCCTCCCTTACCTCCTCCCCTCCTCCCTCATATCCAGGGCTCTGCATTGGACCTGTGATGAAGAACAAGAGGGCTGAAGATAGTTGGTAAACTTTTAAACACATAACGCAAGGTGTTAAGCTATTTTATTTTTTTAACTGGTATAACTACGTGAACCTACATAACAAATGACACACTGTATTCTATAATCGTACACTCTTTTGACTTGAATGTCACATTACGTATTTTGTAAAATTAACTGTTATATCAGAATTGAATGTAGATTGAATGTAATTTTGTATTTTGAAAATGAGGCTTATAATATAGAATCTATTGTTAACTTGATGATTTTATATGGTACATTTTATTTGCACAGATGAACAAAAATGAATGATTTATAATTTATGAACTCTAAGAAAAGTATTAAAGCTGTCAAAGTCTTGAATTTATTTAGAGAAGATTGTTATGTTATATATATATATATATATATATATATATATATATATATATATATATATATATTATGTTTTACTGAAACGTATTTATCCCCACGTTTATTTATTTTCCTTTTTTCAATTCCAATTTTATGTTGAGTACAGTTCTGAAGAACTTTACTTGAGTAATTCCACTTTATGCTACTTTTTACTACATTTATTTGGTAACTTTAGTTATAAAAAAGAACATAGGATATGCTATTTTCCCCAAGAACACTTGCAAACACGTCTTCCGTCGCTAACTTTACGTAGTAAAGGAAAAACAAGATCCCCAAAGCCAATAACACTACCGAAAGCTAACGTTAGCTTAACCGTAACTAGCCCTGGACCAAGGTTAGTTAGCGTACCAACCCCTGGAGCCCAGAGGGCCCAGAGTCATAATACACAGTTGCAATTGGAGGGCAGCTAACCTTAGCTAGTGAACAAATAATAATAAAAATACAGCGTCTAACTGAATAAAATATCAATTATATTTTCGCATAATTTTGACGAAATATACAGAACAAAAGCTTAACGTCAGTTACTCACCAACGTTAGCACTGTTACTGCCAAACCAGTGCAGCGGCGTTGCTAAGCAACCGTAAACATCCGTTGGAGGAGGAGGTGCACAGTGCAGATCAGATGATGTCATCAATTCAATGTGTGTGGATGTTTATTTCCCACTGGGAGGGTAATACTAAAAGCATTACCAGTAGTTAATGGCATCTAGTGTAGGCCTACCAAATCATTTGGGCTGCTTGTGTTTGTTAAGCTCCCAGTGAAGCAGGTATAGGCCACCGCCAATCACATTATGGTAGCCTACTGTAATGAGGTGACACTACATTATTCATTCATTCATCTCCCTCCTACTGAACTGCTTTGGTGGTTAGTGCTCTATTTACAGTGATGTACAATACAAAACACTATAGTTACACAATACTAGATCTCTCTCTCTCTCTCTCACACACACACACACACACACACACACACACACACACACACACACACACACACACACACACACACACACACACACACACACACACACACACACACACACACACACACACACACACACACACACACACACACACACACACACACACACACACACACACACACACACACACACACACACACACACACACACACACACACACACACACACACACACACACACACACACACACACACACACACACACACACACACA
This sequence comes from Echiichthys vipera, assembly GCF_963691815.1. Lineage (NCBI taxonomy): Eukaryota > Metazoa > Chordata > Actinopteri > Perciformes > Trachinidae > Echiichthys > Echiichthys vipera. The sequence goes on along the minus strand of NC_139827.1, from coordinate 29,421,231 downwards.
CACACACACACACACACACACACACACACACACACACACACACACACACACACACACACACACACACACGCAATAATGCATACTAATTAAATCCATGACTTATTTTCTTATTAACGCACTAGAAACGGTCTCAGAATATCCAGAGAAGAAAAATTGAATCCAAAATCCAAAACAAAGCTTTCATGGATAGATTTATTTTTGCTATATAAATAAGGCAGATACACATACAGTAATCACTGAATTTGGCCTTACACTGACATAATCTTAAAAAGGCATTAATAATTCACAGATACAAATCATCTTCATATATCCTCAAAAATCTTATTTCATTCGGTTTATTCCAAAGAAGTAGACAAAAATACAACCATAACCCACCGCATAGACATTCAAAAACAAATACTTAACAAAAAGTAACCAATGCATAAAGGGCAAGACAATGATACAGTGAAATAATCATTTTTGTGTTACAGTGCTTTAGTATCCTCAGAGAGAAAACAAGGTAAGAAATCCTGTAAACCATGTTAATGCAGGTATTGTAGCGCATTTGTAAATATGACCTCACAATGCTACATCAATACAGGATGTGTACCTTTGAGTACAGATATGTGGCTCCATAGGCCTAATCAAAGGACCTTGGTTAAACTAGAAATATGACATGGTTAAAATGATATCTTCAGAAAGGGAACCTGTGGATAAAGCAATACATTCTTGGCAATAGATGTTCTGCTACTAACGTACCTTAACTTCATCCAATTGTTTTACAAACAGTATGGTGGGTAGAGTCTTTTTAAAGCACTGTGACATGCCAAAGTTGGTCACTTAGATTAACTTCCACCAATATCCCCACCTTCATCAATAACACAATAAAGTAGAAATGATGTATAGATAAATACACCACCTGGTACTCCCTACGAATGAATGACACGCCTGGAAAAAGATATGTTAGAGATGAGATAGAGTTTATCAGAAGACAACTTAAAATGTGTGCAATCATTTGCATACCACGGCCAAAATGTGACCGGGTCAAAACTGCTGTCATATAATACAATACATACATTCAATAGACGTGTTAGAGGTCTCGTACTTCTCATCAGACATACACTTTTATATAATATCTATACAGGATCATACTATAGTTCACCTTCATTGCACTTATTGTGTTTGTCATTAGTATGGAGTTTACATAGTGAATGACACTTTTCCTGGATAACGGATGTGCTCTTGGTCATTATTTCCATATAGACATGGATAAGGGCATCGATGGCATAAAAAAACGGGGTCTTGGCCAATGAAGGGTGGTGTGCAGGGTGTGGTCACGGCACAAATGAATACCTTCAACACCTTGTCAAAAAACCACTGACATAAAGCCACTGAAAAAGGGATAGATCAGATTTTCTGGAGTGGGGTTGTATGAGGTACTTTGTCAGTGTATTACACTACAGTAAATGGCAGTCAACACACCCCCAGTTTGGCAGGCAGGGGGACAGGCACAGAAGCTTAACATTGATGGCGTGCCGACCGCAATCTTGTGTGGGTAATACACTAACTATGGAAGTACCTCATGCAACCAACTTGGGAAAAAAAAAATCACAACCATCCCTTAGAGTTTTAATGTTTCATATTGTAAAGAAATCAAACATCAAGTATCTGAGCTCTGCCAATACACTTCTTTTAACCTTCTTACTCTGTTAATTCTCATCAATGGGAATGACAACTCCATCATACACTAATCAATTCACTATTAAACACCTCTAATTTCAACATACGATCATACTGTAAAACTCCACTTTCTGTATTTCTACTATAAAGGGGCTACCATGCTGTGTCTCACTGTCTAGCCATGGCAGAATCTTGTCATCTGCAGGCTGTAAGGTATCTGGTGAATGCTTCCACATCGTGTTCATAGGACATTATATACTTAAGGATCCCCATATATTCCTCTTATTAAATTAAACCAACCCAAATTCTGAGCCAAACATGACTCACTTCACATATCAGTCCCTATTCGATAGGTTCTTACAATTATATAAATCCTTCAAAACAAATCACCTTTTCCTCAAGCACAATAAATACTACGGAACAGAGCAGCAAGCAACAGTTTGTATTTAGTGTTTCCTTGGTCGACTCTACCTTGTTCCTCTAAATTTCGACAGGTTTCTTCTGTGTGAGAGAAAGAAACCCACTCGCTAAGGGAATGGATTTGGATTACGGTAGCATCTGACCTATCGACTTTGGCTCCGGTTCCCATTTTGAGACTTCATAAGCTCGAGGAAATACTGTAAACAATCTTCATGGCTGGCTGGTGCTGTCCTTCTCTGGCTGGGAAGGCTCTGGGTCCACTGTGAGGCTAACTAAGGGTCCGCCAGCTGTGCGCGGGTCCATTGCAGAATGCATGAGAGTCAGCCACACATCGTCCATGTTTGGCATTACAAAGATTTTCTAAAAGAGAAGAGACAATAATGAATAGACAGAGGGGTGGTACTAATAATAATGGGCAGTGTGCAAATGTTTAATCTAAAATGGATTTAATGTAACAATGTTGAATGTTATACAGTATATTAAGCATGTCCAAAGCTTCAAATAATGAGGTAATGTAAAAGTAATCCCTGTGAGCAAAACTCTCAGATCTCAGACTGTTCTGAACAGTTTCCAACTGTTTTTTCTACCCTCAGTTAGAGGTGACATCAATCTGTGCCAGATTCTTTAAATGGTCATCTGCTTTCAGGCACGCTACTGCAGTGATTACATTTTACATTACACTGCTTCATGTAGCTGCATCCTAACAGCAAGGAAAGCTGTAATCTTGTTGCTGAAACATGTTCAGTTGTGTAGTTTTTTTAGTTTAGAAGCCTTTATTGTTGATTTACAGTAGAAAGTGCTTCCATAATCCATTACAGTCCTCCCCGGTTGCAACAGACAGTACAAAAACAGCAAAAGCAGAGCAGAGATACAGAGATGCAGCCATGGGCAGTATGAGAAAAGTATGTGTTTTTTGAACATTAAAGCATGTAAACATGTTCTTATATACACAAAATACAAATTTGAACCTGAAAATTAGCAAAATATGTCTGCCTGTATTTAAGTGTATTCCGTCTGCATTTGTGTCACATAGTCAAATTTCAAAAACAAAAAACTGTGATGACCTGTCTGGTATGACCAGGTACTGTGTCTCTAGTTATAGAGCCTAAATGTAGTGTTTATCAATACCTGGAATTCCTGGTCCAGTTTTTTCTCTATCCAGTCAGTAACGTGAGCCAGAGTAACTTCTCTTTCTCCCAGTTTAGGTCGCGCCTTCAGTATCAGGTGAGGTGGCTTCCTAAAGCCATACCTACAGAAAAGATCACAACAATTAATGATTTACAGACAAGCACTATTAAGAGTTGACAAATGAACAAACAGGCCTTTTTCACAGCAGACATTTTGGCTTGTAATAGTAGGGAAAGCATAGTTGTAATTGATAACATTAAAAACAACAGCATCCCATTAGGTTTCCACATTAAAATCCTTAAAAAGGCATCTAGTTCTTCTAGCTCAGGGGTGGGCAATTCTGGTCCTGGAGAGCCACTGTCCTGCATGTTTTAGGTTTCTCTCTGCTCTAACACACCTGAGTCTAATGATGTGCTCGTTATCAAGCAGCTGGAGCTTGTCACAGTTTGATCATTGTTAGACTCAGGTGTGTTAGGGTAGGGAGAAACCTAAAACATGCAGGACAGTGGCTCTCCAGGACCAGAATTGCCTACCCCTGTTCTAGTTCATTCAACATTCCATAGAATATGAATATGCAACTTAGTTTTCCTGTTAGACACAAGTTGTGCATGCACTGGCAGCTTCAGGTTTCTACATCACATTTGTATAAGTTGAATATTAGACCAGGGTGATGTCACAAATCATGGTCGTAAGCCCACCCCTTAAAATAAGATTTTCAATGAGCACATAGAAACTTTCCACTTCTCATGTTAAATTTTGCATAAACATCATATTGCACAATGAAGATCAAACATTCAGCAGGAGGAACAAGAAGAAAAACATATTTTTAAGTGGAGGGGGACTTTAAGAATACATTTTTTAGGACCTTTCCAGGACATTTCAAGGATTTTTTTCTTGAGAATACAGGACAGCACTTGCTCACAAATGGTCATTTGGAAGCCTAGTACTGACATATTTAACACACTTGCAGTAGCAGAAAATATAGATGTGATGACCAAAGATTGCTGCAAGTTTGTTCCTGCCATGGGAGCCAAATTGAAAAGGGAGCATTCCAATTCATATCGTGCAGCCTGGCCTACCGACAAGTTGAGATTCAAGTAAACTGGAAAACTAGTCTCTAAATTTCCTGGTTTTCCATTACGTGCGGAAACCCAGATTTTTAAATGTCGTTTCTTTACGATGTTGAAAAACCAGTGGCCAAACTGCGTTAACTGCAACATTAACAGCATTTGGATGATGCTTTATGCTCTCATCTGTTATGTTGACTTTGTACTAAAGTGAGATGAGAAAGTACTTTGCAAGTATTAACTCACACAGGCTTCACCATGTAATTATTTCATATAGACTATTGAGTTATGTATTCATGGTGCACACTGGAAATCAAAATTAGAGAACAAGTTATTAATACTTGATTTATTCTGAAATAAGTTATTTTTATATTGTTCAGATTTTAATAGCATATCCGCTGTGGCTATACCACTGCTGTACTAGCATGTGTTTTTAAATAACCAAGGCACTTCAACAAAAACCTTTATTTTGTGAAAAAAAAGCAAAATTAGAGAACTCTTTCAGATCCCTCCCAGTTATTGGTGTTAATCTGCACCTGGTGACAATTGACTTAATTGTTGAACACACCCTATTTATCTGCAGCTCTCCTGGTTACTTTGTAATTTTTTGGACTGAAAGCCCACTCTGCAGTGACCAAACCTCTCATCAGCAGAAAGAAAAAAAAGGCTAGACTTGTCTTTGCTGAGGAGCATGTTGTGTGGACAGAGGAGAACTGGTCCAGAGTGACTTCAATGATGAGAGTACATTCAGTTTATTTGGGTCTGATGGGAAACATTATGTTGGGCGTAGGACTGGGGAAAGACTGAACCCAAAGTGTGTAAAGAAGTCAGTTAAATCTGGAGGAGGAAGTGCCATGGTTTGGGGATGTTTTCTGTGGCCTCTACACTTCCTATTCATTTTTTAATCCTATTGCCCTAAGAAAACATTGTTGAAATCTTCTCTGATACAATGGTTACTGTTCTCTAATTTTGCTTACTGTTTATTTTCTCACAAAATAAAGGTTTTTGTTGAAGTTCCTTGGTTATTTAAAAAAAAAACAAGTTAGTACAGCAGTGGTATAGCCACAGCGGATATTCCATCAAATTCTGAACATTATTATTCATTATTATTATATAAGTATTTATCATTTGTTCTCTAATTTTGATCTCCAGTGTATATCGTTATTGAAATATTAAATGGTATGGAATATTCTAGCCATATTGCCCAGCCTTAGTTCCAGGGTCCTGGTATTGTTTGTGTGCCTCCCTAACGTTACTTTCTGGGATACGTGATGGACCTGAGCCATCATTAATGAGATTTGTTTCACCTGTGCTTTTTCTTCTATGACATGTGATAAAGTCTGCTGTGAAAAAGATCTATTGATACAACACAGAGTATAGTCACCACCAGCAGGGGGCAGTGATGTATTAAACAGACATGCAGTTTTGGGTCAGAATGTTGATCACACATGAAGTACAGATATTATTCATGTGTGTGATTCTCATGAATGATATGTTATGGAGAAAATAAAAGTATGTAACTGCTAACTGTTGTAAGGAAACTGGCTAATTGAGAGTCATCGGAAAACACAACCGACTCTAAAATGGCTTTCAATCTGTAGGAGAATGCTATAAGGAAGATGTGAATATTCATCCCTCTGACAGACATTGAGATTGACTTTGCACAGCATTCCACATGTGAAGTAGAAGAGAAACAACAAGTACCATATCCTGTCAGTGGGTGGAGGTGGTATGTTGACAGCCAGCATTCCTCTGAGTTCCTGCAACTCCACTGTAAGCAGAAGGGGTGTGTTAGACACTTCCTCCATCTTCTTTTTGATGAACTCTGTTTCTGTGGCCTTCTGGAAGTATTTGGACTTGGTGATCTTGTCCACGAAGCGCATGATCTTGCTGGGTTTGTGGCCTCCAACCAAACTGTATCCAATAAAAGGAGGGTTAGAGTTCAATCCAAATACTGAAGCTGTACTGTACTTCAATGACAACTGATATTTTATATTATATATGTTTTAATAAATACCTAGCTATGCCTGCCAACATATTGTTGGCGGACAGTTGTCACAGTTCAAAACATTTTTAGGTCAGTACTTTTCTCGTCAGCCGTGACCTCCACTTTCCCTACTAGAAGGTCTTTTTCAAAGTTTATAACAAGAAAGCTTTTGTGTCCATGTTTTATCTTAATTTTTTATTACATATATGTTTTTATTATCATGACCTTTTCAAAGATGGAAACATAAACATTCTAAATGTGTCCAAGTTTGACTCCTGTTTGCAGTGAATGTGAATGACGTCAGCTGACAGGAAGTTATCAAGGACCAATTCCATTGAAAAGATCTTTGATCTTGTGGTTATGGAAATGGATAAAATGAGCAAAGAGAATGTAAATAAACTCACCCCTCTGCTCCAGCCGAGTCATTGGAGAGCTCTGAGGAGTCTTCCTCATCTGATGAGCCTGCGCTGGACGACTCTTCATCGCTATCAGCCAGGCAGTAAGTCCGTGGCCTGTATCTGGAAACATAAACAAACACAAATGGATTACATACAACTGCTTGCATGCATTAACATATGCACATGGTTCTGTTGTGTTTCATTGTGTTTTGCACTTGGAAAGACTATAGTACCGTACCAACAAAACAATGAACACATGAGGTGTGGAAACAATCAGAAGGTGACATGAGTGTAGATACCTATGACTGTTCATGTGCACAACCAATAAACCTCTGGAAACATCACTGTTTTGAGAAAGAATTCAGTGAGTAAGCCTAAAGCAAACTGCTGCTCAGTATGTCTTCTGCAGTGTTTCCACCGTTTTCAGATGTAATTTAATGTGAAACTGAATTTTGTTTTCTGGGTAAAATGAGCTCACTTCTCACTTACTGGCAGTCAGTCTTGTTCTGAGAAGTAAATACTGCACACACACACGCACGCACGCACGCACGCACGCACGCACGCACGCACGCACGCACGCACGCACGCACACACGCACGCACGCACGCACTTTTATGGCTGCATCTCAACTGTATTTGCCCTGACATATATCAACACTTACTGTTCCTCTTTATTGCTGAGAATGGATTTGCGGGTTAGAAAAAAGCCAGGAACACAGATGAATGCACTAAACACACTAAGAAATGCATACTTAAATTAAAAAAAAAGCATTGAGTGGTAATATAAAATGACCGCAAAACTTTAGATATACAGATCAAGAGGATGAGAGTTGAACAGAAGAGATGTTGAAGGTCAAGCAGCACTCACCGAGAGCAGAAACACATCCGTTTAACAGCCGCATAAAGGTGGAATCCAGAAAAGGGAGGGAGGGAATAGCAGTGACAACAAAGAAGATATAAAAGACAGCAAAGATATAGAATACTGAGTGAGAGCCTAGCACATACACGTACACTTTTTAGTGTCAAGAAGAGGGGGGGAAGGCATATAATCCAACTGAAAAAACATCTTGAAGTTTTTCTAAAATGTGTGTGTTTGACTGCCTCACCCATCTTTGCCGAATTCCCCAAAGCGGACACTTTCTTCCTCCTTGCCCAGGCGAATAAGATTCATCTTGGTTTCCAAGGTCATCAGAAAGGAACCACTGTAGGAAATCTCCAGGTCAAACCACAGACCTAACAGGGGCATAGTGCTTATTAGAAATGTTGATATGAGAGAAAATTGAAGAAGTGAAACTATGAAAGGGGAAGATTTGGGGTTATGAGCCTAATATGCCGTACAACAGACTACTCTACTGTTATGTCACTAAATCTACAGTACACGCAAGCCCAGTCATCTCAATACATTGGTGTTTATAAGGTGAAAGGGTATCAGTTGACAAAAAATGAACGATTTGTCGACTTGAAAGAAGCACAGTTAAATCAAGGTAGCTATGAGTTTTAAGGTCAGTCACCGCGACACAGAGCACTAATGCCACATTCCTCCTCCCTGCCTGTTAAATCTCTACATATTTCTCTAACTCTTTTGTTTCCCCACCTCTAAGATTCTTCCCTTGCCCTTTTCTGTGGCAGCCCCCACCACCACCATCCCCAAGCATCCCAGGAGCGGGGACTCTTCTATTATCTCGAGGTGAGAAAGGCACTGAAAGTCTTGGCGAAGGGAGGAGAAAGAAAGAAGAAGAGAGAGCACGAGGTCCTTTGAACAGAGGGTGAACAGTTGGAGAGCACCCAATATTTCCCCCCTAGCCCGTTTGATATCAGCAGGGGGGGGACAGGCTGCATAAACAGGGTTCCCCTCATTCCCTTCTACCTCTGCTTTACCAAGCCTGCTGTAATCTGAATTATAAAAGCTCCTCAGAAGCCTCAATTGAAAGCTTGCCTTGCATGGGGCCTGCTATGTGCACTCTGTTTTCCTTTTTTCCCCCTCTCTTTACAACACAAGATCACATGTTCTTGTGTACAAAGAGCCATATCTAATCATGATAAACGGGTGTTGTTCCTCTTTACAGCACTGGGAGGCAGCAAAAGACGACGGCGGACAAGGGAAAGATGAATGAAGTGAGTGAGTCAGAGGATGACAGCCATTAAGAGATTCTAAACCAAAACACATTGCACTTTGCTGCAACTGAGAGAATTGTGCATGTGTGCAATGCAAAAGTCCATAAAGTGTGTACAAATACAATGGGCGACAGTTAGTGCACAGCTACCACAGCCCTTTTAATTAGATTATTAACAGCATACATGGTCCAGATACATGAATGGAAACAGTTTTTCAGATAGGATCAAGAAATGTAGTGTGTACTGGACGGCAAAAAACACAAGGACAAACAGCACTGAGTCTGGGTGCCCTCTCCTCACTGCTCTGAGTTAGCCTGAACACCAGCTGGTTGTACTAAATGATGTGATAATGAAACGAGTCTGCGCCAGAGAGCAAAACAATCAGAGTGAGAGTGAGTCGAACAGAAACTAAGCGGAGGAGAAATGAATGCAGAAAAAAAGCTACAGACCATCTCACGTTGGGATTACACCAAATCAGATTGGGGCAGGGGCGTAAAGTACTTTCTACCCCCCTATTTCCAGTGCGCTTGCTCAGAACACAATCATCTCTGCGAAGGTCTGTGAAAGCACAAGGTCTGCTAAACCAAGTGGGCTTTGCTTTAAGTCTGTGTTTGGCTGGGTCTGGGTTTAATGCAGAGGGCACTGAGGTTTGTTGGGGTGTGGAGAGAGCAGCCTTAGTGCAAGCTGCTGGACACAGCAGTGCTTCCTTAATTGGAGTGAAGCCGTATGGTAAAGAGTTAAGAGAGTGTGTTGCACATACTGTGAAATATTCTTTCAAACATGCAGGACAACTGCTTGTATGCATCCAGAAACGGACAGTACGCAATCTGATGAGCATGATGGAGAGTGTGTGCAAACACAAATGTGCATGGACACAAATCTACAACGTACTTCCTTGTGGAGTACACACATACACAGCTGGAGAGGTTCATCGATCCATTGCACTCAGCACGCTTGTTCCAGGAAGAAGCTGGGTCAGACACGATGAAGGCAGAACTTGAGACGCCCAGAGGTTACAGCCACTGTAACACCAGTGGAAATTTAAAAGGGAAACTAAACTGACCGTTTCAACTCGAAGTTTTCCAACCAGCACGTCAAGGTAAAACACACAACAGAAAAGAGGAATGAAACATTCACTTTCTCTGCTGTGGCTGTTGGAAACACACATGGAAAGCAAAATGCCTCTGTTTATCTTTAGCCTTTTGTTTGGAGTAGGTCCCTCTTTCCTGCTTCCTGTTTTGTTTCACTTCCAAGAAATACAAAACAAAACTGAAGCACATTGGGTTTTAGATTGACAGCAGGTGTTCTGGAGGAATATTTTTGCAATCTGTCAGAGAGAATTCAAAACGTTTGGAGACGAATTGCAGTATCTGAATGAAAGAGCAATTAAAGCTGATGACTTAAATTGACAAATGGTGGCTTATACACACCGATTGTGTTTGGAGTGGCTTGAGATGTGTTTTATCTGGAACGCTGCCAATAAATGCCATTGCCCTCTCAGTTGGGGATGTAATCAATTCTTGCTCTTATGATACGGCTATGTGAGAGCTACAGTGATCAAAAATGAGGCAGTGACTCAGCACAGGAGGGAGGAAGACAGTTAGATACTAAGACTAAAGAGTGAGTAAAGACACAAAGAAGAAGATGCAATGAAAGGGAATGCAAAAGGACGAGAAAAAGTTGGACACTACATATTAAACAGCTGAAGAGGAGGATCTGTCACTGAATGTAAGGGGAAATGGGAGAACCGGTGAGGTACAAAGAGATGAAAAGCTCAATGCTGATGCATGTCTAACATGACATAAAAAGATCCTTCTAATCAAAACTAGAACAGTCAGCTGAAAACTTCAGCGCTACTTGAGGCGACATAGTTAGAAATAGAATTACAGCAGGCAAATGTACGGCCCCACACTAAGCTAAAACCTCAAATAGCTAGGCCTCGTCTTCTCCCATCCACAGATAACCAGAAGTGCTGTTAAAGTGCCTAGGGCCTGACTTCATTTCTTCATATGAATGAAGCACACGTGCCTTTTTGTAATGCTCAAAGTGTCCAGTAAACAAGCATACCCTACTGATCTCTGAGCAGTGTTACTGCTGGTCATATCGTCTGGCAGTGGCTGAAGAGCAGGGGAAATGCTGGTACTTAATTTATCCATCTGAGAGCCTACAAGTAACGAGCATGCCTCTCTAACCTCAAGGGTACCACTGCCTAACAAGCTGAGTGGGTGTAAGTGCATGTTACGCTCCAGTGGGATGCACAGTAAACCTCATTCTGCTTGTGCTTACTGAATGAAGCAATTATTGTAGGGCTGGGCGATATGGCCAAACACTTTTATCCTGATAAAGGTCATTTTAAATCTTGATAATGATAAACTTGTATATCACAATATATAGGTGAGGGGCGCCTTTTTCCAAGCTTTGTCTGAGGGGAGGTCCACTTTGATGAAATAACAACATGGAAAGCCTATTTTTGTATACTTCTTGGTGAAAAATATTAAGTTTTCTCATTTATTAAAACTAAAACATAATAAGGCATCATCCAAATGACTTCTGTATCTGATATCTGTATCTATAGTATTGCCATAATATAGTTCTACTGCTGATTTTTCGACTTTACAATAGAACCGTATATACAAAAGACATTTTTGTATCTTTTTGATGACATCTTCTTCCTTCTTCTCTCTGTTGATATCATGTTATCTGCTCACATGTGTGAAATCATGGGCTGTATGAACTGTGTGGTAATGTTAAGTTTTGTTATAAAAACCAAAACTGCACTTTTCAAATGAATATTCCTTCATATATTTCAGAAATCATTTTTTGGGGGATTTCCATTTCCATTATTTTGAAACAGTTCCATAATGCCGGTGCTGTTTCATGTGTACCTGAACGTCTTCCCACAACCAAAGAATCAGATCAAGATGACGGTGTGACCCTTACTCCTGTGTTGTGGTTTTTTATAAGCATTCCAATTGGCTGTTAGCAATGTCTGATGGTTAATATTATCTTATCTTTTTAATGGAGAGTTAGACACAGCCTCAGTGTGATCGTATTAATCACAGCAGTAAGACAAGAGGAAGAATGGGCGCTGTGGCCAGTCATGAGACAAGATGTCACTTCTGGCCGCGCTGTGAATACATGCAGCAGATTGCAAAAAAGTATCCACCCCATTTGACATGTCACACTACGTCTACTGCAAATTATCTGGATATTGGAAAGATATGAACAAGCTCTAATTTTTGTTATGAATTTGAACAGAGTACTTTGGGTCAGTTTGGATTGGAGACCTACAGAGGATATTATAGGCAAAGTTCAAAACACATCAGCTCTAACACTTATAACACTGAAATAACGCATTAAGAACATATATTCATTGATTCCATTTGCATTCTGCCAAGCTTGTTCAAATGACTTCAACTCTTTGTTTATACCCCCGAGCATGGCTTTGAAGCTGTTTGGGAACTGACTGATGGAAATTGTGAAATCAGGCATGATGCATGACTCTTGCTTTTAAGAAACTTTGTCTTGTATAGTCCACATAGACTGTAAGTCCCAGACAAGCTGCTGTTAGCCACTTTCTCTTGTGTGTTCTTATATGACACAGCTAGAGTTCAAATAAATGTATAGGCAACGGCAAAACTAATGCAGCTCTACATTTGTGTTTACCCTCCAAATGCCATAGATTGGTGGAGATGGACTGACTGACAACATATACAAGAGAACCGTAAAGATTTAAACCTCTGAGAACTGACCACACCTGTGTCATTAGAATGTTCATAGTTACCTTATATTGATGCTGTAAATATTGCTTTCTATTATTTTAAGCAGTGGTAATGACTAAGTCCTCCATGGACCTTCATTTGAATCTTTCTGCATAATATATTCTTTCTTTTTTTGATATCCTTTGTTTGATATTTGGAAATTAAACTCAAAATCCTTGGATTTTTCCTTGTATGGTGATGAAGCAAAAATGATGCCACAATGACTTTATTACCTCTGCCAAGTTTACGCCACTGTTTGCTGGTTTGTCTGTCAGCAGGATAAAGGAATAAATATTGGCATAATTTTTCAGAGCGAAGCAGAATCACATGGCAGATACACAAATTATTTTCCACTTTCACTAACACTGAGATAGGGCATTTGTGCTGTGTTCATGTGCTGTCAGAATAATGGGAAAAATTACTCCTAACTGGGAAAATTCACACTGCATTACCAGTGAGAGACAGGACATGCATTGGCGGAGATCTGTGCTCTGAGTGCCCTTCTAGTTTCATATATGTTTTCGTTAGAAGGAGAGATGAATACACATCTTTAGGGATCTGATCATATTTTGAAGGTATTGCATGTGTGGAAATTCTGTTTCCTTTAAATGAATACTTCACCCGGAAAATGATCATTACTTCATATTACCATGAATTCTTGAAGAAGTAAAAAAAAAAAAGGATTTTTTGCATGCCTCCGTGGTTAACAAATATATTTGAAAAGCAAATATATATATATATATATATATATATATATATATATATAGTAACAGTAAGTTATTGATCATTTTGAGGGTGAAGTATTCCTTTAATGAGACAGTTATTTCCAAGATAGAGCAATGTTTATCTGGCCAAGAGAGAGCACTTTTTCAGGGTGCAAGCTTATCACCTCCACAATCCTGGAAACCCAGACACTTTAACCACTGGCTTTTTATTCTTTTATAGAGGACAAGAAACGCTCTGGGTTCTTTGTATTTCTTTAAACCAAGCACAATTGTCTTGGGTGGTGCTTAGCCCACATGAGATGTCAGGATAAATCCAAGCACTGTACATCCATTTGCTTCACAGTTAATGCATCTTGATAGACTACTACTGTAACTAGCATTACCACCTATTTATCTTTGTTATCTCCAATATTGACATAGCTAACTGACCAGCAGCCATCAGTATCGGAGGGTTGTGCTTTCAAACATAAGAAGCACTCATATGTGCTCTGCGGATAAGCAAATATTGTACAACAAATGGAGTCTTCCCAGAATTCAGCACATAGGGCTAAATGTAGCAAACAGTTAGTGTTACTGGCCAGACATGCCAGTACCTATGTACAGAAACCAGTGTGTGAGTGGTTGAAAAGGATTTCTCTCTTGCCTCTGTAGTCAATAGAGGGTTTGGATGCCCCAAGGATTCTGGGAGTGGCTGACCCCATGTCCAGTTCTTTCAGGGTGAGCTCATTCATGAAGTAAGGCAACTGAAAAAGACAACAGAACACAACTGAGCTGAGCTGAGCACACTCTTCATTAATAATTATTTTACAGATTAAGATCTAACCAAATTGATAAGCATACATCTTTCAAGTATTCAGTATATAGGCTGTCAGCTTGAACAAAAGAATGAATATGGATTATGGATACATGAATCATGAAATAAATACACTCATGCACATACACTTGGATGGATGATACACTCTGCCCTCCACCACACCTTATAACCAACTATGTGTCAGTCCCTTGTCAACTAAACTGATCTCTCACCGACACTGTGGACACTCACACAGGCCAAAACAAATTACACGATGAAGTAAAATAGGCTTGCCTGGGTGGCAGGATCAGAAAGAAACAGTCTTGCTGTTCAAATTTCAACCACTTTTAGAGTGAAAGGCTGATGAGGGGCCTTTGCTCCACTCACCCGTATCTTGCTGAGTTTCATCTGAATCTTCTTAGAGACCAATTCAGCCCAGTAGGGCTCGCTCAGGAAGTCCCAGAAGACCCGGCCAAGAGCCGCATTCACCCAGGCAACAGTATCCTCCTCCTCTTCCTCCTCCTCCCTGGGCTGCACCTGAGCTGAAATGGTGCTCTGAAGCTTAAGACACAGCAGGCGAGGTCAAAACCATTAGGAGAAAAGATTAAACTTATATCTCTGTACAGGAATCTAAAACAACAACACAATTTAATCTACCCCTGGAAATATGTAGGAGGATAAGCCACGTCACACTTGTTGCATAGAATTACACAACCTGTAACATAGTAAGATTGAATTGCAAATGACAAGAAAAGCTGGTGAGCTACAGTAAGAAAGGAAATTAGAAAGGTGTTAATAGCATAAATGAAGGATGAGTATGTGTTACCTTCTTATCAGCCCCAGGGCTGCTCTGAGGACTCTGCAGAGCAGGGCTGGCAGCTGAAGGGCTGACTACCGCCTGTTTTGGCAGTAGGGAGGCCATGTATACATTGTAGTCAAATAGAAGTTTGGTTTTGGCAGTGCCTGCTGTTGTTGAGGAGACTGAGGAGTCCTTTGACCTCGGCTGAGATGCAAGTGCCTCATCCAGACTGCTGCGGCTGCTGCTGCGACTGTGAGAGCTCGGAGCTGTGAGCCACGGCAAACATCAGAAAAAGGTTTGGAATGAGATGATAGACAGGTTTTTGGTGTTTGCATAGTACTAAAAGTGCCAGTGTGTAGGATTTAGGGGGATGATCTATTAGTAGAAATGGAATATAATAGGGGTGTGACAAGATATTTTCCCGCTGCTTTTAACTTCCAGTATTTTCTTTACAGGCACAGTGGATTTTAGCGGTACTCATGGTTTAGTAACTGTCTGTCAGTCAGCTGGTGAAGGCAGGGTATCCAGCCGCTGTCACACAGGAGCTGCTGACTGTCTCAGAACTTGTCATATACGGAGATTTCAGGGTCAGGTGCCGACACTGAACATATAAATTGTAGCCTGATGTTAAAGAAGCTGCGGTGGTCCACGTATTACGTGTTTCTGTTACAGGGCACTATCTTACTAGACTGGGTATCCCAACCCCCTTCTACCGGCGATTTGAATTCGCTCTGCACAAGGGTCTGGAAAAGAGCTTGTTTATTCCTCCTGTTTCCTATCCCTTTTTTCTGGATCCAATCCCCAAGCTGGCTATTTTCCCCTGCTGCACTATTAGCTGGTTGAACCCGATGACGACAGAAGCATTGCAAGCAGTTTTGTGTGTCCAACATGGCGGCCACCGAAGCACAGCAACCGCTACCCGTTGATTCAGCTGTCGCTGCAGTTTTAAATTATCTCAGTGGGAAGTGTACTTTGGAAACTGAGCAGAAATTTGCCCTGGTGCAATTCCTCCAAAGAAAGGATGTATTTGCTTTACTGCCTTCTGGTTTTGGTAAAACTGACTGGTTAAAGGACTGTCCAATTGCATGCCAGGCTACTATCTTTCTACAGTGTTTACATAATGTTCATGTCTTTCCTGTTACTCTGTTGCTGTTTCCACTTACATATTGATATCGCAAGACAAGTTCTCACCTTGAGAAATATTATCACATTTAAATATTGCAAGATCTCGTGAAACTATTTCTCGTCACACCCCTAAAATATAATATTTACAACTATGTTTCAATTTGTGTATAATCACCTTAAATTAAGAACCGTAGTGTTTCCGTTAGCTTAGTAAGAGTGATGAAGGAGCGATGCCCGCCATGTTTCAGACAAACCAAACACTGGCTCTTTCACTTTTATGTTACCTGAAGGCCACTGTCAATTCTACTACATGCTTGGAAAAGGGAGAGCTGAAGGAAGAGATGTTCAGTTGGTTGCATCTGCAACCTCACTGCTAGACGCCACTAAATCCTACACACTGCTCATTTGTATTTCTCTATCTGTATAGTGTGTAAAATATATATGCATGAAAAAAGTAAGCAAAATTTTAGCCTTGAAAATAAAGACAAAATAAAGGGAAAATGGAAAAAATATCTCTCATCTCTCAAATTGTCTTGCTCACCACTCTTACTAGCTGCACCACTTGAAGCCTTCTTCAAGTCCGCCTTTGGCTTGGAAGCTGATAGAAACCGCTGGAACCACTCCTCCTTCTCCCTCCCAGTCCTTCCAAACAGATAGAGGGTTAGGTCTTTGCTGGTCGAAGACGACCAGCCTCGCTCCTGTGCTCCTCCTGCCACCTCTCCTCTGTCTCTTTTGTTGCAGCTCTCACTGGCCTCACACCTGTCGCCCTCAGCCTTCGACATGAAGTCATCTTGTTTGCCAAGTTCAATGCATATGGGGTATTTTTTGTTCCATATACGTTTCCTGGCCAGGCTCTGAGGCGCTAGATATACCTGGGGGTGGATTACAGAAGACAGACCTGGGTCACACAAAAATGGATTTAAAAATACCAAATTTCATAGAATGTTGAAGACAATTTGAAGCCATAGACAATTAGACACAGACGATTTATGTAGGTCATTATCAATGTTAAAATGCAACATTGTTTCGTGAACAGCACATTCTAAACTAACCTTGGAATAGACTTATATGGACTCAAATATCTGAAAATTGACTTTACAAGATCCCCTGGTTAAACAGATAACTTCTCTTCTTAATCTTTTGAATCTACACTAACAACCTACTTTGCTTTTGGTGAGGTCATAGATCTTCTGACTGATGTAGGTGACATCGGGTTTTGGTTCATTGTGTGTGGCACGGCGGGCCACGTTATGGTTGGGTTTAGACAAACGAATGATGGAGCCCTCCAGCCGGACATACACAGAGTGTGTCAGTGTAGCATGGTACGTCTCTGGGTCATAGTTCGATATCTCATTCATCCAGCCCTGGAGGGAAGACACATGATGTTGATCACTTTTCAAGGGCTGGGTTCCAAAACAAGCATACTGGAAAACAAATTCAGTCTGAAATTCAAATAAGTAAATGTTCCCATATTGATGAGTCTGTCTTTAAAAACCTGCCATGTTTGCATGGTGTGTGTTTTTAGCATGTGAGTGAAATGCATTTGAACAACTGCAAACAGAGGAGATAACGATCTAAAACTGTGCCTGGAAAATGAGGACACTGTAAACATCTGCTAACCATGTCTCTATGAACTTCACACTGATAAGAGAGTGTCTTGTATCCACTGTATTTTCAAGTGGAGTCAAAGAGTTTGTTGTCATCTGTTTTCTGTGGTAGACTTTGAATTTCCTCTGGCTAAATTAAGCTCAGGATCGACTGCTCTGTAACTTCAAAACCAAATGCCACAGAAATATGCATCTTGCATCGCACGTTTATCTTAATTCTCAGCACTCCATAGATGCAGCTGTACAAGGTTCCATTATAAATAAATTAAAAATAAACAAATTAATTAATTAAAATGTACTCCTCAATTGCAGATAGGTGTGAAGGTAAGTGTAAATATTTGCTTGTCTATATGTATTAACCCTATAATAGACTGATGACCTGTCCAGGGCGTACCCCACCTTTTGCCCAGTGAGTGCTAAGGTAAGCTCGGGCCCCTCATGACCTTGCACAGTATAGGCGGGATTGATGGATGTATAAATTATAATATTTAGTAAGTAGGGTAAAAGGTTACATCCCTTAAAATCAAACCTGAAAGGACTCCAACACATTTGAGCTGCAATGCTGCTAAATTAGCCTCATGGGTTGTTTCAACTTTTCCTTGGTACTTTAATGTCCCCTTGTACTGACATGATGATGAATAATCTGTAATTTAAAAGTTACATTTTGTTTCCAAAATTGGATTAAAGTAGAATAAAATAAATAAATAAATAAATATCAGGCCAAAAAGCAGGTATCGTTGACAATGAATAGATACTAAATACATTATGCATTGTAAATTTAATTCTTGTTTAACTTTTGACCGATTTGTGAACTTGAACTGTAATTTCTGTTCATTTTGAAGTTGCTGGTGCTTGTTATTATGATTATTTTATTAATAAATAACAATTCAGTAAATTACATATCCTATGTGCTTCATTTAGCTGTTACATCTTGTTATAAAAAGTTAGGAAAGTAATGTTGAAGTCAAGCCTGATGTTGCCTAAACATAAAAGAATGATCACTTCCACACAATGAAGCACACTGGTATCAAATCAGAGCTCCGTATTGGCTGATACCCAAAGCCCAGGTATCAGCCAATACGTTGGAAAAAGTTGGAAAGGTGGAACCCTACAGCTTGTCCTACTGTATATTACATTGACCTATAAAGAGATAAGTTTGTATTTTTGCGGCAGAGAGGTTAGGACAAGATGAAAACATTCTCTGTGGATCAACTCAAGACATCACAATTGATAGTATGACTTAGAGTCAGGGGGAAATGCTTAAAAACGCTTGATACATTTTCATAATTGTAATATCTTATGTATTGAGGTTAAACATTAAAACGTGTCTGTTTCAGTACTGAATTGGCAACAAGATTCTTTAAGGTGTTCAAGGACTTTGCAGCTTAAAAAAATACATTGAAGGAAGTTTAAAATACTCACTGACCTTATATATTTCTGGTTCCTTGATGTCCAACTTGGTCCACCGCTTCCCATGATGTCTGGACTGTCTAAAAGTACTGCCAGAAGGTTTTGGTCCTGTCAGCCACACAACACCAATGGCTAAAAGGAATCCCAGCCCAATACCAAGCAGCACTCCTCCTACGTAACTCGGCAGAGGTAATACAAAATACCCATAGACCAGTACAGTAAGGAAGATGAGAGTATAGTGGGGAACGCTAGGTACCCGCTCAATACTTTCAGATTCATCTTCACTGCATGGTTCAGTACTGCCACTTAATGGCACTTTAGTCTGGCTCCCAGTTCCAGTATATTCAGTTCTATCACCGCCATCACCTTCTGTGTCCGTACAAGTCTCAAAGTCCTCACTGTACAGGATGCAAAAGTCCTCATAATCTTGTTTAGCAAGGGCGGACATAGAGCATTTGTCCATTGACATGGAAAGTAAAGATTTGTTGGGGTTCTTAGTGTCAACAGAGGGGGCAAGAGGTAATTCAGCTGAACCAGAAGCCCTTCTGTTGGGGCTCTCAGCCTCTAGGTCACCTCCTTCTTCTTCCTTGATGCAGTAATTATTGTTGCTCTCCAGGTGACCGTTGATAGAAGTAATGTTGGATAGTTCTGAGGCACTGACAGAAAGGTTCTTGGGCCGGTAAATACTGCTGCCAACTAAGTTGCCGCTCTTTTCATCCATGATTTTACTCAGCAGTTGGAGCGGTTCGGCGATGGCCTCAGAGAGACGCCGCTTAGTGTCTTCAATCCTCGCCTCCACTTCTGAGACTTTGAAGAAGCTGCGGTTTTCTGGTGATGTTAATGGAGAGGAAGGGGCAGTTTTAGAATCGCCAGAAGATGATGTGGTGGCAGATGGCATCCGGGACTGTGTGAATTGTTTGAAGAGTTGCAGGTTAAGGCGGGGTTCTGGAAGACGGTAGGGTGTGGAGGAAGAGGATGAGTCCTGGGATGTATCTGAAGATAATGATTTGACAAGATTCTTCATCAGGTGCCTATGCCTTGCTGTTGGAGCAGCAACAGAAGGGATCCCGTCACGAGACTCAATGTCAGAGGAGAGAGACTTCACCAAGCTGAGAAAGGGTTTGTCACTGGAGGGAAAGCTCAAAGATTTAGTAGGGGAGGATTTGGAAGTTGAGCCTTTTTGCTCAGCATTACATGATGGCAGAGTTTGTGTGGGAGAACGGTTAGTGTGACGGCTAGAAACCTGAAAAACTTTGGATGATTCAGGCATGACAGCAGCCTTGGCTGCAGAGTCCATTGGCAAGTCTTCAAACATCTCCTCACTTGCCTCTAAGGCTGTCACAAGGTTTGAGTCATCCTGAGCGGCTGAGGGAGGGGAGACAGTTGTCATGTACAGCTCTTCTTCCTCCTCCTCTTCCTCCTTCCCAAGAGCTGAAAAGTGTATGGTGATGGTCTCCTTTGATGGCGATCGCTGGACATGGAGCTTGGGGGACAAGGCAGGTGGCGGTTTTTCTCTGGAGTGAGCGCTCTCTGCATGGCTATGATGCTGGCTAGTCATTGCAGTACTCCCACTGAGTTGAAGTCTGCAAAGGAGGAAAAGAGAATAAACTAAATTAGAGCTAGGATGATTAGTCACAACTTAAATGTAAAAGAAAACCCTGTTACTTTAATAGGAGTTTAAAGCTGCAGTCGGCAAGTCTGGCAGATGGAGTTGACTCACTCAAATTTCAAATGTAGAATGTTGCAAGCAATTATGAATAAAAATGAGGAAGGTAGGAATGGGTCTCTGTTACAAGTAGAGGCTTAGTACCAGGCAACTAGCCAACATGCAACCTTTGTGGTTACAGTTTTGGACAGTGAGATGCTTTTGAAACTATTGAACCTTTGAACTAATATAATTTTATTTATTATTCCTCTGACAAGACATCTTCATTGAAAAGGCTTGTTAGTGAGTGCAAACAGATGCAGTGTTGTATTTCTAAACCAGTTTGGTTGCAACAGACTTTAGCATAGCTCCCCTCTATCCTACTCACCACCCGCTGACACTTTTGCAAATACCTACCACAAAATATTCAGCAAAATCAAGGAGTCCAATAAGGAGCAGTCAAAACAAAGATATAATCAAGAATCAAGACTTACTAGGTATATGAACACTGCAGCAAGTAGCAGTGAGCTTCCGCATATTACATTGACAACATTCAGACCACATAAAACTGACTTATCTTGTGATTTCTAATCCCATTTTAAACCCTTGCCAAAAAACATTCAGCAATTGCCACAATGCTCCGCAGTATTTGCAGGTGTTTGTAACTTAATTATACTGTGTGGCATGCATCAAAAACTCTATTACAACACCACTTTAAAGGGCACATGTCCAGAGACAACAGACATAAGCCAAAGTCCAAGCAATAAATTGAGGTAGGGATGATGTAACATTGCATAATGATACAGATTGTTGGGTATCACAACAAGGTGTCTAAAGTGCATTGGGTGATCAGCTGACAGCAATTTCAGGAGTATTTGTACAGGACAACAAAAATGATCCAACTTTCTAAAGGCCAGTGGGATAGGCCAGATATTCAGATTCAAAGTAGAACATTCACAGAACCAATTCAGTTAACATTTGAACTTAAAGTCATAATCTGTAAGATTTGAGGCGCGTTGTTTCTAGCGGCCTCTTTGGCAGTAAAACGTAATTGCAGGAAAGCCTGTTCTTTCAGAGCCTCCATCTTGTCACAATCACTATGTGTGTTGACTTTTATGCAACTTTATTGAAACATTCACCGCTCTACTTCCAGTCCATATGACACCCTCTCAAATCCATACACATACACATTACACTTCTGCCCTAACTACATGCCTCAGAAGTGGGAAGTTCCCTTTTTTAGATTACAAGTGAACGCAGCATAATCAGCAATGATGAGCTTAACCTGGCAGACCAGTTAGCTTTTCATAATGCTCTTTCAGAAAAAAAAAAGTAAGTAAAAAGGTACAGCTCCCCTTTTAGAGTCATTTGGAGCCCTGGGTTAAATAGACTTGGAAGCAAGTGGACCATTTATAGTATGGCATTGTCTATGCAAAAGTAAGTATTTGTATGATCATGGATGAGCATTCAGACTCCCAGATCTCTGAATTGAAATGCATGATCTCTATAGCTATGAATTTAGTCTACTATTAAGCTGCCCAGTGTATGAAGAACACTCTGCTTATGATGGAAAGGAATTCATTCTTAAGTTGTACTTTTTTCTAAGCTAAAATATTTTCTCACTCCTATTCAACACCTGGTGTGTGGTATTTTGCAAAAGATAAACAAGACAAACAATTAATGCATCACCATAATGTATACAGGTTAAATTTTCTGTACTGTTGGGAAAATTTAACCAGGACATACATCTGGCAACACAACATGATCAAACTGCTGCCTCCATTAAGTATCTGTACGACATCCTCTGGTAGTGAAAACAGAATGATGTTAATTTCTTGTTGACCTTTGGCAATGGCATTCTCGTGCCTTGTTTGGACAATAGAGGTGGCATGAGATCATGCTGGCTCACTCATATACAGACTCAACTTGGCCACTCATTGTCACATTGGTCACGAGTGAGCTTGTTACCCAGCCAGGCAGTCTGCCAGGCACCTCTAACCCTAGCTAGCCAGCCTTCGTCAGCAGCAACACAATGACGCCATTCTAATGGATTACTATTTGGACATGGATTTAATTTCAACATAAAAGACTCAAACGTCTTAGCAATATTTGCTAACAGCACTTTAGGATTAGTGATGAAGTGGGGAAGTATATGTTCGGTTTGTGTGTATGGTCTGTAAGCTGAGTCTATCTCCCTATCTAACACTATGGAAATAGAACAAACAAAGCAATACACTGGGAATGTCTACATGTTTTGCATTTGGCCATCCATCCAAGTGTATATGTACACACTGACAATAAAGTCCCATTTGTCTCATGTCCCCAGTGCCTTCGCCGTTGCCAAGAAGACAACATCTTGTCATTGATGCTGATGAAGCCAATTTCTGTAGGAAGCCAGCCTCATTAACCCTCATGTTTTGCACTCATTAGAGACATGTTCACAGCTCACTTCTTCTGTATCAAGCAGCAGCAGCAGCACACAGCGTATGAGAGGAGACTCAGAATGTATTGTACAAATCAACAGGACAAGGACTTGCTGGTGAGGTGAGAAGATAGCAATTGCAATTTAAAAACTGTCATTTACAAGATGAGATCAGATATGCCTTTATTGATCCCTATAAGGGAAATTGATTCATTAAGTCTTAAATGTATCTATACACAGCAATGTCTTATAATGTGGAGTACCTAAAATAAGTTCATCCAATGTCTGAAGGGGTAAGGTACATTACTGAATGTAATCTTTCATGCAATTATGAATCAAATCTGTGTTTTCTGCTGAAAATACCACAGACAGCCCTCCCAGTATCATCTCTGTATACACTCCTACTTAACAACAAACTTCAAATAGCCTGTATGTATTCTTAAAATATGCCCTGTGGACTTTTCTTGTAAAACGAACCAACGTTTTCTTTACATTCAACAATATTCATTGTTTGTAGGGCTGCCGACTTATAGTCGACCAATTGTTAGTTGACCAGAAAGGTCACTGGCCCTTTCATTGGCGCTTGGTCGAAAAAAATAAACCATAGACTTTATTAGGACCTGCGCCTTGTCAAAATAAATCAAATCCTATACGGTTCGAGTATGTGGGAATTTATTTTGAAAGGACAGACATTCAGCAGCCAGCCACGTTAGTTTACTATCTGTTGCTTATGTTTTACAGTGAGAGCGGCTGTAGCCTTGGCACTTTTCTTGAATTGTCCCACAAGACGCAGCAATGGCTCGACAAAGTGGATCTTGTTTCAGAGCCGCGTATATGCACAACTGCAAAGTGAGCTTGGCAAAAACTACTCCCCGCACGTTTCCCCAGAACGGATCTCGAGACAGATTTGCCGCACACAGCACCATATTAGCTGCACTGTCATGTACAGCTGCAACCTTCTCCTCTGCAGTAATCTCAAATACCGCAATTACCTCCCCGAGTCTCTCCGCTATGTTGGCGGTTTGGCTCGTGGACGTGGACAAACTTGTGTTTCATTCTCCTAATATGATAATATGGCGGGGGGGGCTGACTCAATCCGGTAAGCTACTGTTGTGTTATTTTAGTTTGCTTCTGACCATGTTTCCGTGTGTTGGGGCTGTTTCATTTAGCTTTTGTGCCTATATATTTGTTAGTTAATGTTTTTTCATGTCATTCTTATATAGCCTATACACTGTATTTTATTTTGTCTGCTTTGAGACCACAGAAACACTTCTAAGTTTAGTTTAAGAAAAATACTCTGTAGTGAGCACTTCTGCTTTGCTGAGATAATCCATCCCACCTCACAGGTGTGCCACATCCAGATGCTGATCTGACATTATGATTAGTGCACAGGTGTGCCTTAGACTGTCCACAATAAAAGGCCACCCTGATATGTACAGTACATTTTTTGCTTTATTGGGGGTCTGGGGACTCAGAACCAGTCAGTATCTGGTGTGACCACCATTTGCCTCATGCAGTGCAACACATCTCCTTCGCATAGAGTTTATCAGATTGTCAATTGTGGCCTGTGGAATATTGGTCCACTCCTCTTCAATTGCTTTGCGAAGTTGCTGGATATTAGTGGGAACTGGTACACGCTGTCGTATACGCCGGTCAAGAGCATCCCAAACAAGCTCAATGGGTGACATGTCCGGTGAGTATGATGGCCATGCAAGAACTGGGACATTTTCAGCTTCCAAGAATTGTGTACAGATCCTTGCAACATGGGGCCGTGCATTATCTTGCTGAAACATGAGGTGATGTTCATGGATGTATGGCACAACAATGGGCCTCAGGATCTCATCACGGTATCTCTGTGCATTCAGAATGCCATCAATAAAATGCATCTGTGTTCTTCGTCCATAACAGATGCCTGCACATACCATAACCCCCCCACCACCATGGGCCACTCGATCCACAACATTGACATCAGCAAAGCGCTCACCCACACGACGCCACACACGCTGTCTGCCATCTGCCCTGAACAATGTAAACCGAGATTCATCCGTGAAGAGAACACCTCTCCAACATGCCAGACGCCATCGAATGTGAGCATTTGCCCACTCAAGTCTGTTACAGCGACGAGCTGGAGTCAGGTCAAGACCCTGATGAGGACGACGAGCATGCAGTTGAGCTTCCCTGAGACGGTTTCTGACAGTTTGTGCAGAAATTGTTTGGTTATACAAACCAATTGTTTCAGCAGCTGTCTCAGTGGCTGGTCTCAGAAGATCTTGGAGGTGAACCTGCTGGATGTGGAGGTCCTGGGCTGGTGTGGTTACACGTGGTCTGCGGTTGTGAGGCCGGTTGGATGTACTGCCATATTCTCTGAAACGCCTTTGGAGACGGCTTATGGTGGAGAAATGAACATTCAATGCACGAGCAACAGATCTGGTTGACATTCCTGCTGTCAGCATGCCAATTGCACGCTCCCTCAATGCGTGTGGCATCAGTGGCATTTTGCTGTGAGACAAAACTGCACATTTCAGGATGGCCTTTTATTGTGGACAGTCTAAGGCACACCTGTGCACTAATCATGATGTCAGATCAGCATCTGGATGTGGCACACCTGTGAGGTGGGATGGATTATCTCAGCAAAGTAGAAGTGCTCACCATCACACATTTAGACAGATTTGTGAACAATGTTTGAGATAAATGGTAATATTGTGTATCTGGAATGAATTTTAGATCTTTAAGTCCATCTCATGGAAAATGGGAGCAAAAACAAAAGTGTTGCGTTTATATTTTTGTTGAGTGTATTTAAAATTGTTTGAGGAAAATGTCAGTATTCTCCTATTTGTGATTTAACGCCGATTGGTCCTAATTAAAGTAAATGTATTCAAGTTCAACAATGATGGGAGTAATTCTTTGTGGTGTACATCTCTTGACAGTGCCACAGGAGACAACAGTCGATGTAGCCACAAGGCCTGTTGCCTTATCAGTGAGCTGGACAAGTTACAATTTTTCTTAATTAGATTAACTCTTTCTTCTGTATTTTTCACCGCCAGTGATCTCTGTGTTCAATACAAGTTCATAACCACAATCTAGGATTTCACAATATTATAATAGGATATGTAGGAAGTCCCTTACCTAAGCAGAAATAGCTACATGCAGTCAGATGAGAAATTAGAAAAAGTGGGCCCACTTAAACAAGAACAAGGAATTTACAACATAGAAACGTTGACTTGACAATGAAAGTATACCATACAAATGAGGATCCTTCTTTCAACATTTAATATGGTCTTGGAATCAATGTGAGTGAGGTGTCATGTTTGAGAAACTTTGGGTTCCTTAAATAACCAGTTTTACAGCTTGCATGACTGAGTATCTCCAAATGCGACCCCCTACTGCATGACTTTATCAGAAGCTCCAAATCACACTGTCAGGAAGGAAAGAAACCCTTCGTCATACCATGTGTCATAGAGTTCAACTTTTTCTTGCAACACATTACCAAAGAGATATAATACCAGTATTATATAAGAGAATCCTAGACTTACCTCAGAATAGAGATGTCAAAATACCAAAAAGTCATTAGTCGTGCCAATACCAGTGAAATTACACTCTTCTCAATGCCAATTTGATACCACATCGTCTGTGTTTTTTTAATTTTAGAATAGAAAGGTATCGCAAGTATTAGTTCTTGTGACATCCCTATCTCAGAGTGAGCGAAAGAAGTGACACACTGAGCCAACATAGAACCTAGTAAAAGTATAGACCTGGACCAACCGCTGCTGTGCGATTTTCCTGATTGGAGACCCTTCAGAAGAGAGGCCATGATGTTACTAAGTCAGGTTCAAACAAAGGGGTTTTTGGATTGTCAAACAGCGTTTGAGAGCCCCACTTTTCACATATAAAAGCCATCTTTCCACTTTTACGCCAAACTTGGGTGAGCCTATGCCAAAGCCAGTAACATTTCCTGAGGCAGAGTCAAGAAAAGTCTTGGGTGGGGAGACAGGTATTAAATGCCCTGTTGCAAGGCTTTTCACCCAGCCTTCGAATGTGGTCTTTTGAAATAGCTATGAACAGTTTTGCCTTCAGACATAGTCGCATGACATGCTGTACGATCTAGTTCCCATCGCAACACTGCAGAAAGACCCCTACAAATGTTGTACTCAAGCACATTTAGAAAAGAACCACATTTCAAGCCCAAATTGGCTTTTCACCAATCCCGTGGGAAAGAAGCTGCTTTGTGACAACCTTCATCATATGATGTTTTGTCCAATACACAAACAATTGGTCACTTTTCGTCAACCTGGCTCCGATTGACAAACCACCCAAGAGTCTTGGACCAGTAACGAAGCAAATATCAGTCACTAAGGAATAAACCTGAATCAAAAGGAACAAAAATATTGGGGAAATTTCTGCTGTGTGACTATGGAAAAAGACATGCCACCTAGGGAACACCGCTAGCCTTCACAGTATTCAACAATAGACAATGATAGTGCATATTGTGTCCGTTTTCCAGAAGCTAAAAAGTGTGCATGCATAGAGACTAGACAGTATTGTTCTTTAACCTCCCTACATGTACACCTCTACCTCCTAAATGCATATGGGCCTAAAATAGCATTAGGACTGACTGACAGTTTCTGGTGTTTGCGTCTCAGTAACCACACCACAAGGGTATTTTTGCAAGTCATTCTGCCAGTTGCTTTCTGCCAATACAAGACCACGTGCCAGTCCCTGAGAGCATCTCAAATGTCATACACCACTGATTCAGATGGCATCAGTGGCATAAAAAGGATGTTTGCTAAGAGAAAGAGATTGAACTACAACTGAAAAAGACCTTATAAACAACTTGCAAACATTCTCACATATTCCCTCATGGAAGACTAAAAGAAATCCCAAATCACTACCGATCCAGGTTGCCTAGATAGGGATTAGAAGAAGTCCCACTTTAAACCCAGCTGTTTAATTGCAGGAGTAATGGCTATGCCTGTGCCAGTCAGTTTAGCTAATGAGTTTCGATGTGTCTCACATCCCTGTGCTGCCAACATTGCAGCTACAGTAGCAAGAGTTAACTGGCCTAAAGGCGATGACAATTTATCGATACAATAGCTCAAGAAGGATATTTACCCTATTATCTTGGGTTCTTATTAAACAGTAAATGCTGAGGTGGGAGAAAGCTTAACATGACCTAAACATTTCTATTAAAACATGGCTCTTTGTGATTTCTCCTTTATTATGTGAACCCCTTAGGTGCTTTAACCGGATGATATAGAAGAGAAGGCAATAGCCTGCATCAGTGATGTGGATGCAAGTCTTCATGTTTCTCATTCTTTGCTCTCTTCTTGTTTGAGTGTAGAAATATACACAGACAAGTAAGCAGAGCAGTATGGTAGCGCTCGATGTGGCTAACTGCATTAGTTGAGACAAGGGTCTGTGTCCAGACATGATTTAGTGACTAAGAGGCAGTGGTGAACTGGTAAATATCTTTCACAGTCATTTCAGATTACATGTTCTGGAGACAAATAAACAATAGCAGCCCAACAGAACTGAAACTGTTCTCAAGAATGCTGACAAACCGGTGACACAGGCAGGGATTGAAATGTTAGGCGGTGAGATCATGACGTCTCTCAGCCTTTCCCTGTGAACTAGAGCACACTTTGCCAATGGAGCAATATAAATCAACAGTTTATTAAGTTATTGCTTTCGGAAATGCTGCTGTTATCCAGTCACAGATACAACACAAAACTAGCAGTATTCCATTTTGGTTAGGTCTCACTCATTTCACAAATTTTACAGTTGCATATGTGAGGGTTTTTTTTAAAACTTTTTTTGCTAATATTCATTCTAGTGACACTTAGACTTGCTCTGACCGTCGGAATAGTTGGATTGCTCAATTACTGCCTGCAATCAATGGCTCGAGGTGAACATGTGACAGAGCGTCCACCGAGGCAAGGAAGTAAAAAATAATCCTGTATTAAGAAACAGAGTGGGAGGAAGATACTGTTACACTAGGCTTTTATAGCACAGTGACCCTGGCTTAACAACCACAACTACCAAGACCATACACTACCAAACATAAAGAAGCCTTGTGTTTCAAAATGCAGTTAATACTCTAATACTCTATAAGATTGAGCCTATTTCAAACAATAGGTTCACTGACCCATATGTTGTTCATGTTAAATAATGCAATCCTCACTTAACTGCTTAACCTTGTCAACAAGCTCTCATTATTTTTAAATGAACTCCTTGGCTGAAGCAGTGACAAAACATTGACATGGTTCAAGCACAGAGATCTCTCTGCTCCAGTTACAGATACTGAATCAGTCAGCCTTAACGTTAGCTTCCACAAGGAGAGGCGTATTTATTTTCATTATAAATGAAAAAATTTTTAAACAGCACTTCAACTTGTTTCACAGCAGATGTTTTAGCCTGTATGTTTTGTGGCTGCGTTTTGGATTTATATTCTTTTAATTAGAATGTTTTCATAAATCTCAAAGTTCCCCTCCACTCAGAGATGTTTTTCTTCTTTTTTTGTCCTCTAAAATGTCTGATATTGACTATAGTGACTAGTATCTGAGCAAAGTTTGTCAATAGAGAGGCGTTTCCACATTCCTCTCCTGGAGTCTCACATGAAGGAGGAGATGTCTGTGTGAAACTCTTATCAAACTGTCATCTTTCAACCCTAAATAAGACTCTGTTACTTTATTGCCTATTTCTAAATTGTGTTTTTTTTCAGGAATTCATTTTAGTGTACCAACTAGTGGAGATTTGAGATGTTTGTGACCCAGCCACCATTGTTTTACTTTAAAACGTACCAAGCACCGCCTCAACAGATAGCTGTTTTGATTAGTTGTAGGTCATGTTAAGTTTTCTTTTTGTATCAAGCAGCAAAAAAGTTTGAGCATGTGTGTAAGTTTATTTGCCTTACTTGACATTGTTCGTCCTGTGAAGTGACACATGCACATCTCAATATTGATGCCGAGATGATATTTAGTGCAGCCCTAGTACAGAGGCATTTTGGTCCATTGATAAGGCCACTTTCGAAATCGTAAACAATCTGAGAGGTTCCAGAATAATACACATTTGCAAAGTAGTCTGGCAATGCCAGGCTATTATTCTTCTCTGGTACATTCCTAAAAACCTATGGTGGTTATGGTATATCCCACTTGATAACATGTAGCTCTTCTATTCTATCCTATTCCATTATAAAATGCAAATGACAGTTACCAGGCATTAAGCAATATATTGATCTATATGACTCTAGAATACCGACATAGTCGTGACACCCCCACCGCCCAATAAAAGCTAGTCACATGTATAGCTCTTAAAAACAAGTCACTGGTAAGGTTATAGTAACAAAGAAGAGCTAAGATCACTGTTTTAATTGAGTACAGAAGGTCAAGCGTGTAATCATGTTTTGCTGACAGGATATGAAGACAAACCAGGGTTCTATCCATAAAACCTTGGCCTACTGCTTGGGTTAAGTTGTGGTTTCTATTTCTGAGAAAACTGATGTTTGAATCGTTCAAAAACTGACTGGCAGCCTTGCATGCTTTTCTGTACCAACCAAAAGATTAATCCACAACAAGTCACACTGAAGGTAAGCCTTCTAGTAGTGTTGCTTTTGGCCACGAAAATTATCACGAAATATTGTCGTCAACGAACCTTTATCACGTGAGGAAAACTAGATGAGACGCAACGTAAATGCTGGTCATGTGACGATAACTATAACTAAATATATAATGTAATGTTGTTGACGAATTAAACGATACGGAATGTGGTTTACAAAATAAAAACTATGCTAACATGTCTTTTTATTTTCGTCTCGTTTAGTCACGTCATTATTATAATTACTTTGCAGTTTCTCTGTTTCCTGTGTCTCGCGTCTGGGCGACGTCACTTCCTCAATCCCCACACGCGGCACTATTTAGATTCAGAAGATACAGCTGCTGTGGGTTAGCGTTAACGACAACTAAGAAAGAAAAATGAGAACAAAGTCTGACACCAAGAAAGGGACCGATAGCCTGCCAGAAAACGGAATATGTTGTGGAAAAAGATGGGGAGAAATGCGGCCACAAAATCACAGGAAAAAACACTGCGAATCTTAAGAGAAATCTCAGGGTATCCTGTTTTAGAAAGCTCATGCGACATGCCAACTCATGAGGCTACGGTTAATGTGTCGAATTTCAACGCTAGCTTTAGACGTTAGCCACTGGAGCTGAAAATGAGACAAATGTGTGTGACTAGCGTGTGTATGTATATTTGTTTGTTTTCTATCACCTTAGCTGTGCTTGTTTCTACAATTCCGTTGTATTAACTGTCTTAACATATACGTCATATTCACATTACTATAGATATTATTATAGTTACCGTTAGGCTTTGCTTGCTTGCATCTCTGGAAGTGTGTCTGTCTGTCTATCCCTGTCCATCTGTGTGTCTTCTCTCGCTTTTTCTTCCTCCACAACCGGTGCAGACTGATGTCCGTCCTCCACAGAGCTGGGTCTGTCCGACGTTCCTGTCTGTTATAGGAAAGGTTTTCGTTGCCACCGTACTCTACGGGGGAATTGTTGGGTCTATGTAAATTACTCTGTAAAGTGTCCTGAGATAACTTTTGTTATGATTCGACACTATAAATAAAATTGGATTGAATTGAATTAGAGAGTGTAACGTGGGTTAATGTGTGTGAGAGTGTAAAGTGGGTTTTTATCCTACCTGACTGACTGACTCTATAAGTGCACTTAACTTCCCCTTGTTGGCCAAATACTTTCACTAGTTTTGTTATTCACATAGCAGTCACACTGAACTGAATTTGGCATCAATGTGACTTTGAATAACATATTCTAGACCCGTATATGCATGTAAACAAAAGATATGTGTATGGGTTAGGTTAAAATAAAAATGTTGGTTTCGTCAATACTACTAGGAACTTTTATTATATTGATTAATATAATATCATTAGTAAAAAGAGACCAATATAGAATTTTCTTTGACTAAAACTAGACTGTAATGTCATCATTTTCGTCGACTCAAACTAGACAAAAATAGTCATAGACAATTCTGACTAAAACTAGACTAAAATGCTCAGACTTTTAGTCGACTGAAACTTGACTAGACTAAAAAGTACATAACCGTGACTAAAACTAATACAAACTAAAATGACAGCTTGCCACAAAGACTAGACTAAAACTAAAAGTAAAATAGGCCGCCAAAAACAACACTACCTTCTAGCCAACACAAGAAAATAGAAGGGTGCAGTAAACGAAGCCCCAGTGTGCAGAGGACTGGACCGACTTCCACAGAGATTCTTGTGTTTCCCCATGCTGCTACATGTACAATGTTAACATACTGCAGTCCTCTATTTCCGCAAATACGTAATGAAACCTGGCAATGACATAAACCACCATTGTTTGTGTGATTGTCTCAAAGCAGAATGAATTTGGGCTGTGGATTTTTACTGTTTCTGAGGCCATTCACCACACCTGTTACTGGCTGCCTGCATCCGTCTATGGTTATTCAATTTTCCAACCCACTACAAAAAGGCTTTAAGGCATGCGTGAGACATCAAACAGTGATAATAATAATTATATTAAGGCTGCACATTTATTTTAAATTATTGAAACATCTGATTTACATTGTAATTCTAATAAAAATGTCCCTTTTACATCAGTTTTTCAAATACATCTCTTAAAATAATCAGTAATAACTGTGCCCTCCTAGACAACAATAAATCAAATAGAAACTTAACTAAGAGCGTAGAATGCTGTAATCGTACATTTATTGTTATCGGTGTTGGATTTAGTGAAAGGAATTGGAGAAAACATTTGAAAGCCAAACTGTAATGACAAAGACTACATTGTTATCGAGTGTGAGAGCAGCTCATGGTAGACTGAAATGGTCTGTGCTATGTCATTGTATTCCAGACTAATCTGTAGATCATGGTGAATGACTGCTAGAAATTGTAGAGGAATGGCTTTAATCTTTTGAAAAAAAACAACAAAAAAAAACAGCTGCACTTTTCTGCAGGGCTCAAATTATAACAGCAAATGAATTCACGGATGCTCAGTACCACATTTCTACATTTCCAGATCAGATCTCCATTTTTTCCAGCCTTTTGCTCTCGCAGAAAATGCCGCCTGTGAACGTACTGTAGCTTAATATCTGAGTTTCAAGTGAGAAACTGAAGAAGTATTTATAGACAGGCTATATTTATACACTTCCCACCTCGCTTCTGTCTCTTTCCTCTGGTAATAAGTGATTATTATAGCGGTAACAAGATGAATGGTACTGTCGGTACACTGGAGGCAGCACCTGAAACAGGCCTGTAAACGGTGCTGGCAGGCTGACACATTTGCCTGACGTCTCGGTAATGGTCATCATTTTACCCTGGTTGGGTATGTGAGGGAGAAGAATCTGTCTGTAACAACTGTGGCGCTTGCTCGCACCTGCATGAATGACGAGGAAGCTCGGAAGCAACCCATAGCTGCATAACCAAAGGTTTACCAAAGTCTTCCACTTTGAATAGCAGATCTTTTTCCCCTTATCTACCCTTGTGGTAGACAAGGGAAACTGATAATGTCAACACAGATTCAGAACTAGAGTCATTTACGAGTATGAACACATACATATACTATCTTTGTATATATTGCACTGTAGTGGTCGACTGGTATGGGTTTTTCCAATGGCAGATGTCGATATTTAAGGAGCAGGGTCAATATAGAATGCTGATATCATGTTTGTGCCTCTCATAAAAGAAAAAAAAAGTGTAATAATAGAAGACGAAGAAGAAATAATAAGAAAGTCTTAAATTTACATGTATTCAACACTGTTGTATATTGTCTGTGTTAAGCCTCTTTTTAGTAAGACTATAACTTGCTGCATAGTTTGAAAACGTAAAGGGAAAAATGTCTTCAAAACATTTTGTTTTCATGCACAGCCCCTAAAAGGCTTCACAGTTACTTCAGCCGGTTGAAGGCTTGCTACAGTGACACAGACGTCTGCCTGTAGAATTGCAAAATTGACACGAGGGGGAGCATTACTTTTACAGCAGCAACACTGACAATGCTACCCTCAGACTTTTTCTTGTTAATTGGACTTGTAAGTGCAGGCATCGGCCGATAAGGATCATCTCAAAATGGTCAAGCGATTAATCAGTCTATCACTATTGCACTGTTCTATGTACTACCAGTAGAGTTGTTGTCTTCTTTCTTGATTTTTCTTTTGGGGCTGGTTTTTGAGAGACTTTGTTACGCTGTGTGATAAAGACGTCAACAAGCTCTGAGAGCAGCAGCGAGTGTGGAGGTGCTGTATGCATGTTGCACCTGCATCCACCTCAGCTACTCTTATCGTTTGTTAAAACTAGACCACCTGTGTTTATTTCTTTCCTCGTTTTTAGCTCACTTTTTAGCGCACTAAGGACTAGTGTTAGAGCCTTTGTCTTAAACCACTTGATCAATCTAGTCAATAACAATAGGCATTACAATTGTCTACGAAGACTTCTACAGAATCCACAATGACACACCCAAAAGGTAAGGTTTATTGCCTTTGCACTATTGTCAAGATTGCTAACCGTGTCAAACTGGAACAGTTTTTATGGACGAATACATTCACCTGTGAAGCCTTTCTATCACTTCAATGAGAAACATGAAGGATGAATTTTCTTGATCAAACTACCCTCAAACACGTAAACTACAGTAGGAAAGTTATCCAAGGTAGTGTGACAAGATGGTTGAATAACCAGTGAACGAGTCCTGAAGCAAGGCACTAACCACCCCTTATTCATTCATAAACACTAAGTTGCCTAAAAAGTTCTTGTGAGTCTGGACCAGAGGTGAAAACAGATCGCAGCGGAACAATAATGTGCAATTCTTGAGCAATAAATAATAGCCTTCTTTTTCTATCAAGTAGACAAATGCGGTAAACTAAAATCATACTCTTAGGTGCCATGAAACTGTATTGTGACGAGCCATTGTGAAGGGAAGAGCTCAATTACAGCAAATGTGTGAACAATACTGCAAGTACAAAGTCCGATTGTCATGTAAATTCCACATCAGCTGGCCTATTACTAGTCGCAGACCTCCTATTATTTTGACTTAACAAAAAAATATTACACGTTTACATCTCAGCTGGTCAACTCTTGACTGAGCCTCGACCAAAACAAGACCATTTCCGTTTTATAGGTCACACCTGGTGAGAACTTGGAAGGCCATAATGTGAGTCAAAGCTATGAGAAGGTGTACAGTCAACAGGGGTGTAGGCCACTTTCAGTATGATAAGAATCACATGTTCCTTTTCTTAGCAGGAACTATGAATAAGGCACACTCATTTGAGGAAAATAACACTAGTGAAAGGTCACTGCACCTACAGCTAAAAACTTCATTCATTCATTCATTCATCTTCAACCGCCTATCCCGGGGTCGGGGTCGCAGGGGTGCTGGAGCCAATCCCAGCTGACATCGGGCGTGAGGCTTGGTACACCCTGGACAGCACGCCAGTCTAAAAACCTAAACTTCCTAATCCTGTTTTTGTTTTTCCTGACTAACAAACCAACACCTTCCTCTCACTCACCCTTTCTGTGACAGTTAAGCACACACAGTGTTCTGGTGCCATGTCTTATCTGTGACAGATGTCAGGTAAAGGATAACCAAGGCGTTCTTTTATCTTTTTATTATCAACAAAATACGATTATGTGTTTGTAGCTGAAGCCTAATACCGGTTATGCCTTTTTACAAAACCCATTAAAAAAAACATGACATAGCTGTACTGCTGTGTTTGGATGCTTATTGCGGGCAATTCTGGTTGCGTCTTTTCAAACTCATCATTGTTGTATTTCTTCTGCTGAATGCTCTCATATGGTACTACAGGTCCACCGCACCGGGATGTTTTTTTTGAGACACTGATGAAAGAATGGCCAACTCTTCATTAAAAGAATGTAAGTCTGAAGTAACTTATGGTAAAATAAACTAGCAAACCAGTGGAAACATGGAAAGATATCTCAGGGCATATGTAATGATATCCTTTCAACTTACTAACAGAAATCAAAACCTCATTCATCCAGTTATTTGATGTTGGTCGAAAAGAGTATGTAACTGACAGAAATAGAAAAATGGACATCCCCAATCAACGTAGCAGAATAGTCAGAGTAGCATCCATCTTCATGGGTACCGTTGCCAATGCAATGGGCTAACTTCTGTGTAAACCGACTTGCAGCAAGTCACAGCGGTGAGGTTTTGCAGTTAAGGAGCTAAGCAGTGATGTAGTAACATTACAAAGTTTTAACAACTTTAACCTGGGGTAGGCAGTTTATTTTTGCCGTTGTTGGGGGGGGGGGGGGGGGGGGGGGGGGGGGGGGGGTGTCTATAATAATCTTTCATCATATTGTAATTCAAACTCTTAGCTCTGTTTTCAGGATTTAGAAATTCTAGCTGTCACAGGAGACTTTAGCCAATCCCAGGTCATTTCCGAGATAGGGGATGTTCCTATTGGCTCGAGACAGAGAGGGAGAGGGGGAGCTGCAAGAAACGGTCTCACTCTGCTTCAAAATCTGGCTTTTTTTTCTTCATCCACACACTTGTTACAGAGTAGGAAATCACACTGCCAGATTAGTGACAACTTGGTTCGGCTCATATTCTCTGACCGGTGTGGTGTGGGTGCATGGTAGACTTAGGGCGTGATCACACTGTCCTCCCGGACCGAGACCCGGGCTTTAGGGTACTTGTCCCCCCTCCCTCTCCCCCCGCGCCCCCCAGCCCCGTTTGTACTCACACTGTCAGGGCCTCGGCCAATGCTTCTTGCTGTCCATACGCCATCACGCCGTAACACGTCACACGCATTGATCGCGTGTGTGTGGCTTTGTTTACAAATCTTTCCATAGACCTCAGAGTTTTTGTGCGTCTTGTCGACTGTTTTTGAATATTTTCATCCGACCAAATCTGCAGTAAACACTCCACCTCCGCACCACACCAACGTGAACCTTTCACCACCATTGTTGTTGTTGTTAAATGTCCGCGCATGGTCCGTCCTTCTATTTACATGTCCGAACAGGCGGACATAACGCTACTGCCGTAGGGCTCGTGCTCGTACACGTGCGCACGCTCGTGCTCGTACATGTGCAAACGGCTCCGCTAAAGCCCACCTCTTTCAAGCGGGCCGTGGACGGCCCGCTGGCCCCAGTTGAGCGCGGAGCGGGTGCGCTCACACTACTTAAAGGTACTAGACTTTAGCTGAAAAAACGGTTTTGGCCGCGGCCAAAAGGACAGTGTGATCACGCTCTTAGCAAGCTAGCTAACTAGTCAGCTGCCTGCTGGTTGGTTAGCTGGCTGTCTGGTTCTGCCTTGCTTTCATGCTGCATTGATTACAGAAAAAGAGCCCAATAGCAAGCTGAGTCTAAGGGCGTGATCACACTATCCTTTTGGCCGCGGCCAAAACCGTTTTTTCAGCTAAAGTCTAGTACCTTTAAGTAGTGTGAGCGCACCCGCTCCGCGCTCAACTGGGGCCAGCTGGGCCGCCACGGCCCGCTTGAAAGAGGTGGGCTTTAGCGGAGCCGTTTGCACATGTACGAGCACGAGCGTGCGCACGTGTACGAGCACGAGCACGAGCCCTACGGCAGTAGCGTTATGTCCGCCTGTTCGGACATGTAAATAGAAGGACGGACCATGCGCGGACATTTAACAACAACAACAATGGTGGTGAAAGGTTCACGTTGGTGTGATGCGGAGGTGGAGTGTTTACTGCAGATTTGGTCGGATGAAAATATTCAAAAACAGTCGTCAAGACGCACAAAAACTCTGAGGTCTATGGAAAGATTTGTAAACAAAGCCACACATGCATCAATGCGTGTGACTTGTTACGGCTTGATGGCGTATGGACAGCAAGAAGCATTGGCCGAGGCCCAGGTAGTGTGAGTACAAACGGGGCTGGGGCGCGGGGGGGAGAGGGAGGGGGGACAAGTACCCTAAAGTCCGGGTCGTGGTCCGGGAGGACAGTGTGATCACGCTCTAACAGTTCTTACACTGACATGTGTTGTCACCATAACAACTAACAACCATCGCCATCTTCTTTTGTACTATGACCAAGCTAAACAGTTCAATGTCCTTTTAAGTCATTCTGTTTCTATGATGTAAACCAATGAAATGTTAGACATGAAACTAAGGCTCTACATCCGATTTTTGTGAATTATTGACTCAACAACATGGTAACTGTTTTCTAAACTAAGCACAACCTTACAATCCACCATAAGCAAAAGCAATTGGGGAAAAATCTGCAATAAGTAGAATGCAAGAGTCAGGACCATAATAGTATAGCAATATACCAGAGACCTAAAAAAGATCATGTAGTAAATTATAACGAAGAAAAGGAGAGAGATGAAGGAAATTTTAGAAACGGAATAGCACCAAAAAGCATTTTCAGGTGTGGCCTGGAGGTGTGTTTGTGCAAATTGCTTCAGCGGATCAATAAGTCATCATTACATGACTTTAGCCCCAAGATATCGAAGCCTGTTTAGAGGTTCATAACAATCAGCCCAATATAAGGATTTTGGGGGGCAGCAGTTGGAGCCTTGGCACCTGTAACACTATTGTGACATGTCAAAATGTCCCCTTGGGACATAGAAAGGTAACACACACCAAGGGTTGTAGTAAGGTGCTTATCACCAGAAGAAGACTTGAACGTAGGAAAGTGGCACAATGCATTTCTCTTTTATTCAGATGACGTTTTAAGACCTCAGATAAGGTTCGGCAATACGGCCAAAAATCTTCCATCCCGATATAGGTCCTGTCATA
This sequence comes from Echiichthys vipera, assembly GCF_963691815.1. Taxonomy (NCBI): domain Eukaryota; kingdom Metazoa; phylum Chordata; class Actinopteri; order Perciformes; family Trachinidae; genus Echiichthys; species Echiichthys vipera. Next base: position 29,382,413 of record NC_139827.1, on the reverse strand, counting down.
CCTTGATAAAGATATAGCATGCTTTCTGGTGATTCAATAACTAAATAAATAGTCTGTATGAAATGACCACATGGCAAAACCTATTTCTGTATACTCCTATGTTGTATGTACTGTATGTAAGAACTTCAGTGCAAAATCCACAAAATATGCAAGTATCAGAATGTAAAGTTTTGTCCAAATGATGTAAATATTGCTGTAACATAGTTTGGCCACTGGTTTTTCGACGCAATAGAAACTATATCAAAATAGTGAAAGATATTTATATATCAATATCGTCATATCGCCCAGCTTTTCCTTCAGGGCAGCAAACCTGGGTTTGTTGCCTTTGTGATTGTTGATCTTGAAGAAGGCCTAAGGGCTGAGGCTTCAACTGAATAAAAGAGATATGCATAACTTTTTTTCTACTTTGAAATTTCCTTAGGAGATACTGAACTCTAACTGGTGCATGCCTTTTATGGGTATTTTTTTTGGAAAGCAATAGCTGCATGCAAAAACTGAAAGAGAAAAACACTGCAGAGAGACCAGTGTCAGTGGTTAAATGGGAGGAGGCCATTATGCATTGAAACCTTGCATAGCAAGTTATTTAACATTTCAAATATACCTTGAGGTCAATATGTGCAAAGAAACCTGTACGACACCTTGCTCCTATTGACTTTAAACTGTCTTACTTCAGGGCCTTTAACTGAACGTCTCTAGTGCTTCTAAAAGCTGTTGGACAGTCAGTCATCTAAAGGCCAGGTTTGTTAAGAGTTTATCGACCTAATATATTTTTAAATGTTTCAAGCAGTGACTGACAAAAATGGCAAACCTGCTCTTTGTAGATATGATCCCATTCAAAAACACTATTTTGCAATCTCTCACTACTGTGTTCTTTAAGTTAGGAATATCATTAATCATTTTAAAACATTCTTTAACTTAATCCCCAGAGCAGCGTTTGTTCGTCCTCTCTCTGTCTACACTAAGGTCAGTTTTAGCTCAGGAAACGGATCAATAATGAGTTCAAATTTACTGGCAAAGTGCTTACCTAGTATCCTCAGTGCCATTCAATCCAGCCTGGGACTTGCATCTGCCTACTGCAGAGTCAAGTTTCACATGTCCATGATGCTCAGGGGGCTTCTGGGGAAAACATTTCCAGCAAGAGAAATGCAAAACATTACAGATGTAGGTTAAAAAAAACACACTGCAACATAAAGGGAGTGTTTTTGGTTCGTTATGAGTAGGTAGGTACATTGGTAGCACACTGTGTACAATGTTTGTACTGTAGATTATGACCTAACCATATGGCAACACATACAAAGCATTCCCTGTAGTATTTAACATATGGATGTTGTTGGAAGCAGTTATAGGGGCTAGTACCCATGCTAACGTGGTCTAAATAACTTTAATAGCAAACCTAACAACGACTAGTCATCACTATAGTGAACGCAGCCCATCTCGTTTGTATGTTTGATACAAGCTAAGGACGACGTTAGCCGACAGACTGCCTTTATTAGCTTAATATCACAACATATGAGACGGACTGAAAAACTAGCTAATTGAATCACGGATTAGTTTTAAAGTCCCCGCTGGCCGAAGTTCTCGCAACAAACTCGCAGAATGTTTCAAAACGAGACAAGTCAAAGAGAGCTCACCGTGTCCGTGTGACTTCATTTTCCCCCGGATACAACGAACAAAACCGGACCTCAACAACGAGTCCTGAAGCGTTTCTCAAAACGGTGGTAACGTTTGTGTTATCGGCTCCACGTACCAAGTTGTATCTACGGCTCGTTTCCTCGCTCAGCCTGTTGACAACTGACTCAGTGGACCCAGTTCCTTAAAGAAAAAAACGCAGCCGTCTATCAAGGCCGGAGTAATCGAGACCGAGCGGCGGGATGAGATAACTGGCCTGCTGTCCGCGGTTGATAATCCATTTCTCGATATATCTTCTCAAAGGCCTAGAGCAGCAGATGAGGCAGATGTAAGAAGGTAAATAGTGTCAAATGTAAATAAGTTATGACAATTTTGCAGTGTTTTCTGTCTTATCAATGCAGGAAACACGAGCAATACAAAGCAGGAAGGGAATACTACCAAATTTACAGGACCTCATAATTAAAGGGACGTTTCAGAATTTTTGAGATCTGCTGTATGAGGTACTTTTCCATAGTCAATGTAACACCTACAGTGAATGGACCACTTCTTCCCTTGCAGCACAGTTTTGAACTCTTGTTAAATGAACATTTTTTCTTACAAAATCAGACACATCAACGTAATGCTGATCGTTAGACTCGGGTGTGTTAGAGCAGGACAGTGGCCCTCCAGAAGCCGGGTTGGGCAGCACTGCTGTAGGAAAACATTTAATATATTCTACACTTAAAATATAATTCCGGCGCAAAATCATCTCATGGTCTTTTTCAACACTTACATACCCCAAATTAGCCATCGAGACAGTTTTATTTGTGTATGAACTATTAACGGTAGAGTCTCTTACAGCCGGACGTGGCTAACACTGATTAGCCCAGGGCAGTAAGGAAGGCATTAAAACTGCTTTTTTAACCACTAATACTGCTCAAGATAACTCCAAACCTCTGCAGTAGCATGAGAAGAGTCATCGATGGCTTATTTGATGTACGTAAGTGCCGGGGAAAAAAAGATGGAACAATTGCAACTGTTCTTTTTAAATTGAGGCTAATGAAATCTTGATATGCAAGCTATAATGTGTCTCAACTGTAGTCTGTACCTTTTGGTGTCACTTTTGGTGTTAGTTTGGAAAAGAAACCCTTGCAAGATAGAGAACATGTACAGTATGTGTCTTTGAACAATTTGATGCCGCCCAACTTTTTCACTTCTATCGTCTTAGTTACGTGAAAAAACAACAGAAGAGAAATGTGTTACAAAGATATCAGACATATATTAAACCTACAATATACAGATGCTAAGACTTATATTTGTTGGACTTCAATGTGATTTATGAGCTATTATAGATTTAAACATCGAAATAATATTTGTTTAAATATGCAGCTTTTTATAAAAACAAAAAGAAACATTTTATGTCATGATAATTAAATGAATCAATCTGAAAACCTTTCACAGACCCCCTGGCAGAGTGCCATGGACCCCACTTTGAAAATCACTGATGTATACTCACTAAATGAAATCTAACCAGTCAACAGTTCATATTACAAGCTTTATCAGTGGTGACTGCTGATCACTTACCACTATATACACCAGGTAATTATATATCCATAAAGGATGCTGTGTACTTATGAGTCAGTGCATCAGTCACATAACCCAGGTTAGTGGATGTACAGTATGTGTTTCATAGTGAACTGCACCATAAATGTCACATAGTAACTCTTTCACATGTCAGTTAAAGGATGTAGGGTGATCTGTTTCATATATTTTTTAGCTTCAAGTTCAACATGAAAACGACCTGTTCTTAAAATAACAATCCATTGGTCTAGAGATATATTTTAATTATACAGCAATAATTAACAGCAGAAACGTCCACTCAATTTGACCTTAACACACTGGAGGGCTGTACTTGATGATTATTCAATGTGTTATTTCATGTGTGACTCCTGTCACACAGCAGTTTAATAGAGAATGCAAGGTCCAGTGTATAAGCTAACAGTGTAATGCTGGCAACCACCGTTTCCATGATAACCAGTTCACATTTGCGGAGCTGCAGGATCTTGGTTAAACATATCACTGTCGCCACCATGTAGAGCAACACCCCACTCAGACTGAAGCAAGCCAGAAATCTGTCAAAAGGTATAAAACATCTCCCAGCAAAGTCTCCTAATATTACTACGACTGTGACCAGAGACATGAGAACACAGACACCGTATGATACGTCAGATACCCACAGCTGCCAACTGTGTACACCATTTGGTGGTCTAAAGACCCCCTCCACAACCAGGGGTATCATTTGACAGCTACCCCAGAGTTCAAGTATCTTGAGGAGACCAGGCATGCTGCCCATGTAGCCTCTTTGTTCTTGGGCTTGGGTACGAAGAACGTAGGACTCTGAGGTGTAGGCCAGGACGGTGATGCAGGAGGCCACAGCAGCCGTCACAGTGCGCTGCGACGCCTCTTGATGATCCATGATGATCCAAGGGAAAACCACAGAGGCACTGAGACACATCAGTGCGCCTAAGACTGCCGCAGTCATAGTCAGGTTCTTCCAGGATATTGGGATAAGGCTGTGAAACTGGATGACGCTGAGAATGTGGATGAGGAGTGTAAGAGTGAAGAAGAAACACCAGGTAAACATGCAGAAGATCCAATATGTGTTGAGGTGTTGGAGGTCGGATGGATTTTTGTTTAACTCATGAGGCTCCAGCGAGGCCACAATGCTGAAGGTGATACAGCTGGATAAGACTTCCCATGTGCGCACCAAGAAAAGGGGACTGATAAAGTCTCTGGCCTCTAGTACAATCACCGGCATTGTCACAATGTTGAATCTGTGTGATCCAGTATCCAAGAGAAAAGATATCCTTAGGTGTGTCAGGTAATACCTCACTCTCAGTTCCTCTAGATTGACTAAAAAAATCTTGTAATTCAAAAGTTTTATCAACCAACGAGTACCATTCTCAAAATTCCCACCTAATGTTGATTTCTGATGAATAGTCCAGTGCAGTCCACAGAAGCAGTCACCTCCAACAATTCTTCACTTGAACCGTCAGGTATCATAAAAAAAAAATGCAAGCCTTCTTTCTGTTCATTTCACCAGAGTTTCATTCTTTTTACAGAGTAAAACTTCAAAATACCATCTCCTGGAACATATTTTGCAGCACTGTCGCTGTCAAAATGGGCCTTGCCTACTTCCTTTTTGAGGTTGCAGCAGTGCTTTCAGTCTCACTGGAGGTAGGTGCATATGACCACAATAAAAAACATATGCAAACAAGGTTATCTTCCTCCCACTCTTGATTCTCATGAAATGCTGTTCCCCTTTTTATAGATAATAAACTACAGGTACAGGTTCTTCAGAAATGAATAGGCAATACTTTGCAACCACTGTAACCTCGCTGTCGGAGGTAAAAAATATGGTCACAGGTAGCTCTGAGTAGCTATTTAATGGTGTTTGAAGCTGTCTGTATCAGATCATTTGAATGAAGTGCTGCTCAAAGGATCTGGTGCGGGTGTAGGTCTGCTCCTCCCTCAGGGGAGAAGAAGCTGGCGTTATGAAGAACATCTCGTCTCTCTTTTTATTTGACACACTAGGAAATGAGTGTTTGGATATCTGTGTGTGTGCCACAAGCAATCTGTAAATCTTTTATTGTCTGAATGTATGCATGCAAGAGAATGTCTTTGGGTTGTATGGACACCTTTTAAGAAACAATAAATAAGACATGCACATCCCTGTATCCAGTGTAATGGGTGCTGGATCAAAGAAAGGACATAGAAAAGAAATCGATCCGCAGAGCGTAGCTGCATTCTGAAAGACTTCAATGGTGTTAGCAATGTTTCAAACCCCAGGCTCTTCCTCAGACTTCTGATACACACAGAGTCCCCATCTTAAATACCCACGATGCATGTATCACATACCACATTATAGTCAGAAAATACATATTATACACATTGACACCTACACTTAAAAAAGTATAGATCAATGTGTGTGTGTTTGTTTGCATGCATGTTTTCATAGGGCATATGCAAGCATGTTCCTTGTGTGTGTGCATGTATTTACACAAGCACAAAGAATCCTCTGAAGATCCCAGCCAGTCACTTTGCCGCTGTGTATCGACACACCTGCTCTCTGTGTTATAAATAGACGATGGATACATCAATTCCCTCGTGTCACACATGTTCAGAAACTTCAGTTTTGACAGAAGGGAGAAGACACACTCCACAAAGACAGACGAGAGCTGATAAACTGAGCTAACCTGCCACCACACAATCATGGCTGTAATGTGTTGTCTTGTATTCATTTGTTGACTGTTTAATAAAAGTTAAGATGTAAACTGATCAGTTTATGGCTATGGCTCAGTTGGGCAGTTTATTTCAAGCATTTCATGTTAATATATATATATATATATAGTTATATAGTTATTTATTATTTTGCACAGTATGAAAAATAAGAATCCAAACTTAAAACTACATTTCTCCGTTTCCTAATGATGACTAGATAACAACCATCTGAGCTTTAGAACTTTTAGGATTTTTTTTTCTTCTTTATTGCCATATAGCAATTAGTTAATTAATTCCTTAAAGGTCCCATATTCTAAAAAGTGAGATTTCCATGTTTGTTTGATTATAAAGAAAACACTCAATCCAAAGAGAAATACACACAGCCTGTATTCAGAAACTGTGTCTTTAAACGAGCCGTCAGGACTTCTGCACACTTGTGATGCCACAACTATACTATATACAGGTAGAGATTGCTGATACTGTGCTCCTATAGTCATTCCCCGGCTGTGATGACGGGGCAGAGACGCTGACAGAAACGCTAACCAATCAGAGCAGACTGGACTTTTTTAGAAGCAGGTCTTAAAGAGACAGGTGCTAAAATGGATCATTTCAGACAGTGGGTGAATACAGGTATATTTGTAAGTTGAGCTACGTTCATGAGCGTAACCTCGTGGCAGGCTGATATTTCTTTCAAAAAGACATTTCAGGGATCTGAAAGTTTAAATATTCTCTTTTGAAATGTTGTAATATTTTGATAATATTATATATATTAAAGCTGCAGTCGGCAAGTCTGGCAGATCGAGTTGACTCAGTCAAATTTCAAATGTTTACAACTCTCACGCCCCTCCCCCACTACCATGAGCTCCTCCGCTCTCTCCAATCGAGTTCTCGTCAGTGCGCTTGCACAAGATTTCTGTGAACGTGCATGCTCCATGGAGGTTGGCTGGCTAACTTTCTCATAGATAGCAACTGCTAACATAATTTAGCGCATGCCTAGCTTGAGGCGTGTGCTTGTGAAATTGTAACATGGGCGAGCGGGCTGGGGGATCTGTGGCGGGTGCACGAAAAAACAAGCTCGGGTGCCACGGTGATGTGGTGGGTAGCACTGTCGCCTCACAGCAAGAGGGTTCCTGGCTCGAATCCGAACATGGGCCCTTCTACCCCCTGTCTGCGTGGGTTCTTTCCGGGTTCTCCGGCTTTCTCCCAAAGTGTGTTGGGTTAATTGATGACTCTAAATTGCCCGTGAGTGTGAATGGTTCTGTCTCTATGTGCTCTACAATAGACTGGCGTCCTGTCTAGGGTGTACCCCGTCATGCCCATTGTCAGCTGGGATGGCTCCAGCCCCCCACAACCCCGTTAGGGACAAGTGGTTGAAGATGGATGGGTGGATGAAACAACAAGCTCTATAGGTTTTTTAAAACCGGATGATATATGTTGTTCTATCGGGGCATAGAGCTTCAGTGAATATGATCAAACATATGTTGCCGACTGCACGTTTAAGTAATTATTCTTTCTTTTTTGTAATATTTGGAGAATCTGACGCATGGTACAGTGTTCTAGTACGAATCCAAATCACAAGTATTAACCTAAAAATTTGCGTAATAGGGTAGCTTTGATTTTAAATATTATTAATGATTTAGAAATTCTTACACAGAGAAACAGAATGTGTCTGATATCATAAGCTTTAAAATGAGCTGGAACCTTCATGTTATATGTCACATAGTAATTTCCATATGGAACTACTGCCTCTCTGTGGTTAAATATAAATGGTAACTTTTCAGAGGTCCCAGGTTATTGGTGTAGAGATGGAGGCTGCCTGTAGTACTGGGTGAGCAACAGCAGAGGGTGAACTTCTTCATGTTATAAACACAGATGCAGTGGGAGGAACTACTTCTTTACTAGCAGAATGCAATGCACCCACCTTCCATTAGTGACAAAAATCTTCATCATAATGTAGACGAATACACGTACTTGTGTGTGTGTGTTATATGAAGTAATGAAAAGTATATTTACCCAAATGCATAAGTATATATTCTGAGGTTCATTTTATCTTACTTCTACTCCACTAAAATTCAGAGGAAATATTGTCATTTTACTCATGTCCATTTATCTGATAACGAGTTACTTGTTACTTTATAGATTCAGATTAATAAACCAGTATGTAATCAACAAATTAATTATGAATATTAGTTACTATAGGGAGAAATTTACAAGCAAGCCCGCAGTATATAAAGTAATTAAGATTAGCTCCACCTTTATCAGCTGTAATAAATGTCATTTGAACACATTAATGCCTTTGCAATGCAATTTTATTGTAATAATATTGTGTACATTTTTTCTTCATAATGATTACTTTTTCTTTTAAGCACATTTTGTAGGATACTCAATGCACTTTTATTGCTTATTAGCTGCATATTATGAAAGGCCATACTACTACTGCTGCTTATAATAATAATAATAATAATAATAATACATTTAGTTATATAGCACCCATCAAAAATAAGTTACAAAGAGCTTCACAAAAGACAGAACAACATACAGTATTTTCATTGCAATAAAATGCAAACAATTAAGATAAAAAAAAATCTGGGGAAATAAAAGACAACAATTTGCAGAAACATATTTTCTAAGGCTGCCTTTTTGCCTTCCATTGCTGTGATTAGTAAGACTATAAAATAAATGTTTTTTTTATATATATATATCATATTCTTATCATTATTTTTGCATTGGTGCTTAACACACGCGCACACACACACACATACACACACACACACACACACAACTACTGAAAAATTAAGCTTCCTCATTTTAGTGAAAGATTTCGACCCCACGAGAAGAGGTGTGAAACTTGTCAGATGAGCAAGAATGAAAAAAACAAAAAGACCAAACATGTCATTTTGGTTCAACAGTGTGGTAGATTCAAAGAGTCAAAGTAATGCTATAGTTCTGTGATTAATCCTGCACAAAACAGATTTGACAAACTTTGCAAAACGAGGTTTTGGGACCATTTCTCATATCAACCAAGCGACAATAAGAGTTATAAATAATAATACTTTCAGAGATCATTCGGTTGTTTTTTAAGGTGGGTTGCAGCTGCACACTTGCAGCACCACATTCTTTTTTGTGAAACAGGAAGTCTTGTTTGCATCTCTTCAGATGGCTGTCACTGTTTTAAATGCACAACTATGATTTTGACTCTCAATGCTTTATACACTGTTAATCAGAGTGGCATTTCAACCACCATGTTTTGACAGTGCAAAATGTTCACCCCACCTGGACTTGTTGATGTATGTATGTATTTTCATTTTTGAATATGTGTGTAATTGTTTTATGCTCCATCACGCTGGATATAATTGGGATTAACAGAGTACACTGCTAAAAGAAAACAAATCTCATCAAAATACAAAGATAAAATGCTAGCCATATGATTGCATATTCACAACACGATACCACATGTTCATCATGACTAGGACCTTTTTTTAGAGGTTTGAAATTCCAAAATGCTAACAGCAAATGTTAAAGGTTGAATATGGAGAATGAGCAGAACACCGCCATCTAGTGTCTCAAGATCGTAGTTGCAACAACAAAAAAATAATTAAAAGCAATCTCGTTGCCAGGTCTGGAGACAGACCAGGCCCAGTAGCCTACAGGAGACCGGAGTCCGTTTGAGCCTGTTTTAACCGATCCCTTCCGGCAAATCGCACCATAAAAACAAGTATTGCAGAGGAGCTACCGTTAGCCGTTACCATAAACATGAAAGTGATCTTACCGATCAAGGAGAACTGCAGACATTTGGGCGTGTGTTTTAATGTCGTTGAACTCCTTTCTCTCAGTCCATGGAGTGAATGCTTGGCCTTTATTGACTCTGGTTTTTGCCAGTCTCCGGTCACTCAGCTGCTGGGACAAATAAGCTGCTCCAGGATCGGCAAACTCCATTTCACCCCGTGCCAGACTACAGTAGCTGTGCCTAACAACAGGCAACCCTGGCAACCTGCAATGCCGGCCACTATTGGCTGGTACAATGTAAACAGAATGTGACAGAAAGTCATTGTCAAACCCGTCAAATTAAAAAAATATATTAATTCAGACTAAATCTATTTTTTTATGAGAGTTGGCATGGTTCTTCACAGTAACCTAATGACTAACTTATATTATGTACCTACATGGCTTTTTCCATAGTGCAACTTTTCTTCTTACTTCAAACTCCATATAAAGCTGTATAAAACGAAGCTTCCTCATTCAAGTTAATGAGCTCAACCACATGAGACTTGAGAAATGCGTCAAATGAACAAAACCTTAACCAAGACCAAAATGTGTGAAATTTTGGTTCGTGTAGTGTAGGAACAGGGCAGACACTGCTGCTATGATGGAGTACCGTTCAAACAGTAAAAAGAAATAATTCTGTTCAGAAATGCTGCTTTTTGTGATGTTTTTTTTTTAAAATAATAGCTTGTTTTTTTGCACATGATCCAATATAAACATTTTTAGATTAGTTTGTAGCATCTGCTACTGCATGACAGGAAGTTTGTATGCCTCTCTGGAGATGGCTGTCACTGTTCTTTATTCTTGTTCCCTATTCTATTCTCGCCATTTTTACTGCGTGATGCAGTGTTAAAGCACTATCATCCAATATGAAATGTGTTGAAGGTATTTTTATAGTATATAGTAATATAGTGCCTTTACAAACGATTCACCCCCTTGGACTGCATGTTTTGCTGTTTTTCCACTGAATCACAGTGGATGAAACTAGTGTTTCCTTTTAGAAAAAGTGAAAAAGACAGCCAAATTGAACATTTTCTGAAAATGCATTAAAGTGAAGTACAAATATAAAAACGCTAGCATGATGACACATAAATAGTCAGTTGATTTGGAAGACACCAAATACAGTCCTTTGACTTGAGATTACCTGTGTGTAATTAAGGTGAAAAGACAACAGCTGGCTAATGAATTTGTCCTACTTTAACCGGAGGAAGCATGTAGTCGAAGGAGAGAAGAGGTTGTTGCATTAAGCTGGCCATTTGGGTAAGATGTGTAGGAACCCAGGAAGAAGGAAGCTCAGTGTAGGGGATGTGTTTCCTCTACCTTGTAATACCAAGATCTATTGTAGTCCTTGACGGTACCTAAGAACCTAAGAACACTGTAGAGCAATGGTCCCATACCTTTTCCTTAAGGCAATGGTTCTCCAAGTACCCATGACCAGTGCAAAACATTTTTTGTAGAAAAAAAAGTCTGTATGAAAAGGTACAATACAGCACTGCATCATCAGTGTCCTGTGTACTCAGCTAAACAGATCAATTCATTTATTATTTTAGGGATCATGCATGACTAATATTTTTCAAATTAACACTTATAATTATTCTCCAGTACCCCCCACAGTACTTTAAGTAACCCTAGTAGTATGCATACCCCCATTTGAGAAACACTGCCTTCAGGGACCCCTTTCCTATCATTGAGCCACAAAGAGAGGACAACGCTCACCTGAACACAATGCCCACATTGCCATGTCACAGACCTGGATTAAAATAGGTAAAGGATCCCTTTAAAGTGATGGATGAAAAGGGAACAGCCACTTCATGATGAAAAAAGAAGGGAGAATGGCTTGGAAAAGGTTATTAAAACCAGGGATATCAATCAGGTATGAGTAGGCTTGACAGGTGAACCAAGACATGGCTGAGGCATGGCCTGGTTGACAGAGTGACCATCGATGCAGAGGGAGAAGTTCTGGGAGGTGGGGAGGATGGATTTTGGGCCGAAGATAATGATTTCCGTTTTATTGCTGAAGTTGTGGTTCATACAGGTTCATATGAATTGTAAAAACAGAACAAACACTGCCCACCACCCACCCTCCAAAAGACATTCACAAACCACACACACAAACCACACACACAGACACACACACACACACACACACACACACACACACACACACACACACACACACACACACACACACACACACACACACACACATACACACACAAACACGCACACACACACACACACACACACACACACACACACACACACACACACACACACACACACAATATGTATGAGAATCACATCACAATTAAGACTCCACCTCCACATACTATAAAGTGGGTCAGATATGGTCAGCTACTGACCAGAGTTTGCTGTTAACAGTCATGGTAAGACATCCGTTCTCACATATCTTAGACTAATAGTTTAAGATTACTTATATTTCACATAAAGTTATTCCTATTCCTTAGTCAAACGTTTAGTGACTTCTAATTTACATTTAAATAGGACATTCAAAGTGTGCATTGTTTAAGTGATTATGTGTCCATACCTTTTACCTTCTGTCACTTTGTGTTTCTTCCATACAGATGGTGAGGCTGTGGCATGTCATGATCCTGTGCTGGGCATGGAGTCCTCTGTGTCTGCCATCCAGTGTACACTACATTGGTACACCGCAACAGTGTGAAAAGGCTCACTTTGTCCCTGGTTACAATCTGGGTGGTGAAGGCTTCGACATCGTCACAATGGAGCGGAAAGGTGCCTATGTCGTTGACACTGAAACGTGGAAGCTTGGTAATGGCACCTGCAGGCTCTACAGCAACAGCTACATGAACAGAGAGAGCCAGAAGGTCCCAGTTGCTGTGGTGGACTGGAGAACCCTCCCCAAGTGCAGTTTAAAGGTCTCCAGTCTAGCCTACGATTCTGTCGAAACTCTTGTCAATGACTCCACCTCGTCCGTAAAGAATGATTGGAAAGTCAGCCTTGATATCCCTGTAGACCCAACTGTCACTCTTGGTGTTGGCTTTGGAGGTTCCCACTCCAAAGAATCTACCTTTGCCATGCAAAAGTCGAAACAAGACCGATACAGCTTCTTTCGCCATTCTGTCTACTGTAGCTTCTACAGGTGAGTATGTGGACATATATACGTCTTCTTGTCATTTACTCTTAATTTATGTGGTCAAATCACTGATAAATGCTTTGTTAAATGTTCTTGAAATTTGGTAATAAGACAGCAATCTAGCTTAAAACAAACGTGACGTATGAATAAAACAGGAAGATGATAGAGTGTAATATATACTTCTTGTGCTTCACAGCTACAGACTGGCAACAAAACCTCCACTGAGCCATGACTTTGAATTAGCCGTGAACTCCCTTCCTTCCTATTCACATAACACAGAACCAGTATATCGCAATATGATCGACACATATGGTACACATTACATCCAACAAGTGGTTCTAGGAGGGGAAATAAAAGCATTTACTTCCATGAAGACCTGCTCGGCAACCATGAATGGACTCTCCGCAACAGACGTCAATGACTGTTTGTCGGTCGAAGCCTCTGCTAGCTTTGCAAGTTCTGCCAGCATTAAGGCCATGTACGAACACTGTCAAGCAAAGAAGAAGAAGCTCGGCTCCACTCAAAGTTTCAGCAGCATGTTTAGTGAGCGCAACACAGAGGTCACTGGTGGAAACATCAATGGCGGTGATATCCTCTTTGAAGGCCAATCAAACCCTTCTGTCTATAACTACTGGCTTGACTCACTGAAAACCATCCCTGATGTGGTCCAATACAACATAAAGCCCCTGCACACCATGCTGCCAAGTGGTCACCGTGCCAGGGCAGGACTGAAGCAAGAGGTGGAGAAGTACATCATTAAAAATGCAGTGTTGAAAAAATGTTCAGAAAGCTGTCAGATTGGGCACAGATCCAGCAAAAGGGATCCTTGTGCTTGTGTTTGCAATAGTAATCAGAATGTCATGTCGAACTGCTGTCCTGCTGGGAAAGGTCTTGCTACATTAAAGGTCTTTAATCTCTATGCAGAAGGGTTGTACGGTGATAGGTGGACTCAGACAGACGGTTCAGTGGAAGTGAGATATGGTGATCAGAATAAGCGCACGGCCATCATTAGTAACGATGACAATCCTAGATGGCGGGAGACATTTCAGTTTGGACCAATCAAAATGAACATGAGAGACGAACTTACGTTCAGTGTCTATGATGAGGATACTTACTGGGACAGCGATCCGCTTGGCGAGTGTTCCATTGATCTGCGCAGAGGTAAGGTTAGTGACAGCTGCATGTTAGATCATGGTACCTTCTTCTTCTCCTACATAGTAGAGTGTGCACCAAGTCTTAGTGGTGACAAATGTCAAGAATACATTCCCTCCCCGATGAGTCCCTCTTTGGCCAAGGTCTTCCACACCAGAAATGGGGTCCTTGTTGGAGAAACTGGGAGGAGGGGTGCTAGACTAATCAGTCACTCAGGTTGATGTGAGATTAAGTGATGAGAGAATAAAGATGGGATATAATGATGATCACGCATGCACAGTAGTTAAGAGCAGCTTCACACTGTTCACACTCTTATTTTTTAGTTTTTTCTATTTTTCTTTTTGAAGTTTTATTTGCAAAAATAGTTGCATATGTTCTCGAGTTCTCAAAATGTAATCCAAATATGTTTGTGTAAGAAATTCTGTTTGTTTTTCTGCTTTTTTCTTATTAGTTGCAAAATCTGCCAATAAAGCATCAAGAAAGACAACAGCGGTGTCTGATTTAATGTATTAAACATGTGCGACTGTGGGATTTATGTGATTCATTGAAATGTGTACTCTAACTCACGCAAGCTTTGAGGAGATTATGCTGAAGTTGGTCAAATATATGAACCAATAAAAATAATCAACTTAGATAATCACTTTTATCCCTGTACTTCCAAATGAGGTGCCTTTTTTCATCTGTGGAGAAATCTTTTTACTGTACTACTATACAGCTACATGCTGAACTGTGACAGTCTTCCCCGCTAAAGGCCAAGGTATCTGAGATATAGAGGATGCAGATATTATTGTGAATGGCTGACTTGAACTTTAGCCATGCTCACTGAGAGCATTCTAAACACATTTTTAAACCTACTGCTCCTGAAAGAAAGAAAACATTTTGATCAATAAACAAGTTTAATCTCAACTCTCAATTCCCTTATTTAGATACAGGCCTAATATACACACACATATATGCAAACCTTGCTTTCTATTGAAACCATATCTACGCCACAAAAAGGAAGTCATAAACACGATAAAACCTGATAAAGGGTAGCCTCTGCCCGACTGCACTGAGAGCTTCCCTTTTCTAAGGCATGAAAGACTGTTCTTGTTCTTGGTTCAGCCTCAACCTTGCTTTATTTGCACATTCTCAATTCATTATCCATGTTTTCCTAAAACTGAGCAGCCATTCAGACCATAATCAAGATCAACCCTGACTTGAAGCAGCACAGGGGGTTGTGTTGGTGGGGCCGTGCTGCTTCAGGTACTGCTCACAAATGAAATACTGTACAATCCAGGAAGTCCAGTTTGAGTAACAGAACCATGAAAATATTATGTACCTGGGCCTTGTTCCTTATGTCAGTGGCCTGTGGCCTCCTCAAATATAGAGATTTTGCAGTGAATCACATAGACACAGACTAGTCATCAAAGCTTTGTCACACACTGTATTATCATTGAGTTAATATAAATTTAAAAAACACTGTTAAAAACACCTGCTATAGTGTTCGGTGTTTCTTACAACTCTGAACAAAACACTGGTGATTCGTAAATGTACAGTTACCCAGCAAAGAGGACACGTAAATAGAGTTACCATTTCCCTGCTCTTATGGCAGAGGCTGGCTGGGTTAGTGAAAACAGGAGACAGAAATCATCAAGACTAAAAATGAAATACTAACTTCAGTCAACAAGGTCAACGAACACTTTGTCAAGACTGTTCCAGTTTTCAAAGTTATGTTTTCCTCCACCTGAAAATCCAGGTCAGAAATTCATTTTGTATAGTCAAGTCATTGGCAGCATCTTCTGGGCTAATGGGACCCCATAGTTAAGACAGATATTTATTCAGATTAGGACACTACTGGTGTGTGTATATGTGACCTACTGTACATACAGTATTCTGTATCTATAATTCAAAGATTCAGCATTAATTTATTAAAAATAACAGGTTATAGAGGAAAGATTAAAAAAGAATAAAGAGGAAATGTCTTTTATATTGAAGGTTCAGTTGCAAACCTCGTCTTTTAGTCCCAGGTTGATCCTCTCTGCTTGCTGATCTGGCTGGCTTTCATCTCTATACAGTGTGTGCAATATCAATAGCTTTCTGAGAGGCAGAGGACTGGCTGATATTATTCTTACCTTTGTGTAAAGGTAAGAAAATAGGACAGTTTTCATTTGATGCATAGCTGCATATATACTCACAAAATAATAGTTACTGGATGTACAGTAATTGCAGTTGTAAGAGTCAGAGGCTTCACTTGCCAGCAGGCAAGGCAGGCAACTGCTTGGGGCCCCAGGCCAATAGGGGGCCCCTGAGGGCTGACACACTTTAAATTACAGCAGTGACAATGCGCAAAGTTTACAATGGCAGTAGGAGACCTGACCTCCCTAAGGGGGAACCACCTGACTCAACCCACTCCTGTTTTTTTTCCTCTTACTGCAAGTGATGTGAATGGTTCACTCTAATCAAACCAATAACGCTCTAAATTTTTGCCAAGGGCCCTAAGGATGCATTCACACTGTCCATCCGTACCGTGCCCCGTGCTTTAGGGTACTTTTCCTCCCCTCCCTCTCCCCCGTGGGCCAGGCCCGCTTGTAATCACACTACCTGGGCCTCGGTGAATGCTTCTTGCTGTCCATACGTCATCACGCCGTAACAGGTCACATGCATTGATTGACGTCATCGCGATGCGTCGGTTTGTTTACAAAGTTTTTGTGCGTCTTGTCCGACTGTTTTTGAATATTTTCATCCAACCAAATCTGCAGTAAACACTCCACCTCCGCATCACACCAACGTGAACCTTTCAGCGCCATTGTTTTAAATGTCAGCGCATGGTCCATCTTTTTTTTCTTTTTCCGAACAGGCGCACATAAAATGACGTCAGAACCGCCGTAGGCCTCGTGCTCGTGCTCGTACATGTGCGCATGCTCATGCTCGTACATGTGCAAACGTGCTTTACAAAAGCCCACCTCTCCAAAGCGGGCCGTGGACGGCAAGCATGCCACAGCTAGGAGCATTAGGTTTGCACTCACACTGATCAAACGAGCTAGGCTTAAGCCGTGAAACGTGCTTGGGCGTGGTACGGATGGACAGTGTGAGTGCTCCCTAACAGACTCTGGACCTGTTAGACCTCTGGTAAGAGTACATGCATAGCCCAATTAAGAGGTGGCAATCACACTCTATAAAACATCTGCACACACCTAAATGCAACATGACTCCATATCAATGCTAATATTGCTAGTATTGTAACTGCTGGGTGTCAAAATGTTTAACTGTTTGCTAACATGTATGCCATTAACGTAAAATTCTTCTTCTTCTTTTAAATGGCGTCGTTGTGTTCACAGCTTGTTTCTGCTACTGTAAAGGAACTATAATTATCAACATTAATATTATACAGGCATATAAAATAAATACTACACATCAGAAGTTGAGTCAGGTATATAAGAAAAGTAGAAAAATAGAAAACTACGAGGCCAAGCATGAAATAAAAATTCGAGAAAAAAGTGCAGATTTCTGAGATTAAATGTCCGAAAAATAGTGTTCTGTTTTAGACTCCCTCACATCGCTTCAGGATCAACACAGACACTGCTGCATGCCGTGCAGGCTACTATGTCTGCGGCAAACTCTGAAAAATATTGTGTTTTGAAGTTTAGAAAGAATGAAGAGCGCTACAAATCTAATGACATCATGAATCATACGGCAGTGGATGAGAGACTGTATTGTGGCGCTTCTAACGTTATACAATGGAACTTTGTGAACAAAATAAAAAACTTTTTGAGTATAAAGCCAATACTCTATTAGGCTACTACTCTTTTCAACAGGCATATATGTGTAGAAAAGCGATATTTCAATCTGTTCTGTCTAAATGCATAGTGGAAGTACAGGGAAGTTCAGTTTAGTAATTGACCAGTACCTTCATATTAAATACAACGCATCAGAAGTAGAGTCTAATATACTGTATATCATAAGAAACAATAAATCATCAAACTACTTGCCAAAAATAGATCTTTTATATTTTTTGTATTTTGTTTGATGCTTAACTTATTTAGTCCGGACAGTATCATGAAGACTTTATTAAAACTAATCCTCCTATGTGGACACAGAGTGTAAAAGCGACCACCAAGAGGCCTGTGGGACGAGCCGTAGGTTCAGAGGGTTCAGAGTCTCCAATGTCACAGCCGTATCTGGGCATATGTTTGCAAGAATCGCTGAAAAAAGGAGGAAGAAAATGATGATCTGGTGACATCGAAATCAGGCTTTTGTGGGCCATCATACTATTTACATGGTCTTTGTGTGAATATGAACATTGCATGTTTACAGGAATACATCAACCTCACTAAGATGCCTGGAGGGGGCAACAAAATGCTGTGGGGCTGCTTCTCTGCAGCAGGCCTTGTTTGTGAAGGCAGAGAAAGATGAATACAGCAAAATATGGAGACATTCTGAGGAAAAAAAACATCTGCGGTCTGCATGATAACTGCAGCATGGGAGCAAACCAAGACAAAGGTCATATTCAAGGTCCCAAGCCAACCCAGTAGGGTCAGGACTTCAGGCTTGCTGTTTACTCATTGTATATATCACAGAGCCTGAGAAGTTTTGTGAATCATTTTTTTAAACACTTGTTAATACCCAGCACTATTTCATCTGTAAATTGCCATACACTACATATATGGCTATTAAGATTTTTTGTTCAAAAGCTTAAATGTGCAACAAATTTGCAGGGCATTACATTTCTATTTGTCCCCACAGCAACAACACCCGGAGAGTGTATATGAGCTTGTAAGGGCGAGGCGTGAAGTGTAGGTGTGAATTCTTACACAGGGTTACTTCTACACAAACAGTTAAGGGATAGCTTTGCTGTTTTTTAACATTGATATTTTTATTATTCATTTCAAAGTTATATTTACTCTAATAACAAAAAAAATCTAAATGTGAACAACAATTCACATCAGAAAAGGAATTATAATAAAAGAGAATAAATAAATAAAACAAAATAACAATTCTCTATTTTCAACAAAAGGTTCAAATGTTGTTATATTCATGTCTTTTTTCATTCTTTGTACACTGTGTCAGACTGTGTCAAAGTCAAAGTTCAAATGGAAAATAATAAGTATTAGAAGGAGTTCAAATAGGAAACTGCAGAGGACCAATTACATTTACACCTTGCCCACCACTTTCATACATTACTTACATCAAAGATCTTTAGATATTGTATAAAATGGCACCAAATGTTTTCAAAGAGTGATTGTTTACCTTTAATAACATACTGTAAGTGATCTTTTCCAGAGGTAAAGTCGCGGACAGTTTTTTAATCCAATTAATGAACTCTGGTTTAGGGTCTTCTTCCAAAAGAGTGAGAGAACTCTTTTTGCAAGGAGTAAACAAATATTTAAAGCAACACTATCTTTCTTAGGTGTATGATGTTTATCAGGGTGTCGACCAGAAATGAAAAGCTTTGGGTCAAGTGTTAAATGTAGGCCCAGTTTTTTCTCTAGCGCTTGTTTAACCTCCCTGTAAACTTTGAAACTCTGTAATCTGCTGCATGTTATTTTTAGGCCTAAACACTTTTTATGTATCCTGTAAATTCAGGGTTGTAGAAGGATGATGAAGGATGATGAGCTACTGGTGAGCAGTGGGCTAAAGCAGTCTGTATAGAGAAGCCTTACATACCGTCATACATACATTTTATTTTCTCCATTTTCCTGTGATAACAAGATAATTTTCCTCTGTTTTCTCATGATAACGAAATAATTTTCTCAATTTTCTGAGATAATGACATAATTCATTTGAGAGATAATGAATGAAATGTGATAGGCCTGAGACATGTCATGACACCTGACACCTGACATGTCATGCCTCATATTGGACATCATAGCCAGATGATTTTAGCTGGTTATTTACTGTTATGAAATTAAACTGTAATCTCTATATGTATGTGCACATTGTAACACTCCTCCCTGTACTGGTATTTATGTTGTTGTAACATAATATTGTTGTTATTGGACATCGGGCACATTCACGCCTCCTTTAAAGCTGAAGCATTGCTGACCTACTAACGTTAACCGCCCTCTCAGATGACACACACTAATATGAACATAATCTGTAATATCAAGGCATAAAGCTATTTCAGCCCTTGATTGATTAAGGAGATATGTGATGGCGATCGATATTCTCCTGCTTCTCTGACATTGCTACACTGCATAATGGTTTCTCGCAATGATTTATTGGACTACACTATTGTTTTGTTTTCTCCGGATCTCAAATTAATTATCTTGTTATCACGAGAAAATGGATGACAAAATAGTGATACATTGAACGAAATATTATGAAAGAGAATTTTAGGTTATTTACATAACCCCGGTTCTCTGAGTGATATGTCTCACTATGGGATGCACGCCTCCGCTGCAGCCCTAAGAAGCATTTATCTCATTATGACAATCCTGATTGGCTGGTGAAATGTGTCCATATGCCACAGGTAGTCCCAGCTACCTTAAATAGCTCATGCGTATGGCACCACCTCATTCAAGATAAGCACCTCTTCTCTCTCGCCAAGCAAGAAGGGTTGTGAGACATCTCACTCATATTACTCAGAGAACCGGGGTTATGTAAATAACCTTAAATTCTCTTTCATAATATTTCGTTCAACGTCTCACTATGGGAAATGGTTGCTCCTGTATTACCAGACAAGCTTATCTAGCCACCACCAACCCACAAGGAAAGGTACTCTATTCCAATCATGACGCAAAACCGTGCCGCACAGAGCGGAGTTGTCCAGCCTATAGAAACAGACAAAAGGGAGAGGCGAGGACCAACTCGCAGCACATACGTATGTCTTGAACAGAAACTCCCCTGAATAAGGCCAAGGATGCGGCTAAGCCCCAAGTCGAGTATGCCCGCAGTCCCGCAGGTGGCTGCAGACCCTGACTTGTATAGGCCAAAGCAATTGCCTCCATGACCCAGTGGGACAGGCGCTGCTTTGTGATAGGTTTCCCCTTATGAGAATTAGCCCAGGACACAAACAGCTGATCGCTCCTCCTGAAACCCTAAGTCCTATCCATTTAAGTGCACACCACGAACACATGCGACCGCTGCTCTCCTGGTAAGGCAGCAAAAGCCACAAGGTCAATAGGAGAACATGAGCCCACCACATTAGGCACAAAAGCCGGATTGGGCTTCAAAATCATCCTCACGCCCCCAGGAAAAGCTGAGTGCATGACGGATGCACCGAAAGTCCATGGATGTCCTGTTTTGCTGAAGCTAGTAACAACACTGTCTTGAGAGACACTTATTTCAAGTCTGAGGGCCCTTAAGCCCCTCCAGAACCACAGCCAAATTCCATGGTGGTACCAGTGGTCTGGACATGGGGAGAAGCCTTCACGCTCCCTTTGTATAGTGGAAATCACACGCTGTGGCAGTCCCACAGCTGACAGATTGAGACACTCACCAAATTCACAGCACCAGACATTCTGGATGCGTGTGGAAGAACATGCCCTTAACCCTGCGATAGCAGGTCCCTGCGCAGCGGGAGCTGCCAGGGCTGCACGCACAGTAACCGATAAATCTCCGCCAGCCAATGCATCGCAGGCCAATGAAGAGCTATCAGAATCGCTAGGCATCGCACAGTTTGTTTTGACAGTTTTGGCCTTTATTAACACTCTGCATGCGACAGCGGGACACATTTTTATTTTCTTTATGAAAACTTGAGGTTGTGGACATGAGAGAGGGGCAACCGCTGAACCCTGGGAGATTGGGGAGCCCCCTTCTTCTTCCTGGCGTGGTTGCTAGCAGCTTGTGCAGGCTGTGCAGGCTGTGCAGGCTGTGCAGGCTGTGCCGGCGGAGCTGTAGCTGGGGCCAAGGGTTTCTTGAACCAGCTGGACGGAGGTGGGGCAGGCTGGGGATTTGATGGTTTCAGTATTTTGAACTGCAAAACTTGGGAAGCAGCCTGCATGAAGGTTTTACACTGTGCAAGTGGAGAAGGAGCCGGGGGCTTTCGAGGGAGGCAGAGCTTGAGAAATTCATCCTCCTTCTTTTTGGCTTCAAACCGTCGTTGCTTCACAGTCAACCAAAAATCCCCTCCGGGACAATAGGCATGTCCAGGACGTCGTCCTTCTCTCTGTCTGACAGGTTGGCCACCGCACTCTTTCCTGCAGAACCATGGTCCCAGCACTCTTCCGGTACCCTGGACTGCGCAGCGTTGGACACGGAGACACAGGTTGGTGATGACCGGTATCTCCTCTCACGTGGCTGGGTCCTGAGTTTGCACAACATCCTCGCATAAGCTGTGAGCAGCGAGAGGACGTTATGTGCTCTGGCCGAGACCGCCGACGGCTTGTACGCCTTCTCAGTCAGGGCTGACTGAAAACGGTTAGACTTGGATGGCAGGCTGAGGCTCCAGGAGGACATTTAGAGCTGGCTTCTCTGGCAAGCTGTGCTGCAACAAGTGGCTCCATTCGAGGCGTGCAGAGCAAACCGAGGCTCTCCATTAACACACAGTCAAGAGACAAGACCCCGGGAAACGGGCTCCAGCTGCTGTAGGGGCGGTCTCTCCATGAGCGTGTCACCTCCTCCAGCAGCTCTGGGAAGAAGGAGAAAAGTTGCTTCATCGCACTCTTGGCCAAGGGCAATTTCTTCCCCTTGTTGCGTGATCTGGTGGTCTCAGCTACGACAGCGGGCCAGGGGATGCCCAGCTGGGCAGCAGCATGTTTGCACACATCGAGCATGTCCGAGCTGGGGGAGGGAGAAGCTGGTGTGCTTCTCTTGTCTCCATCCCAAGAGAGGAAGGAGGCCCGGGCTTTGGGGCCTCTTCTTCATCCTCTGATATGAGAAGTTCCAAGGCGCCATCTTCATCTTCTACATAGTCCAATTCCACTGCAGCGACCCCCACACCCTCTCTGCCTTCGATGGTGGTGCCGTCGGAAGGGAGATCTGCCGTGTTTCAGCCCCAGACAGCATGAGCAGTCCTGGTGTGGATCCATGCTCGATATCTTATTCTCTGTGCCCTCTGATGTGAGGGCTTTTAGCCTCCATTCCGTGGGAGCTTGTGTGCTCGCAGGGAGTAGAGGCAGTTAGCTGGTGTGATAACTGAGATAAACTGAGAGATTAGCTGGTGTGCTAATGCTCTGTGCTCGAGCAACCGTGGTGAAGCGTCGAGAGCAGTGTTGACCAAGCAGTGGAGGGGCAGAAAAACACTGAGTCCAGTCTGGTGTGACCGACGAAGAAGAAAAATATCCAAAGCTAGTAGCGCCCGACGACAGAAGCTAAATAAGATCTTTCTGTGGGCAGTTAAGCTAGCTAGCCCTGGCCGCGAGATATGCTCCGAGTGAAAAGAGGTGTTTGAATGAGGTGTTGCTTTCCGCACAAGCTATTTAAGGCAGGTGGGACTACCTGTAGCGGACGGACACGTTTCACCAGCCAATCAGGATTGGCGTAATGAGATCAATGTTTCTGAGGGCTGCAGCGGAGGTGTGCATGCCATAGTGACACCTTTTTTTTTTGAGATACTAAACTACAGGTACAGGTTCTTCAGAAATGAATAGGCATTACTTTTCCACCCCTGTGACCTCACTGTCGGAGGTAAAAATATGGTCACAGGTAGTTCCCTGAGTAGCTATTTAATGGTGTTTGAAGCTGTCTGTATCAGATCATTTTAGTGAATAGCTGCTCAAAGGATCTGGTTGTAGGTCTGCTCCACCCTCAGGGGAGAAGAAGCTGGCGTTATGAAGAACATCTTGTCTCTCTTTTCATTTGACAACACAGGGAGATGTGTTTGAGTTGTTCGGATGGAAATGACTGTTTGGATATCTGTGTGTGTGCCACAAGCAATCTGTAAATCTTTTATTGTCTGAATGTATGCATGCATGGGAATGCCTTTGAGTTGTATGGACACCTACACTGTAAAAAGGTTTGTATGTGTTTGTTTGCATGCATGTTTTCATAGGGCATATGCAAGCATGTTCCTTGTGTGTGTGCATGTATTTACACAAGCACAAAGAATCGTCTGAAGATCCCAGCCAGTCACTTTGCCGCTGTGTATCGACACACCTGCTCTCTGTGTTATAAATAGACGATGGATACATCAATTCCCTCGTGTCACACATGTTCAGAAACTTCAGTTTTGACAGAAGGGAGAAGACACACTCCACAAAGACAGACGAGAGCTGATAAACTGAGCTAACCTGCCACCACACAATCATGGCTGTAATGTGTTGTCTTGTATTCATTTGTTGACTGTTTAATAAAAGTTAAGATGTAAACTGATCAGTTTATGGCTATGGTTCAGTTGGGCAATTTATTTCAATCATCTCATGTTAAAATATAACAATTTCCCCATCAGAAAATAAATAAATGATAAATATAGATTTAGTAAATGCACAGATAAACATAAAAGGTGTCTAATGTATAAACCTGTTGATTAACTTTTCAGCATCATATGCTCAGCTTTTGTGAATATGTCACATAGTCATTTCCATAAGGAACTACTGCCTCTCTGTGGTACCAATATGAATGGTAACTATTCAGAGGTCCCAGGTTATTGGTGTAGAGATGGCGGCGGCCTGTAGTACTGGGTGAGCAACAGCAGAGGGTGAACTTCTTCATGTTATAAACACAGATGCAGTGGGAGGAAAGCTAGTTGGTCTTTATTGTATACCTAAACATGAACTTGAAATTAATAGCATACATATGTAATACTTACCGTAGTTTTTTGGAATATATGCAGAGGTGGAAAGAACTACAGCACTGCAATGTAAAAATACTTCATTACAAAGGAAAGACCTGCAAGTATAGAGTACTCCAAATGTTAAAATTATACAGAACGCTTTCATAGTACAGACATATACATGAATTAAGAAGTAAAAATATATACATACAAATATATATATCAGGGTATATATATAGAGTCCCTACACACAAAAAACGAGGCATCGACAACGTAGTTAGCAAACCCGAAGTTTATTAAAAGAATGTTTTGAAAGAATTACCGACTGGCCCTGGTACCAGCTCCTCTCGTAGTAAAATCCATTGAAGTCGATTAACAAATGCAATCCAAAAGGAAGGAGCCCGCTGATGCTTCATTTTATGTGTAGGGATACATATCATGCTACTGAAGAGGTTTGGTGTTATTTTGAGCAGTATTAGTGGTTAAAAAAGATGTTTCAATGCCTTCACCGTACTGCCCAAAGCTAATCAGTGTTAGCCACTTCCGGCTGTTAGCAACTCAACTGAATATCTCCGTTAATAGTTGTTACACCTTTTTTGGTGTATGTAAGTGCCAAAAAAAGACCAAGGGATGATTTTACACCTGAATTACACAAAAGGTTGTGGTTTGGCTTAGTACTTTCAGGACACGAACACAAAGTCATGAATTGTGGGACCCTTCCACCACCCCAACCCACCTTGTGTATTTTAGTGCTATTTTACTATATTGCCAGATTTCCTTCTTTGCTACATTCATAATTTCTACAGTAATAAATACATGTATTACATACAAATTACAGTGTATTACTTTTCAGAGATCTATGTATGATCAGTGAATGAGCACAGCCTGCTCCACTATCTCTTTAGCAAATACGTGTTTGCTGCTATCTTATTGCTCTGAATGTTAAATACAGCTCCTTTAATAAATTTCAGTCTATTGAAAAATTCACTCAATTCAATTAATTCAGTTCACTTGCAGGACTGAGAGCGCCACTATAACAGAGAAAGTCTTGTGTTTGTCTGGTGATGATCGACATTGATTTAATTCTACGATTGCAATTTTTACAATAAGTGATATGATCAGTTGTGACAGTTGTTGTGTTTTAACTGGAAAGTACTTTCTCATGTCTTTTGTTATGCACTGAATCCCAGTGGATGTAATTAGAATACACAAAAATAAATATTCAATAAGTAAATGCAAAAACACAACACAAAAGTCATTGATTTATATGACATATGGTCAACCCACACCAAAGCAAATGATGATTAAAGTCTTCATGAAATGAAGCTAGCATTAAGCTGTTGAAGTTATAGGGGTAAAGAGGTCACTGGTTTGGGCTAGTGAGATGGGCCAAAAGAGTTGGAACAATCCAAACAAACCTGCTGCAATATTATTGAGAAAGCAAATAGGGGTATCATTGAATATCAAAACCCTGAATTTACATTTAGTTTACTATGTTCTGGTTCTGGATTATGAATTATGGATAATTAAAGTAGCTAAATTGTATTCTCAATGATGTTGTGAAATGATTGATTTCTTTAGTAAGCAGGATAATGTAAATCGAGTTGGTCATCACTGCAAATTAAACCTCGACAGGGTGATCAATTGCATAAACTACTGGTGACCATACCAGCAGTATTATTTTGTAATATATTACCAGATACAAGATGGATGAATAGATAAAGGATGATGATGTGAGTGCTCCCTATCTTTATAACTGTAAGTGGTTGCCGTTTAAATTAATACTGTCATACAGTGCTAGACTCCAAAGTGTTCAGATGTTGAAAAAAAAAAAATGGACATGGCAGTGAAAGTGCAAAGTCCAGTGAAGGTAGCTACTGCAAACAGATGGATAGATGCATAATAACCGAAAGCAGAAGTAGTAGATCCCCCTCTTTATCCCCACTTTCCTCTCGCCTGCTATCAAACAATGACCTCTTTACCAGCACCCATTATTCTGACTCAGCCGCTCTCCCAAAACAGGTCATCTTAGTTCTTAAACTTGACAATCTCCTGCTGGCCTGACTTATCCACACCCCATTCTTTTCTCCTTCCCTCGCTCCTAGGAGAAAAGAGACAGAGGCAAGGGGATTTGCCTCACGGTAGGTAGCTGTTTTATGTGAAGCACATGAGAAAGAAGAGAAGAAAGGAGAGTGGTTTTTTGGTGAGGCTTGGCAAAGAGAGCCAGGAGCCCACTTGAGGAGCAGTGGGTCTTAGGGCTGGATGATTTGTTTGGAGAAGCCCTCTCCAGCCAAAAGGAGGATTAGCTGCACACAGGTTCCCATGGAACCAAGGCGAGCTGGGGAGGGCGTTTAGAGGTTACCACACCCCTGCATGACTGCACATGCATGTAGTGCACAACAACATGCACATAAAACACAGACATAAACAGAAAAACACACACAAGAATATGCACCTGTACCTGAAGTACATTCCCATGGGAACTACAGTAGGTGGGCCTAGTGAAGGCTGGTCAGTGGTGGCCGAATTTAAATAAGGAATGAAAATAGAGAATGAAAGTAAACCTCCCACTAATTCTATTTTTAAAAAATGGAGTTGTGGTGTTTTGAAAGTCAAAATAATAATGAATTTACAGGATAGGATTGGAGTTAGAGGTTAGAGTTCCTCTGTTTTCTTCTGTCTTTTATATATATTTTTTCTTTTGCTATACTTTTGTACACAGCTTTCATGTTGAAATATGTTGCGTGCGTGGTTATGCTGGACGTGTGATGTGTGAACAAGTCACTAGTGGAGCGTTTTGAGGGTCTGACAGACAGGACACTCAATGAACGAGGCCAACATGAAGGCATCACATGCAATGCGTTTACATGCACATCAGTAACCCGAAAATGGTCTTACCCAGGTTAAGGGAATATCACATACATGAGTAACTCTTCCTCCGGTACAGCAGGTGGTTCTCCAGCAACAAACAGCTGGTCAGAATATTTATTTTCTGGTTCACCTGTGTTAAAATCATAGGGGGGGGGGAGTTGGGGCAGCTGACTTTTGGACATAATTATGACAGAGCCAGGTCTTTTTGGTAGTGATGTTACTGAAGTCCTCCCTCGGTTTAAAGGTAATGTTCTGTCGTTGTTATTTTTTTCACATTGTTTTCAGCGCCATTGCTTCCTGGTTTATTCTATTTCCGGGTAAAAAGCCATCGCCACGGAGTGGGGAAGTGGGAGTTCTAACCCCAGCACATCTAGGTCTGTTAACCGGGGTATGAGAACTCCGATTTTACCAAGGGTACAGTGTTTACATGGTGTCTGAGAAATCAGAGTAGGCCCTTAACCCGAATATGATCAGGTTTTTAACCTGCATGTAAATGCACTAAGAGACGCTCACAATGGCAGACGCTATTCAGACCACACTAGTTTCACACCGTTCCAGCCCATGGACACCTGCACTATTGTCTTTGAAGATCAAACCAGCAACCACAAAACCTGAACTGAAGTAAAACGACGTAGCTGACTGCTCACAAGAGTCGAGATATTTTCTCATCAGAGAGACGAGTTAACCGCTAGTCCAGCAACAGGCCTTCTTCCTGGTAAGCGAACCTGCCTCAACACACTCCCTCTGGTATTTGAAAGCAGCCCTTATGTGTGTTTTCCTCATTTTCAAAATCTTCTATTCTATCTATTCTATTCATTAGGAGAGTCATGGCTTTTAACCCTTAGACCATTACCATTATACACTCACCTGACTTGATAAAGTGTCAGTGTGGTCTTCCGCTGCTGTTCCCTATCTGCTAGAAAGAAGGTGGTGTTGTGTGTTCACAGATGCTCTCCTGCATTCCTCTGTTGGAACCAGTGGATATTTGAGTTCCTGTTGCCTTTCTATCAGCTCCAACCAGTCTGGCCATTCTCCTCTGACCTCTGGCTAAAACAAGGCATTTGCCCCCACAGAACTGCTGCTCACTGGACCTTTTCTCTTTTTGAGACCATTCTCTGTGAACCCTAGAGATGGTTGAGCGTGAAAATGCCAGTAGATCAGCAGTTTGTGAAATTGCACGATTGTGAAATTCTGACCAGCCCGTCTGGCCCCAATAACCATGTCACGTTCAAAGTCACTTCAATCACCTTTCTTCCCCATTATGATGCTGCTTTGAACTGCAGCACATAATTTTCACCATGTCTTAATGCCTAAATGCATGTGGTTGCTGCCATGTGATTGGCTGATTAGAAATTTGCGTTATCAAGCAGTTGGACAGGTGCACCTAATAAAGTGGCCGGTGAGTGTAAGTAATATTTACAACATCCTCTTGAGCCAACTTCGCCACCTAATGTTGAATTGAATTACGCACCAAAATACAAATACTATAATAAAATAATAACAATAGTGATGTAGTAGAAAATATACACTAAGGATTTTTTAGGACTGGTTGCAGACTGTGCTCATCCTGCCTATGAGGTGTGTTTGTCTTTGACACTTTCTGAAGACAAACACACTCAAAGTTAGAAACTAATCTTGAGGTAAGAACTGAACCAGGTTGAAAGAGCTGAGGCTAACAAACAGTTTCCAGTTTTAAGTCTCAGTGGGCCTTTATAATTAAAGACATGTTGATATGTCACAGTAGGAAAAGCAAAGATGTAAATATCAAAATGAAAGTCGGCTGAATTCCACTTCAGGATTATTGTATTGTTAATGCTGCCTCACTGGGACACTTGGACAGAACAGCGCAAGGGCTAATGTTATTATTAACACCTGGGCTTTCCCTTTAAATCTGAAATCTATTTACACTGCAACTCATTCTTTGAAAAACAAAATGCTTTGGGGGTGTCCTGATGGTCTGGTAGTTGAGACACACATAGCAAAGTCCACAGATGTTCTCTGTAAGTAAATCCTCCTTTCATGAATGCTACAATGTTCTGTTTTTTAAACTGTTTTAGAGAGGTGTTGATTCAACTGCATGGTCATCAAGAATTTAGTTTGCAGTGCTGTTTTGTATCACATTACTTCTTTTATTATTTTGTACACCTCATTTCTATCAATGACCGTAGGCTGAATAACAGAAACAACTGTCTGTTTAGGGCAACATAGTTATGTGGGATGTCCCATCAGCACCCTCTACTGAATGGGTCATGTCTACAAGCATCACAGGTCTGTTTGACACGACACAACTCTTCATTTTCCGAACGTGTTCACAGTGAGAGGATGAAGAAGACTGATTCATGAGGAGTAGTTGCTGCCATCTGCTGGATCAGCAGAGAATTGTATTTTTAAGTGAGTGAGAACGGGCCAAAGTTCAAGCATTCACCATGAATTGAAATGTATTCTCTAAGGCAGCGGTGTCAAACTCCAATTCACAGTGGGCCAAATTTAAAAACTGTTTCGGGCCAAACTCAATATCTAAAACAAAACAAAACTGCAGACTGCAAATGTGCATGTTTTCCCTTCTCTCCAGATATGTAATGAACCTTTTCAGTGCAGGTCCTTGTTCTTGTCGTGGTGTTTCTCATGTTTGATTCTTTGGTTACAGCCACGGTGACAAACAGCTCTTTACCTTCAGACTCAGATCATCTGCCTCCCACCGCTGCTGAAAGCTCCTGTTCTCCATCTTTCTTTGGGCCGTTTTTGGGGAGGGGGGGATTAAGTTTGTCTGCAGAGACTGGTAGCATGGATGCTCATGTTTGTAGTAGACATGTATGTGCTTTATACTCGCGGGCCAGCTCTCACAGAACCTTGATATGATCTTGCGGGCCAAATATAATTTGTGAGTTTCTGAGTTTGACACCCCTGCTCTAAGGTTATCACTTACCAAAACGAAAGAAAACATCTTTGCTGAAATGTACAATACAAGTAACGATTTGTTAATATTGATCACAACTTTTATTGATAGTAATACCCACTCAAATGTTAAGTGGGATTGAGGTCTGCTGACTGTGAAGAAAATAATGAAAGAACACTTTCCTTTCTCTTTCTTAAGCCTCAATCAGTCTTGCTGTAGTTTTGGTGCATCTTTAGGGTGATTGTCCTGCTGGGAAATGTATTCTCTTCCACAACACTTAATACTTCACCCAAAAGGATCATTCGTATAGTGATTACTCACCTAGTGTTACCTTGAGTTCTTGATTCAAATCTATTTTTCTCCCATGCCAGGGCAAACATTTCTGAAAGCTTCGCTAACTACATTGTTGGTGCTTCATTGTAGGGATACTTCTCATGCTACTGCAGAGGTGTGGTGTTATCATGAGCAGTATTAGTGGTTAAAAAAGCTGTTTAATGCCTTCACCGTGCTGCCTGGAGCTAATCAGTGTTAGCCGCATTCGGCTGTTAGCAACTGTCCGGGATATCATCGTAAATAGTTGTTAAACGAAAAAATGGTCTTGATGGCTTATTTGATGAGTGTATCTGCGGAAAAAGACCCTGGGATGATTTTATGCCAGAATTTCACTTTAAGACCTGTGTTATATCAGTTGTACAGGAGTAATGTCAGAATTTATGCTTTATATTATCTTTGGTCAATCTCGGAACCCATTGGGGACTTGGTGAGGATTTAGCTTCTGGAGGCAACAGCCCATATATCTGGAGTCTGCTGTGCACTGGTCATTATTAACAGCCAGATAAACAACATGAGACATGAGGCTGGAGTTGGAGCTGAGAGATGATGTCTGACATCTGCATATGACTGCAGATAAATATAAGAAAAAAGCTAATACAAAGCTTAATCATTGTCAGCGGATGATAGATGGGTTCACTACATTTCTGCAGATGTGTTCCATCTCTTTTGCACTCCACACGTAATGTTTACCTACATGTAACCATGCAAGGATGCTGAAGCATGATGGGTTAATACTACTTGGACTCCAAAAAAAAAAACAAGAACACTTCTGATCTTGTCCCTACAGGTCCTGAATGTATATGCAGATGATCGATTATAGAGATTATGAATATTATGAATCTGTGGTCAACATGAAGAAAAGGATGGAACTTGTGTTACATACAAAAATACATAATCCGAAACGTGTGAGTAAATATGTTTATATATTATAAGTGCGGCTTCCGTGTTCTATGCTGGTGGACCCCCGCGGTGTGTCGCCTTTGAAACAGCTGCCATGACTACTGCCCCTCCCGCCGTCGACTCACCCAGTTGCTGTGGCTTTCCACAGCAACCTGGGAAATCTTTGCTCCCTTTCATCTCCCAGTACCACCCCAGTGGAGGATTGAACAACTGGTAGCACTACTGTCAACACCTCCCTGTACATGCCACGGACAGCTCAGCTTAGCCTTGTGGCAAACATAGCACAGATTAGCATGCCAGCAGTTCTCTTCCCAAACATCTCTGACAGCATTAGCACATGCTAAGTCAAGGGCGTACGTGAGTGCCAGCTGTCAAGTGGAGGGAATTCCTAGTGCTTCACTCAAGGTCGCTCCCACCATTCAAAGCAATGGTGCTCTGTCATAGCTCTCACACGAGGTGTTAACTCGGTATCGCTAACAGTTTAGCTTGGATGTCCTGGCATGTTTGAAAGAGGGTCTTAACTGGTGCTTTCGCCTACTGTCACACAGCAGGGCTACACTGTGTGATCGTCACCTGGCTGTCACACAACACACTGTTGTGAGGAGGTCACAGGGAAGGCAACTGGGGGAGAGGAATGTCCGGAATATACAGTACCTATTATTTAAGCAGGAATGGCAAAAGCGGTTAAAACAACATAAATATCCTAAGGGAATGCTGATGATGGCAGTATGATCGACATGATAGAATAAACAAAAATGAAGTACACATTTAAAGGAAATATCATACATGCTGATACGGGAGAAAAGCTTTTTATGTATTTGCAGAGCTTTCCTTAATGGATAAAGCTGATGATATTATATAATTGTCATTATTATCCAAAAACTATTAAAAAAAATAATCAATGAGTCATCATTGTCCACATACATTGCACTAGAGTTCACACGTGTGTATGTCGCACATTTATTTTGTGTGTATTTAACAGATTTATAACTAGAAGTGAATACAATGCAATTCATGTGTATTCCATGTATTTATCTGGTGTATAGTCCACAGGGGGTTATCTGTATGACTGTAAATGGTTGCAGTTTAAATTAATACTGTGATACAGTGGTGCACTCCAAAATGTTCTGATGTTTTAAGAAAATGGACAGGGCAGAGAAAACGCAAAGTCCTGTTTAGGTAGATACCGCAAATAGATGGATGCTTTTTTTTCTAATCCTAACTTATCCTGCCTAAACTTAACCGTCACTTATTGTTTCCTAGTAACATGTAAGTAACCACCGCCATCCACTTCTGCTTGTCTGTTCCAGAATTAAATAGAACATCAACCTACGAACCTGTTGTTGAGAATACGTTGCAACAGGACCAACTGATGCACTATTTATAAT
Source organism: Echiichthys vipera (assembly GCF_963691815.1). Classification (NCBI taxonomy): domain Eukaryota; kingdom Metazoa; phylum Chordata; class Actinopteri; order Perciformes; family Trachinidae; genus Echiichthys; species Echiichthys vipera. The sequence goes on along the minus strand of NC_139827.1, from coordinate 29,349,474 downwards.
TGCTTGAAAAAACAAGAAGAAGCAGTGCCCGGCTGTTTCAGGAAATTCAGGAAAATGCTTTTTAAAAAAAAACAAAACCCTGAAACTTTACTTTTACGCTGTGCTTTTGAAGATTTACGCTTTCAGTAGGAACAAATGGGCTTGTGGCCACAGGCACGGTAGGATTCAATTATTGATAGACGGATTAAGACATTGTTGGCTTGTCTTTTTCAAGGATTTTCTGATATATTAGTAACTGTATATATTGATGTATATGTCATTTCATGTTATTCTATTTATTTGATCCTTTTATTTTAAACATTTGCATGTTCTATGTGTGCAGCGTGAAGGGGCTACAACCAACATTTCATTGTGCAAAACTATGTTGAAAATGACCAATAAATGAACCTTGTAACCTTGTGATAAGATACATATAAAATATCTATATATCATATCAATATTTTGATATTTTCATCAAATATCACAATTTAGGGTAAATGTACTAAATATAATATGATGCAGCCATTTTCATTTGGAATACTATAACATAAACATCATATACCTTCAATAAAGAGCTGGAACATATTTATATTATATATATATTATATATCTGTTTGTTTGAATTTATTGTACTTACATATTCAGATGCATTTACATAATCATGCATGAGCAATACAATACACAGAGAGAAGGTAACACATGTATACTTTCCTTGGTTTATATCTGGATTCTTTACTTCCGCACGTAATATAATATGCAGGTGAGCACAATCTAAACATTAACTGAATTATAACTGAAGGTATTTAAAAGGCTGAGCTCTGTATTTGCAAAGATGACATGTATCGCTTTGCATACAAGTGGAAGCATAAAGCTAGGGCCTGAATTGACTGGGTTGGCTTTAGACAAATTCAACAATTCATGCTGATTTTAATTACAGCCAACAGGGCAGTGAATGCAACATTAAAGCTACAAAACACACAGGGCTACGTTTCAGTCAAGTCGTCTTCTCTCTATTTTCCTCCTTTGTCACTCTTTCTAGTCCACCCACCCTCTGTTGCCCCCTCCTTCACTTTAATCCAGTGGCGGAATTTCACTCGACAAGTGATCAAAGACCAGTCGCACGATGCCAGGTGCGGCTGCAGCTTCAACCGTTGACAACCACCTAGCAATTTCCCCCCCTTTCTTTTCTCTCTTGAAAAAAGAGGAAACCTAAACAAAGCTGGGCGAACTGCTGTGTGTGTTTGAGTCTGGGAGAAACAGTTTCTTTCCCCACCTCCATTATTTTTTTTTAGTCTTTATTCTTTTTTTTCAGAAGGGAAGGTAGGGATGTTTTTTTCCTTCTTTTTGACACTCATCTGTGTTACCTCGTCTCCCGTCCCCCTCAGCGCGCTGTGTGGTGGCCGGTTTGAGGAGTTCTGTGACAGTAAATTACGGCACTCTTGAGACAGACGACCAGCAGGAGTTGTGGAACAGAGAGAGGATGCACGGCAGGGATTAGGCTTTATTAAGACTCAGCCACCACGGATGGGCACAACAACACAGCGTGCGAGTGTGTGTGAGTGAATAAGTGAAGGAGAGCACAAAGTATATTTCTCAACCTATAGATGGTCCCCCACTGACGTAAGATACATATCAGCTCTAATAGGTATCTCATGTCTAAAAGTGTCGCTGTACTTGTTTAGAGAATGTCACCGCAGTCTACTTTTATACAACACTGGTTGTGCAATATAGTTATACTGGTGATGATGCTGCATAGATATGTAAGGGAGCAGGCATCAATCAGGCTGACATGATGGATTTGTATGTTCGTGAGTGACTTGTTTTTTGTTCACTTTTTTGAACTCCTACACAACGTTCTAAATCTTTGATGCAACATGTCTTGTATAGAACAGTGCCCGCCTCACTCGACTGCCAGGCTGTCTGCTCGGCTGTGCTCTCTTTTGCACCTGGGCCCGATGTTTCCAGCAGATGATGACCTGACCACACCTATGGAGTGTCCCCTGTATGTGCTCCATTTGGGAGAGAGAAGGGGGAAAGGCTGCTCCCCGCACTCCTCACTCGCCATCTTTGTTTCTGTTTATTCTTTTACCACACATCACTCATGATCCTTTCAGTCATGCTACTGAGTTCAGCTACTGACTGCCACACCTCATGACTTTCTTTGACAACTAGTTGATCAAGTTCATTTGTAAATAAATTAAAGGTTAGTTAGCTACAGCTCTTTGGGTCGCCTCACATTTTTTTTGCCATGGTCTTGAGACATGACAATAGAATAAAACTCTTTTTTGTCCATGTTACATAAGACCTTATCCACATGTGCACAGCTACCAATGGCGTTTGTCTCTCCTTCATTCTAAAAATATGACCTAAAAACGCAGTTTGTGTTTGGACGAAAGCTCAAAATGCATAGACGAAGCAACAATTACAAAAATACATGTGTACTAGGCCTCAAACAGACACCTCAGAGCACATCATATCATTCACTGCAAAACAGGCTGACAACACTACAAAAGAATGTACACAAGTAGATCTTCTCTGACAGAGCTCAAAAAGAGTGTCCGAGGTGGAAATAAAAAAAGATGTGACATTTCTATGTTTCAGCTAGAGTTCATGAGGCTCATTACACTTCTGAATAATGCTGTGTTCATGCCATATGATGCTAGAGATGGGAAAGATTCCTACGCATTGCTAGTGTTCACGTCATCAAGACGATTGTATGATTACAGAGTCGGTCATGTGAGGATTAAAACGTATTTGTGTGATATAACATCATAACCACTTAGTTAGGGTTTAATTACATTGAAAGACAGTCTTTGGCTGGTGTAAGCTAGCCATATTTGTTTCGTTTTCAGGAACTTATGTATTATTAAGTGCCAAGTGAGATATATCAGAGCTTTCTGAACAGTGTCCCGGTTGTAATTACGACTTGGATGTTGATGTGAGCACTATTTGCAAGTTGTAAACTCGTAATTCTGATAAATCCCATATGGCATGAATGCGGCATGAGAAACTTGTAGGATTTCTGAGTTGCCGACTTTGCATATATCTTCATGTTAAATATATTGTGTTTTGGTCATGTGTGTTGGAGGATATGGAGGGGTGGGGGGTTACTGACAGGTGGGAAGGCTAGTGAAGCACGGTCGGCCTCCAGCTGCCGTGAACCCCCTCCCAAAATCTCTTCAACTCTGATCTAACCCTAACCTCCCCCTACACTCTGATGCCTTAACTATCCTCATCCAACCAGCGCTCTGTCCAGCTGGAGGCTTTGAACCAGTCCAAATACACACATACACACAAATCCCTGGGCTGGAGAGAGTTCAATAAGCAGAGACCACTTTATATTGACGGATCAACAGAGGAACTAAAAGTACATTTCTTTAGTTTTAATTAGTTTTCATTACTAAGGGGCCGTCCACACAAACGCGGGTATTTTTGAAACCGTGTGAGTCCAGGGTAAACTTTTTTGAAAAGTCCAGTTTTAGCAGTTTCGTGTGGACAGGAAAACTGAGGAAAACCGCAATTTCTTGTCGACATCGTTTGACATCACACTGTGCGACGGTAAACAGTAAGTTGTATCCATGGAGACTTGTGGAGAACTCTAGACGTGAGCAGCTGACGGAGGTGGATTTTGCGGTTTCATGTGTATGGGGGCCATAAAAGTTTGGTTTAAAAAAATACCTGTGTTCGTGTGAACTAGGCTTAAGAGCGCAATCACACTGTCCATTCGTACCTCTCAACCGGCTGGCCCGGATGATGGGCTTTTGTAAAGGATGCATGTGTACCAGCATGAGCGCGAGCGCAAGCATTGACAGCAGTCCTGATGTCTGTTTATATGCGTCTGTTCCCTGCGACAGACATTTAAAAAGATGCCGCCAAACTGTTTGCGGTAATCTGATGTGGAGTGTTTACTGCAGATGAGGTCAGATGAAATGTTCAAAAACAGTCAGACAAAACTAAATCCCAGAGGGTTGATGACATATGAGCAATATTCATTCGAGCCGCGGCCCAGATCATTTCAAGTAATGTGAGTACAAACAGGCCTGGAGGGAGGAAGAGGGGGAAGAGAGAGGGGGGACTATCACCCTAAAGCACGGGGCATTGTAGGAATAGACAGTGCAGTGTGAGTGCAGAGTGCAACATAACGTTGAAAACATATTGTCCAGTAGATAGGGAGAAGTTTGTTTCCTTTTTATGTAAAAAAGGTAACCACCATGAAGACTTTTCTGAAGCTGATGTTGGTTCTCCCCAATTCAGTTGCAGTTTTTGCAGTGAAACTTTTATGCACAGTGGCACACATCAGCTTTGCCGACAGCGACAATACACTACTTTACCATTGCTGTTGTAAGGGCTACTACCTTATTCAAATCATATGGGAATTCAGATCAAAATCCAATAATCGTTGTATAATTAAGAGGAAACTCAAGGTAGCAAATTTCACCATGTAGTGCTTTATTGACTATACACATGATTTTAAACCTCACACGACCAACACTGCTATCATACAACCATCTTGACTTGTCCAATGGCGTTAGCGCTTGTAAGTCATAAAGATTAAAATCTTTCCCATCGTCACCTTCCATTGTGTGTGCCACACTATTGTCCTATTGGTTGAAAATCATGCTTTTAAGAGTTTTTAGAGTTTGTTTAAAACCTTCTTCATCTATTAAGACAGCACTTTCTATCAATCAGAATGATGAAGTTCACGGTGAAGAAACAAAAGCAGGACTTTCAGTAATTTATTCAGGAACAATTCCAACCATTTTCTGATCTGGCTTCCCAAATTTGAGGATATGCTTTTACTTGTTATTATATAATTGTGAATGACTGACAAAACCAATCGCAGCTGACATCGGGTGTGAGGCGGGGTACAACCTGGACAGGACGCTAACCAAATATTTTTCTTTGAAATCACAATGTTAACAACACGCAGGACCACCTAATGCATTGACAAGCGATGCCAAGGGGTCCTGAGAAAGCGGCTGTATACGTGACGAGTATGAGAATGGGTTGATCGCAGAGATGGCATATTTTTGATAAAAAGTGGAAATTTTTACTGGAGGGTGATGCCCTTCAGACCTTCACTCATATTTTGCCTTGCTAGATAAAGGGAACATTATTTTCTGCATTGGTTATTATATTGGCATTGGACATAAATGGTGAGGTTCAGTCCACTATGAATGTACATATTCCTATGGATACTGGGCGGATGTAGGTTTACCATAACACAGACATTGATCCTCACATTGTCCTTATTTTCTACTTACCTTGCCTGTGACTTGACAATTTAATGGAGACCATCCATGCCGCTTGACCCAGTAAAAACACTCATCTGGACCTGCAAGAGGGTTAAAAGAAACACCAGAAATTTATTTCAGATGCTGTTTGACCCAAGAGCTCAGAGCAGTTAAAGGGGACATGTGCCACAAATGAAAGAAAAGGTTAAAACAGCCAGTTTAAAGTGAGAGGAACGGGCTGCAGAAGTTGTTGTCTGCTTGTTTCCCCCCCTTTGAAGAACTGGTTACGAGAGTAAATCTGACAGAAAATTACCTTACTAAAAGAATATAACTCCAACACGTTGAGTGACTGAAACAGTGATGATCACATTAAAGAAAATCAAGCAAAAATATTCAGCCAGTTCCTTTCAAGCTGATATGAAAATGGATTGTTGTTAAAAAGAGAAAAGGGGGCCAAAGAAGTCTTTTCTGGCTGTTAAATTGGATGTGCATATGACAAATTTCAAAGGCTGTCAAAATATAAAAAAAAAAAGGGGGGGGGGGGGGGGGGGAGAGAAGAAGAAAGGGTTGGAAAAAAATGCATTTACATCATAAATGCACAGGTTCTCTTTCAATGGGCCTCTTCAAAACTCTGTCAGGGTTTTAATGGTAGGCAAGTTCAAAGTGGCACTAGACTCCCACTGCTTCCAGATATAGAAGTAGAACAGTGTGTGAGTGTGTGTGTGGGTCACACACACAGTAGCATGTGAACTAATACCTTTCCACTCCTCACACCAAGCCCCCTTTTGCTTCTTGTGCTATTGTGCGTGTGTTTGTACATGTATCTGATTGAAGGGTGTATACAGAGAACTGATAGCAAGCACTTCTGTCACCCTCATTGTTCCCCTCTTCTACCTCTGGGATCACTCCTCTTTCAATCCCCTTCCCCCTTCCTTATCCACTATTTACCGCTTCCTCCGGTTTCATCCACTTTTCTTTCTTTACGTGATTTCTCCGCTTCTGCTTCTCTTCCGCCTCTCTACCCTCCTTCCTCCCAGTTTGTCCTGGACTGTTGGCGAGGGTTTGCTCGAAATGGTGTCTTGGGATACGTTGCAAACATTCTGAAAGCGCTCCGGATCCCAGTACCAGCCAGCACCAGCCAACCAGCCATGCCCCACGGTGATATCCCTGCATCAAAGCCACAAATCTTCCCCTTTTTCTTTGCCTCCCTCCCCTTTCTCTGTCTCTTTTTCCATGGTGGCACTTCCAGCGGCTCCAAATGTTTAAACTTCATATATCAGCCTCATTACGGAGCCTCAAAGCCTTCCATTGATTCTAAAGGCGCTCATTTGAATTTTTAATCACACGTATGTACGAGTGCTGCGCTCAGCAACTATCCGACGCAAGCGCGCGCACCCTCGTGCTCTCATCTCCGCTCCTTCAGCTCTTTCAAAGTGCTCTGTCTGTGAAGTTTGGGAGTTCAAACTTCCACATCTCAGAGTCTCAGCTAATATTGCTCCGATGAGCTTGAATTTGGAGTTATAAGTGCGGGAAAACAGCTAGGACTCTATTGCGAGCACAGAGGCACTGCTTGTTGGCGGCAGAGCGCTTGACTGGAGTTGACATTCGATTTGCCTCACCGAGGTGTGACTTTAGCGTTACTGTTCTCTTTGATGTCAAATACGTAGTTTGAGTATAGAACATATTTTATATAAAATATAGACTTATACATCACTCAATCCCCTTGGTGGATATACTGTAGCTATGTAGGGCCTACTCACGCTCAGTTACCATGTGCATACAAAGTCTTGGCTAAGCTACAGAGAGACTTTGTCACTCAAGCAATAACAGGGAGAGGGAGAAAGAATCCTTTAGATCTTCCTGCAAGAAGTACACCTTTGAATCTGAATTTCCTTGCAGAAAAAAGTGCTTTGAAAATCTAATGCATAAACATTATCTTCTTTCCCCCACCCTTCTACTTCTTGCTCCCTCCATTCCCTCCCTTCACCTAAAGCGCACAAGCTTCTGAGCGACTTTGGAAGAACTTCCCTTTTTTAGAGTCCTCAGTAACTTAAATAAGAGGCGGTCGGGGATTTGGATATTGTTATGTCTCATCAAAGGCAGAGATCCTCAGCTATCCTCCCTTGCCTGTTCTCTTGCTGTCTGTCAACGCCCAGTCTTCAAGAAAGATGCTTCTCCTCAACACTGATGTACTGTAATTTGATATATCCCCCGCTCCATCTCCCTTACTCTGGGGTTTTTTGAAAAATCTTTGTTAGGGCACAAGCTAGCTCAGGGGAGTGCAGGGGAAGATGTTAGCACTGGTTCAGTCAGTTAGTTATCCTGTTTTGCCGCATAATAAAACACAGTAACCAATGAAAAAGGGTGCACTTGGTTACCTTACCTACAGCATATTTACATGAAATGCATCTGTTTAAAGGCTCTATAGCTTTCTATACATGATTTAAGGGTTTAAGACCACATTTTCTTCAAAGTCAGCAGACCACTCCATAGGCTCCATCTACAATATAGATCTAACCTGCTTCTGATGCCATCAGGCTCCAGCCACCCTCTATTATATGTTCTGGTCCTTTGTATCTGATGTCCAGTGAAACGTCATAGCATTTTTATCTCTTTCAGCTACCCCTCCTACACACAGGCACTGGGTTGGGGATGTGATGACACATCTAAAGCTTGAGAAGTTGAAATACTCAACCATTGGATCCACCCAAGGTTTTTATAGGGTCTGGCAGACATTTTTGAACTATTTTAACTTGGCTTTCCATACGACTAAGATGTAGTTGCGTGATCATCTTTGTAATATGTGTAATAACTTGCTTTTTTCCACTTTTGCTCTTATTTTCTTTATATCTTGTGGCTGTTGTCTATAGTCTTTAGTCACCTAAAAAGCCAATAAAATATTTTGAAAAAATAATATCATTGGACTACCAGAAAGGAGACAGCAGGCAGAAAGAGGACTGCCGTGACCACATTGATTACATTTTTTACAGTAACATGAAAGATTCATAGCATGCTGCATAATATGCTGCACAAATCTTAAACCTGGTCAAAAGACATTTCTGAACGTGTCTTTTCAATCGACAGCCACGAGCTGCAGCACACAGTGGGCAGCAGAGAGCTAAATGTGGGCCTTCCTGCTGTTGTCAGTATTGGCTTTACTGTCTCTTGCAGTCCAGAGCGCCATCAGAGCTGCGATCATAAGTTCAATGGATCATTATGAAAAGCCTCATGGTATCACAAAATCAAACAGGGTTTCTATTTATTGGGACCCATGCAGGGTCTCTCTCATTGGCCTATAGATACTGAGTTTGATTCAGTGAATGCTACCCATATGTTACCCCCACCCTTCTCCCCCCTAACATGCTCTTTTTCTTCTTTCCACAAAACCGCTCGTACTCCCTCCACCCTCACCCTCCGCCCCCATCCCCTCCCTTTGCACCTGCTGCTGTGAACAGCAGGATCCCAGTGTGTGTTTCTGTTCATCCCTCGCTTTCTCCCTACTCTCACCACTCAATCCCTCCATCCCTTTCTTTCATGTGTGCTCTGCTGTCAAGCCCAGCTGGATCAGGCCTGCCAGTCTAGTCACATGCAGTCTTTGTTGGTGTGGAAACAAGCAGCGCTAAACTACTCATGGTACACGAGCAAAACTTGGATCTTTTGCAAGGCCCTGTCTATGCAAGTCATTAAAATTCATTTTAAAATGACATTGAAAGGGTGGATAGTGACTTACACAGTTACATTTTTTTTGGTCGTTGTGCTGCAGTTATGCCCAGTTACATTAATATCCTCAATTGAATGTACAACCATCGTGGCATGTATTTTATGGAGAATAAATTATTATTTAGGCTCTCTCTCACATCATTACCATAGCAAAAAAAGCCAGTCTTTGGCTATATGTTAAGCTAATGATAAAAAGTTCTAAGCAAAACCTAAGCATGTAGTTTTCATGCCTGAACCTAAACAAGTAACATTTGCTTTCTTTAAATTCACGAGGCTTCGAGACCATTAAAAGTGACACCAAGGCTGTCATAGATGTAAAGTTTAAACCATAGACTCTATAAAAATGGACGTAGCCTCTCCGTCGAGGCCCCGTTCTCCCAACTTGATCCAATCGTACTCGCCTCTGGGAGTCGCCATCTTGTCAGACTTTGACACCGCCTCATTTCCTCTGACCAAAAAAGGGCATGTATGTGACGTTTGGGGGAGAGAGATATGTTTGTCTGCCTGACGTTTACTGAGTTAGCAACATTAGCACCACCGCCCGGGAGCTAGGCTAACAGAACACATTACTAGATAATCGGGAGTGGGAGTTGCAATGTTGCAATGTTGCGATGTTGCGATTTTTTTCTGGTCATTTTTTAATTTTTATTTTCTGTTTCCCTACCAGAGATTACACCGGCTCTGGGAGTCAAGTACAGACAGCATTTCTGATCTATAATTTAAACTGATATCCAACACAGAACCATGCTAAAACACTAAAACAGCAACCCTTGCGGCCCGAATCCTCCCGCTGCTCCAGATTAGCATCTAGTGTATGTTCCAACAATAGTAGGCTGTATTGCAAGTCATTGTGCAAGTGCAGCTATTTAATTAGCATAAGAGAGCTAACATTAACACAGTGTGTTCCCAAACCATCTGTTTGTACAGTCGATCGAAGAGCAAACCATCTTTTCACTTATGGCAACACCACCACACGAATGACCACAGTCCAGGTCGAGATGACGGAGTTAGCATGCTAATCCTGACAACTAGCCTCTGAGGCGAAGTGAGGGCCAGAGGCTAGCTGTCACTCAAGAAGCTGCGCCCCTAATTATTCATAAATTTTAACCACCAATAAAATAAAAACTGGTACAAACCCCCCCCTCCTCAGTGGAGATATAACCTAAACATACAGACTAGAATGTTTTTTTTTGTACCAGCCTTAAATAGGTTTAATTATGCTGTGAAAATGGCCTGTTTAACATGGGGTCAATGATAAACTGCTCTATTGTGCGATCGACCCTAGTGGACACCCAGAGAACTGCAGCTTTAGCACTTCTGTATTGGATCGACCAGGAAGTCGCTGTGGTGGGGGCTTAATTTAAACATGATCTGTTCTGGAAGTCATTAAAAAAGTAGTGGGGATCCCAATCAAGCTGAGACTGATACTGCTCGGGGACTACTCAGTTTTGTCAATCGACTTGAGGGGCTATACTCGCTTTGTCAGACTAGCCCTTATTGCTGCTAATAAATGCATAGCCATTTACAGACCGCTGCGGTATCCCTGTGGCTGAAAGAGTTGTCATCATACTTACCTTCAGAAAAGATTGTGTTTAACCTCAAGGAGAAGCCATGTCTTTCTGACAGAGGCTGGAGAGATTTGTAACGTTTTTACAAGATAGACCCTTCCCTTAATGATGATGCCCATACTTGAGGCTACATTGCAGGGTGCTTCTTCTGACCTTACTTAGCCAGGTGGACTGCAGCCTCATTCAGGTCAATACTATAGCCTGTGTACATAGCATGTCTTCTGGTCTTACAACTAATATCATTTTTTTCTCATTTATTTTATCTGGTTGGCATGGTTAACACCTTTGCCTTTTAGTTTGTGTACTGATTGTCCTCTATCTCTGTATGGAAAGAAAATTAAAACTCAGTAAACATAGTGTTTAAAAAAAACCATCGTTACATGAACAGATGATAACAGCCTTCTAACCCATAATGTTAGGCTTAACTGACCACTAATTACGGTCATCTAATACAGTGATAACATCCGATGAAAAAGCGTGTGGAATGAGAACAGGGCGAGAAATTGTACGCAAAAAGCTTAAAAGTGTCCTTCCCATATCATGGCCTACAACCAAGGTTGTGCCATGTACCGTATTAACTTATATTTCCTATAGGCGTATGAATGGAAAGAGTTAGCGGATCCTGATGCACTGATTTCATTAGTGTTAAATCCCACATTATTAAGTAAAAATGGGCAAACCATAAACATAAAAAAAAATTTGAAATGTACATGAATGACTGCTAGTCTGTGTTTGAGACATGTCAATGTTTTTATTGCCTTATCTCAGCAATTTATCCTTTTCACAGCAGCCATTTTGACTCACCATAGTAGGAAAAGCACACATGAAACACACATTTGTCCCAGTACGCCATGGCAGTGAGCCAGCACACACAATACGATGGAACTAGCTCACCTGAATGGAAAGCAAATGTTATTAATTGTACCTGTGCTTTTACTTATTTAATAGAATATTTTCACATAAATGTATTGGCACTTTTACTTAAGTACAGTATCTGTATACTTCTTCCAGCGTTGCTGCAAACCATGCTAGCTTCCTCTTTAACACAGGTGTTTTGATGGGCCTCCACCTCATTTAGGAGCAGCATGCCCACTAATACACACATCTGTTGAGACACACACATGCAAACAATCCCCATGAAACTCCAACTTCATCCTAATTCCTTGCAAAAACATCCGCCACTTTCTTGATGTTTCATTTACACGCACAGAAAAAAAACAGAAAAAAAACATCAAAGATGAACACTTCAACAATCAGCTATCACTCAATTAGCGCTCGACAATTTCTCTCTCATGCACTCCAGAAGGAACGCATGGAGGGTGTTGAAGAGGAGCGGCAAAGTCTTTGAAAAATCATACTTTTCCCTTTATCACTTCATCTCATAGCAAAACAATTTCTTCCTATTATCCTCCCAGCAGGGGGTCCACTGTCCTGTAAAGGTGTGCCGTAACGCTTGATAGGCAGAGAGGAGAAGAGTCTTTTATTCTTTGCACCTTGTACCCCGGATACATTAAACAGAATCAAAGACGACATTTACATACCATTTGTGTTTCATGTTTGAAGAGTTGAGACAGAAACAGCGTTCATCCTGTGTGAAAGTAGGGATGCTTTGACTTTCTGAACTTTTGCAGAAAAGACAGACAGGAGGGAGGGATGATTTGGGGATTGAGAGAGAGGGAGGGAAGGAGTGAGATGAAGAGCGAAATGACTCTCAAAGTTTTCCAATGCAATTTTTCTTCTGTCATCTTGTCACCACTTCTCCTCCTTCCTATCCAACTTTACCGTGAACATGTCACAAATTAGTGACAAAAGCCTTTGAATGAGGTTCCCCTTTTTTCTGTAATGGTTGTCTGTAGTCCTTCAGCGCTAAACATTCTTAATGTCTGAAGTATTTCATCACATATTGACATGCTACAAGACACTTTGTCTGACTAATGTATGAGATGATCTCAAAGAAAATGTGACTCCCACAAAAAGAGATCAACGTGCAGAATGCATCACTTTTTCCAGCTGGTGAACATCTCTCTCTCACCCGCTGTATGTATCACCTCTGTGTCTTGGTGTAAAATATGTCTTTTTCATTGTCATTAACACTTAAACCCCATAAGAGGATTGGCTGTCCGTAAAGCACTTTCCAGGCTTCCATATGATCAAATGCAACTACACATCTTGCAGCAGAAGATGTCCACATCTCCTCGTAGATCATGAGTCGTCTCTTGTGATGCGATCCCGCTCCATGCTGCGATGCTCCCCAGTGGCCTTGGTGTTATTTTAAAGCCTGTCATTTATGAGCTGGTGCTCTACAGTCTCCATACGGAGTGAACCGTTGTGTTTACATCCCTCCAGCTGTTTGCGGATGGACGTTCAACATCAGACGTTCGCACAGGTGTTCCCTTCTGTCCTGCATTTGCCTTATATAAATTCAGCATTTGAATAGGTGGTGCCGCAATGTTTCTTTAAATTTCCATTCGATAGATGAGGTGGCGGGATTTGTTTCATACGATTTAAATGAGTGTGTGATGCAGGCGTACACTGAGGACATACTGTACAGACTCAAAGAAGTATGAGATTATAGAGAGTGTTCTTTTGGATAAGCAGCACAGTCAGCTTTTAAGTTTCATCACACACTTCTGTGGTCTCAGCTTTACACAACACTTCATTATTTCAACTTTTCAAGGTGATATTTAAAATATAATTGACTTTCACTGAGATAACTTAGCCACGTTATTTGTACTAAACTCCACTTTATTAGGTATCTAAACCGTCCATACTGGTCGGTTTTTGTTACAACTTAAAAAAAAAACAGATTCATGAATAAATATTTCCAGCTAGACTGAGATGAATAGTAGAATAGTACATGCATGCACATCAGTAATAAACATTTCCCTTCATTTTAATGTTTTAATGTTTTTACTTATTGTCCGATGCTTTTCCATCAACATAGACGCTGCATGCTTTGAGCTACTCTGAAGTCCCAGACTGCACAAAACTCAAATCGAGCCACTGTTTCAATCACAATAATGATGATGCAACTTTACAATGTCTCAGCTCCGGTATCTAAAACGCATTTCATGTCTTTGCAAGTTTATTGTAATAAACCTTTCTCACAGCAGATATTTTGACTTGTGGAAGTAACTGAAAAGTGAAGTGGAACTTAGTGAAATGCTGTAATAATGTAATAATTAATGTTATTGTGCACCTGTGCGTTTTTTTGACTAGGCCTATACATTTTTTGATCAACTGTATAGGTCTATGGTTGATCAAAATTGAATAAAACCAAAAGCTGCCTGGATTAATAACAAAAATGCTTCAAAACACATCTAAAACACATGTATGTGCATGTGTTTTTCCACTAAATGCTTCCTCTCTAGGTGCATGTTAGATAATCCTCCTGGCATTGCTCTGTCAGGTTTTACAACCTTGAAATCAATTCAATTCAATTTTATTTATAGTGCCAAATCATAACAAAAGTTATCTCAGGACACTTTACAGACTAGGTTCCCAGGTGCTGTGTTGTGACTAACTAAATACTTAAGATAAGCCAGGCCCTTTTCTTTCTTTCTTTCTTTTCCCCCATACTGCCGTTCTGCTGGGTACAGACCCTAAAATGTTAAACATTTGATAGATATATGCTAATAATAGTAATACATTGTTTAAATATATAAATTAACTAACAATTTGTGAAAAATTTAAAAAGAAACTCAAACTCAATTTCAAAGTGCCATTTTTTCTGTTTTTATTTCACTACGGCATTTAACACATTTCATGTCTTTTTGATTTTTAAGTTGTTATTTTTTTCCTTATTACAAATTTTGTTTCCCAGAGTCACTTTTCATTACACTGGTGTTGTCACTAACCTCTCACCTTTCAGCCAATCCCTAAAAATTAGCTTGTGTCCCATTCTACTCAATGGCTGTAAAGAACTTATTTATTGGTTATGAAGTTTTTTAACATTCTCATACTAACCTCTTAACAAAGATCACAAAGGTTAATGACTGGGGAACCGCTTGATTTGAGAAAAACCTTCAAAAGTTACTTTGACTTAATATTTGTAGTCTAATTTATCAGTTAGATGTGATAATTATAACGCTGTTGTAAGCACATAGCCGCTGTTAGTTTCACCAAAAAGCGCACAGATGTCTCTGAATTAGTTTGATTCATCTCCTGTAATGAGCTGTCATATTTGACAACTTCAGAATTAAAAAAACTTCTAGGAAAACCTAAACTGACATGGCTACATTCTATAATCGTTTATAAATCTGCAGCTATATTCACACCAATTTTTTCTTCAAATCTTCAAAATGGTTATTGGTCATTCCGAAGACAAAAAAACGTCCAATGCATCCAAGGTTGCATCTCACTCGGACGGTCATGCCTTCCTCTCAGGACTGTCTGACAATCGACGAGGATGTGAACCCAAACTGGCTTCCCAACCACCAAAAAACAACCAATCAAGGCCACAGACTGTTATTGTTTATTTTTCATCAGTTTCTACCATCATTTCTGAAGTGGCTTGGTTTAGGTTCTGCCTGCATCTATTTCTTACAGACATGAACTGAAACATTTCCATTTTCAGTGCATGAGTGGGGAAGAAGAGGACTGGACCAGGCCTGCATCTGTCCGTCCTTCAACTAAAGACTTGTGTCCAGTTGTTTAAAGTTGTACTCTGTAAGATTTTTATCTAGTTAATTGTCTGAGTGAGTTAAAACAATGGTGATTGATCATATGACCCACTAATCAAAAAGGATTTCTACTTTCCTTTTTGTCGATTATTCCAATATCTGATGTGTCTGTGGCGACATTCCCAGGCTAAATGTAAATAAGCTGCCATGTTAGTGACGCTGCTGACAGCGGTTGGTCTGCTGACCTAACCAGTAAAGAGGTGAATGTGTTTCAATAAAGTTTACAAATGAGCCAAAAAATACAAACTAAAAAAAAAGGCAACACACTAGTGACCATGCACGTGACAAGATAGAGGCTCTGAAAGAACAGGCATCTTAACGCCAAAGAGGCCGCTCGAAACAAGATATCTCAAATCTTATGGAGTACAACTTTTAATTTGTCTTAAAAGGCCGACAAAGTGAGCTGATGAACCTGGAATTTTTTAAACAGCCCAAATCATTCAAACTGCAAGAACTTCGACATCATAGTGACACATACCCAAGCTAACACACTATTAGATCACCAGGAAAAGATTTAGTATGTCCCAACATAGAATGTCAAATGCAGTATTCCAAAAATACCAGGATGTCCTACTGCGTCACATTCTGCAGCAAGCTAGCATGCTTCTCTGGCTATTATTACCCACAATCCTTTGCGCAGAATATATCAGCATTGAATACATTTTGAAGGCAAAGGCACAGTGTTCTGAAGAAGTAGTATCTTCCATTTGTATGCATACACCATGCAACAGTAAGTACCTCGTAAGGACAGCTGTTGTATATACTTAAAGTAAAAAAAGAAGTATGCGATTTGGAACTCAGCGTTAGTTTCGGTTTATAATGGCGAACATCTGGAGATTTGTTCATCACATTAAGGGTGTGCTGCTTCTTGTAGACAATAAAGTGAATCTGCTGTGCTTCCACACTAACCTTCACTCCTCTGTCCTCACACATTAGTTTTAATTCACCATTTAGCTCACTTTGCGACTCCACCCCATCCACCCTCCAGTCCCCCCACTTCGCCTGGTATTTAGCCTCTCTGTCTCTCCCTCCACGTTCCTGCACCTTTTTATCTCTCCCTCCCTCGATCTCTCCGTTGTCCCCCTCAGGTTTAATGAAGTCTGCTCTTGTGTAATCTTCCTGCGATCGGGCCCTCTCACCTCCCCTCTCTGACTCAGGTGTGTCCTCCAACAGAGAGCCATTGTTCTCGGATCCTCCACTGAAGCCTGCCTGGCACAAGCACACACCTGCAACCAACAATGATACCTTTATTCACCTTACACACACATGAACTCTCACACGACACGCCAACACACAGAGGAACAAACTCTCCGTCAGCATCTGCAAACAGAGGGTTTGAAATCACCTCTCGTTATCTCCGGTGGGGGAATGAACAAAAGAAAAAGTAGCTGGTTGAGGGAGGAAAAGGAGGGAGTGAGGGGAGGAAAATGGCACAGATAACATGGCCAAGTTGTTTGCACAAGCTGGTGTCATATCTGATTACATCGGACAGAGGATCAGCTGGATGGTGTGCAGGGGAGGAGGGAGGAGCAGTGGTGCATTGTGGTACAACGAGCTATTACACCACTGGCGACGCATGGTTAATGTTTAGTATGTATCCGTGACAGAGACATAACTCTATTTGCATTCTCTCGCTCATAGTCTGGCTTCACATGCTCTCAGGCGATAACGTCTCAGAAATCAAAGGTGATCTCCGCTGCACAAAAGCAAAATGGGGATTTCCAATACACCTGCTGCAGTTTGTGTTTGGGGAAATGGCAAACTAATCCTCTTTTTCCTGTGTCCACCATTGAAACCTGAAGTCATGGTGTACCTAAGGGCAGAAAGGGGGGAAGGGGCGATGACAACAGGGGCAGGAGGGAAAGAAAAGAAGGGACAGAATGAAGGAAAAAGCAAAAAAAGAGGGGGGGATGAGGCAGAGGATATACGACAGGATAAAGGGAAAAATGAGGGGTAATGGAAGAAAAGAAAGAGCAAAGGAAGGGGCTCCGTCTCTTGTTGCTGAGATGTCACATCGGCATCACCTGTTAGCGGGTGCAGGCCTGCAGGCAGGCTTTTCAAGGTCTCAGATATCAGTGCATGTGTGTGTGTGCATGCTCTGGCTGTGATAAGATTTCACCTCAACGTGTACAGTAAACACACCGTCTTGCCGCAGGATGAAACGTAGAATCTCTCCACCCATCCCTTAGGTTAGACTGTGAGTGTGTGGGGTGCATTTTTCATGTTATAGCAGTGAAGCACTGAATAAAGGCCTCAAAAGGGTTACCAAGTGTACACAGTGTGTGGCAAAGTAAGACTACAGTACACAGGAGTGTTATCCTTTCCTGTATGAGGCAGTGACTGGGGTTAAATTAGGAGAAAGGTATATGGCTTCTAACCAAACGATGTTCACAACCTCAGCTTTTAGTGCCAGTTCTTTGCCTGAACTCCAATTTGGAAACTGTAAAGTTGTGAAGTATTTTGAGAATAATCTAAGTGGGTTATATGCCTCTCTGACATTGGAACATGGGGAAAAGGGGTGGGGTGAGTGAAGAGGCGGGGTATGGGGGGCTATAGGAGGCCTTTTGTAATTTTACATGTGACAGGAGCGAAGCGAAGGATGGAAATAGAACAATGGAAGAAATGCTGAGCTTCTGAGGAGACCCTCAAAGACTTCCAACTCAGAGGCTGATAAAAGCCCTTCTACTTCATATCCCAGCACCCCCCTCTTCTGTCTCTCAGACACACACACACACACACACACGCACACACACACCCATGCACACAGCTCTCTGAAGAGAATATCTTCAAGCCTTGTGCGCGTGCAGCTGAGCGACAGATCGCCAGGGTGTGACAACGATGATGGTTTCAAGCTGAGGAGACGTCTTGAAACAGAGTCACGGCAGTGTCACATCCTGATCGTGGCGTGATGAAAGCAGAGTAAACATGGTAAACATGCCAGGAAAAGTGAAACAGTCTATCCACAGCTGGGTTGACAGTGGACTCGCTGTACACTGTACACAGGCACAGCTTGTGGGTGAAGTAAACAAAAAATCTGTAATTTATGCAGCATCGCAAGCATAATATTAATAGACTTATCTATTTTTATATTGTATATAAATGTACAGTTGTTTTCATAGGATTTTATCCTAAAATCTTACCACACATGAGTTGTGTGGTAAAATGCGATTAGAAACAGGCAAAAAGTTGACATTAAAATAGTTTTTGGAAAATAAGAGCAGGACATTGACCAGTTATGCCAAAAGCTAACTGCCAAAAGCTCATGACAAAACAACATGATGTGACGAGTTGGACCGCATATTAACAGGTCAATATGCGGTGTTGGGCTTCTTACTTATTAGTCTTTTCAAAGTAATATTATTGCTTATTACTTTTCTGTTAAACCCCAGAAAGTCCTCTGAATGTCAGGGTATTTGTCAGGGGATTCAAACTGGCAGTTTGTATCTAAATGAATCCAGCACAAGCGAGATGAAAAGCACATCTGGCTCAAACTGAATGAATCTGTAGACTGTGGCTTAAACAAAGGCAAATCTGTAAACACTGAGAGGCATACATATTTTCATTCCTTTTTGTCGTTCTTAATTGTGCCCTTTCTTTTCTTTTCTTTTCTTTTTTAAATTAATGTTGTTTCACTTATTGTTTGCGGTTTGTTTGTGTGTTATTTTGTTAGCTTCTACCTGCCTTCTGCCTATATTAGACTGTTGTGTTATGTGGGTTAAATCTTTAAAACCTTTAGGAACAGGGTCTGCAAATTAGCTATGACGAGAAGTCCTACACACACTGCATCGATAGCACTATGTGAAATGGCACATCATTATCCCTGTGAAAAAATAATGGATTGTTGGATTTCCATTCAGTAATTATTTATTCATTTTATTGTTTGCACAATTTAAAAACATACATAAAAAAAGCAAATGATACACTGTGCAGGAAGAAGAAAAGAACCCAGAGGACTTATTTGAATCCTCCACCATGAAACAATTCACAAAGTTATTGAGAATTCAAAATACACAAAATGCAGGAAATAACAAAAGTGACGGTAAACTTATGACAAAATATGTTTGGTAGCAACAATGCTAAGGTAGAGCAGTGATCATTTCCATTTAAAAAACAAAAAACAAAACTGTGTGAGCGTTTAATATGTAAGGAAGTGTGTGAATGTGTGTGTATGGGGTGACAACAAAAGTAAAATTCCAAAGAGTGATTATTACTGTTGGCCTGATGCATTACTTACAATGAATGACTGCCCACATGGCACATCCTCTGTATCTGACATATGTAGAAATAGAAAACAAGTGGGCCTAAGCAACTAAAGATAGCCTTTAAATCTCTCTCTATACCCAAAACTGATGAGCGGGCTTCAGCATCAGAACCTAATGTTTGCACAAAGTCAGCAACAGAGGATTTGGAGAGTCATCACATTGAAACTGCCAGACTCACACACCCTCGTCCTCTGAACAGAGCCCCAAGTAGCTAGCTAGACACCGAAGAAGACACCAGATGTGAACCTGTTTTAGCAAAGACTATCCATTCCCCCAATCTAAAATATCCATCACACTCAACAAAAGATTTTCACACAGGCTCCCTGTCTTAAAACGCTTGATCGTGTGAAAGTGTGATGCGTTTCATGTCTGCTGTCTGTGAGTGTATTTAGCGCCTGAACTTCATGCTGTTGCTGAAGAACTTTCTCTCTTCATATCTTTCTTGGTTCCTTCCTTCTGAACCATGTTGAGAGAGGGAAGCTAATTAGAGTTGCGCGGCTTTGAAAGTTGAGGAGTAGGGATAGTTAGCTGGCGGACTCATAGCGGCTCCCTGTGACATGATTGATTTGGACTGTCACAGCGCTCAGCTGGGTGTCATTTCATGGCGACAAATAAAGGATTACATCGTCTCACGGTAACGCCCCCCCGCCAACGCCGCCATCATTGTTCGTCCCACATCAAAGCACAAAGGAGGCACATTAGCATTTTTAATCAGAGGCGATGCTGGGCGCTGTGCAGGCACCCAGTAATGGATTGTTACTTTAATCTCTGGGCGCCCCCTCTTCTCCCCTTAAAATGATCTCACCCAAAACACTGGGTGCACACACACATTTAGACAAACACACATTCAGTCATGTAAAAGGCCCTGCCGGGGGTTACAGTGTGACCCGGTGGTGGAAAATTAACGAGACCCATCTGCAGTCAGACTTCAATTAGCACTTGAGAGTTTGCCCTCATTTCACTGGACAAAAGTCTGAGCTTCTTTCTAAATCTTTTTTCTTTTTTTTCAGTTCAGCAAACGAGGGCCAGCAGAGGGGCCAGGATGCGATTGTCCTCCTCTGCCTTGTGTATGGCCTCCCTTGGAACATGCAGATGGATAATTAGGGCTATACTCCTGGTGAGAGGACAAAGATGATGCTAATTCCATTCATAAAGGGGTCTTCCGCTAATTACACACGGAGTTGCTCTCTCTACTGAGTGAACAATTGCACAGCTGAGTGGTTAAGGTTAAAGGGAGCAGCGTTCATGTTTGGAATCAAATGAGATTAGCTCTGATTGGTGTGTCCCTTCAGCCCTCTCAGGAATAATTTACCTAATAAAGTACCTGAGCTACCTCTTTTTTTTTTAAATAAATAAAAAATAACCTGAAAGCGAATAAATAAATATTCTCTGTTGACTATTTAGATATTCAGGCACAATATTTTTTTCCTAACCTGATTTAAGCAAAATAGCACAAAGTAGGATTTTATTTTTAATTTGGTGCAAATGAAACCTTCTCAGACTCTCTTTTGTCAGTATTTGGGCCTAAATAACGAGTGACTCATTAATCAGGAGCTGAATGAATGAAGGAGACGGCAGTTTAAACAACCCTTGGTTTAACATGTGTAATCCATAAAGTCAAAGTCATGTATGCTGTATATTAATACCAATTTCCAGAACAACATGTGTTTGTAAACTGATTTCCTCCCGTAAAGAGGTGCATCAATCCATTCATTTCACTACGGCGTGAAAAATCAACGCAAAGGAGACTTGCGTGACATGAGTAACATGTCACATGCTATTGCTGTGTGATAATATGACTGCAAACATACTACTTCAAACTATTCTTGGTGATGCATTCAAGGACACTGTGACATCCGCAAAGAATTGCTAGTCTGCTGGTGCAAGCACTGCATTCATGAGTGATGTCTCAAAAACAAAGACAAACAATAAGCAGACATGGAAGATATCAAAAGTAGACAAAGAATGTGATTGTTTGTTGTAGTATGAAGGTTGTCGTTTGGCGGATGACTCTCAAATCGTGTCCTTGAAGGCACTGACAAGGAAAATGCTCAAAACAATCCCAGTTTTTTAAATCTACTTAATTTAGCAGTTTGGGATAATTGCCATGAAGTTTATGGTAACTATGAGCTGGAGTGAGGTATGATGAGCATAAAAAGTTGAATTATTTTCCACATGCATGGGTGTAGTTGCATTTCAGTACATTTGTCTGTGTATTTGTGTATCGACACACACATCGATGTGTGTGTATATAGGTATGACGTCCCTCTGTGGGGCTGTAGGTGTGCGTGTGTGTGTAGATGCGTGTATGTTTCTGCTTAGATTATCTATTTTTGGTCTTTTAAAAAAATATTCCTATTATTAGTTTTATTATTTTATTATTTTTATCTTTCATATGTGCATTAAAATGTTGTTCCCCATTTCTGAGTGTTAGGGCTAGGTGGGGACTAATAAAATTATATATTTTTCCCAGTTTGCGACCGCTTTACACATAACTACAAAACAATAATAAATGGAATAATCCTTATTTAACCAGGAGATCTCTTGAGATTCATTATCTTTTTAACATGAGGGACCTGGCCACATTGGCAACATACACTTAGTCAGACAACAACACACTTGGTCAGTTTTCAACATTAAATTCAGCACACTAGGAAAGAAGAATGAAATAAATGATATCCTTGTCTATTTGAAACAATTCCCTTAATGAAAGGTTTGTACGTGCTGTTTGAATTAGAATACAAAGGCAGCATTTTATCTTGTAGATTAGTCCCAGGGTGCATCATATTAAAAGGCTATTTTGCTAAATTCTAAACACACTCTGGGGAAGTAAAAGATTATCCATCTATCATCTGGTATGATAGCTGTTAAAAAACACATGGTCCATTGGTAAACTGTGATTGGTTAGCTATTTCAAACAAGTTTCAAATTTCGAGTCAGTGGATTAGAAAAGGGAAATGAAACCAGTTGCTACCTTGAAGGAAATCTTTCTCAAAACTCATCACCACTTGCAGGACTGTAGTACTGGAGTCCAGTCTCAAGTCCTCTTTTTTGAAGCACCTGTCTCAGTCTCTTGTCTTGTTGGACTTTGAATTTTGTTGGATTTGGTTTTGGAGAACTTGGTCAAGTTGTTCCTGGCTGCTGATTCAGGACCAGTTGTACAGAACATTTCCTACATTCTATACATTGATTAGTTTGATATAAGAAAATAGATCAGACTTGTTTATAGATCTATCCTAACTCCTTAATCGCTTTATTAGCACTGGAAAGACACTATTGTCCATTATGGTGTTGAACAGACCTGGACTGGACCTTGATCTGGACTTGGACTTGATTAGGTTGGTCTTGATGACAGCCCTGATCACTTGTGTAAACTACACAAATAAATCATATTTACGATCTGTATTTAACTAGCAAGCTTATACTTCTATCTTATAAAGACAAACACATGAGAGCTAATTATGTTTAAAAAATGCCCAATGCATGCTTACCTTGTGTATATGCAGTTTCACATATTACTTCACTTAGGGCGCACACTGTCCATCCGTACCGTGCCCAAGCACGTTTTACAGCTAAAGTCTAGTTCGTTTGACCAGTGTGAGTGAAACCGCTTGCCGTTCAAGGCCCGTTGGGGAGAGATGGGCTTTTGTAAAGCACGTTTGCACGAGCACGAGCGTGCGCACGTGTATGAACACGAGGCCTACGGCAGTTCTGACGTCATTTTATGTGCACCTGTTCGTACATAGAAAAAAGAAGGAATGACCATGCACGGACATTTAAAACAATGGTTGCGAAAGGTTCACGTTGGTGTGATGCGGAGGTGGAGTGTTTACTGCAGATTTGGTCGATGAAAAGATTCAAAAACAGTCGGACGCACAAAACCTCCAAGGTCCACGGAAAGATTTGTAAACAAAGCGATGCAGCGCGATGTGTTACGGCGTGATGACGTATAGGCAGCAAGAAGCATTTACCGAGGCCCAGATAGTTTGAGTACAAACGGGCCTGGGTTGCAGGGGGAGAGGGAGGGGGGGACAAGTACCCTAAAGCTGAAGTGAGTGCGCCCTTACTGACGTATTGCTACCAAATGATCTACGGTGTCAACCTTTCCTTTGGGAACATATCATTCTTCATGAACCTCCACTTTGGCTCATTGCAAGAGAGGAAAAATTGAAAATCGGAAAACAATGAAAGCAAAGGAGTTTAGTGTGGCGGCTGGAAGACACAGGCCTTATCTGCATGATCATCACTATGGCACACGCTAGTGATCAAATACGAAAGGGGGCTAAATAATAGATCACATTGGGCTGTCACTGCCTTTTGTTTTGATGTGAGCACTGAGATAAGGCAGAGAATGTGCCTTGCAGTTTAACTTACAGACTACTGCTCATTTACAGTAGTGTGGCACATTTGCCCTGTCACCCACCGCACATGACTCGATTTGGGAAGAGAAAGGAGCGGGATAAGAGAGAGCTGTCACACAGAGATGATATGATCGCTCCTAAAATTAGATGGTGATAACATTTTCTGGAGAGAGACTGAATGAAAGTGAACACACTCAGGCAAAGGTTGTGTCACCCCACCGCAACTGGTAAGAGGATTTTGAAACATTTGAAACGGCGACTATGATGTACACGGAAATGAAAGAGACAAAAATACAGGAGGGAGCAAACGGGTGCTGATTACAATGTTGAGGAAGAAAGAGAGAAGAGGCGAGGGGAGAAAACAAACTGGAGTCATCATCGCTAACCATGTTATCATACTTTGATGTGTCAGTGGCATACACGATGTATTTCTATCATTTATGACTTTAAGTGAACACATGATGGCAGAGGATTACATTTGTCAGAGCGGTGGGGGCTTTGAAAGAGATATGCTAATTTAGCCAAGGACCAAAAGAACAACATCAAATATGTACCAGTGAATAGCCGAGGGACTTTCAAGTCTTAATATCCTTCAGAAGTGCTTTATCTTCGCACCACAACCTGCATTTACAGCACAAACAGGAAAAGAGCCAGTTGTAGCTTCAAAGCACCGCTGGTCCGTGAGTTTAATTCCAGATCAGGCTCAATAAAGGTTATCAGCTGGACCGCTAATGAAACAAAGGCGAGTGCACATATGCAAACGTTGTTAGCATGTTTCGCGCCGCCCCCTCTTTCTCTTCTCTTTTTCCTCTCTCCTTCTTTCATGGTAGACGTTTGATTATTATTTTTTTTTTTGCCAGCATTTTAAGTTCTGCATCAAAGTGACTGGAAACAATACCCGACCCGCCTGACTCTGACTCTCTTCTCGCTCTCCCGCAGTCAGCGTTTGGAATCATAGCAGGGTGGTGCTTGTTTGATAGCTTGATAGTCATTTGTTTTGATCTGCGACGCCTTTGTCTCTGTTTGGGTCTGAAACAATAAGAGATTAGAACCCTAGACTGAGGGTGCATGCGCGAGAAAGAACAAATGCTTTCTTTGTTGTTTTCCTTTCAAGTTTGCTCCTTTTTTTGCCACAAATCTAGCAATCTTTTTTTTCTGCCTCCGAGTGACTCGCTGTGCTCTTAAAGCCCCCCAAAAAGCCTCTCTCAGAGGGTTGTTATGAGCTGGAGCAATAATGATTTTGAGCTGTGGCATACGCAAAAAGGTTGCCTCACTAACTTTCTAGCACACACTGACAACAGGCAAAATTGGTTCCTGTGGTTCAATGATGGTATCCCAATTATAAAACCATGAACACGGGGAGAAGGGATGCATGACGTGAGCATCACAGTTAGCAGAGTGGTGATCGAATAGGGACCATATTTAAGATCTTTTTCTCCGTCTTCACCATCAAACATCAAGGAAAGAGACAAAGAAGAACAGGAAGAGAGAAAGTGCAGTCTACCAGTAGAGGCCTTGACTGAAGATGAAAGCTTTCTAGGAATCAAAGAAGCCCCATCACTCATTATACCTTGGTGGGATGCCTCAATTCCCATTCACCACAGTCACAGCACAGGATGCCACACTAGAAGTGGACAGAGGATTCAAAGAGAAGGTCAAAACTTATCTCAATCCTTTCTTTGGAATTAAGGTTGTCAAACACAAGCCTGGACATCTCAAACAGTTTTGCTTTCCCAGGTTAAAATACCAGGAATTACAGCCTCAGTGGGATGGGGGTGATTCAAATGGGAATTGCAATGTCCTAAAGAAGCAGAATCATTGGGTCAATAGACAATATGACTGCAGCAAGGCTAAAGACGCACCTTCGACTCATATGAAAGAATCCAGACACAGGTATCTCTGTCTCTTTCCTCAGAAAGGCCAAAGATAAGGCTGTACGGAGACACAGAGAGCTACAGTGGAGAGAGCACAAGTTATGGCAGGGTTGGCAGGGAGGTCAGCCATTTTAATAAGCAGGACACACAATCTGATAAGGATGTGACTCCACATTGACACACTTTGTCTCTCCGGCAATGTGAGGCTCTACCCGGACAGTCACCTGCCCTGCCTCATTTCCTCCCATCAGGCCTCCCCCTTTCCCCACCTCCCCTCCTCGTCCCCTCCCATCCCTCTGTTGTTTCGTTTTATCTCTGGGAAAAATAATGAAAGCAAGCACTTGCAACCACGTCTCCATTGATGTTCGAATACACAACCAGCAGATTCAAAAACACATTCTGGGATCAAAGTAAAAAGGGGAGGGGGGGGGGGGGGGGGTGTCTTCTTCCTTCCAATGAAATTATGAGCGCAGGAGTCTAGGGTGCAGAGCTCATTTGCTAAGACTGTGAGGCAAATAGTCGTTAAAGAATGGCCTATAAGTAGGCATTAAATGGAAATGCCTGCGATTTCTGTGGATTAGCATAAGAACCTTTTCTTGCCAGGCCAGCTAATAATATTCATTTAAAATAAATACATGGGAAACGAATCTGTTTGAAAAGCGGGGCGATTGCACATATTTACTGAAGGGGCCGTCGAAATGAAAGAATGGAGATTCACCGACTGCTCGGAGGGATGTGGACCGGCGAATCGTCAGTTCTTTGAAGTTCCAGAGACTAGAAAATTAAAGTCTTTACAAAAAATTAGAGGAGGAGAATGGTTTTTTGATTCAGCAGGCTCGCGAGGGAACACAAGGCTGAAGACGTCAAGTACTTTTAGTAATGTTAAATTAATGTGTTAATCTCGTTTATCATAATGGAGTCACACAGCAGATAACCTCTCATCTTTTACCTATGGCAGCAGTGACTTCCTATTGTCCTACGAGGAACTGAACCGCACCGCCATGAGATTCAGCCCCTGATACAGCATGTAACAGTAATGAGAGATGTGAAAGTTTTATTTTGTTTGCAAAGTCTTACATCTGTGACATGAAAAAGTGAGCTCTCAGTAGTCCAAACACATCAGGCCTCTGTTGCTCATAGGTTCTCTGTTGCTTGTAAGTTCATAGGCCAAGCCAATTAAAATGACCCCCCTACCCCTCCAAAAACAAACACACCCGCACAAACACACTTCCACAGGGTCTTGTTTATATACCCTGTGTCAGCAAATGTGTCAATGTGTGTCTTGTGTGCGCCGGCTTCTAATGATGCTGGCCCATCATGATGGCCCAGTCAGACACTGACAGCCAAGCGCTAAAGTGGAGGAACTCCAGCCGTTTCTATAGCTACTGTGGAGTTCAAAGGCGGCCATCTTTTTCTGAGCATAACAAGAGAAGAAAGAGGCCATCACAGAGCAAGAGACCAAAGACGACCTCCAGGGTTACACGTCAAGCCTAGCCCTCTCGACCCACAGACCCTCACAGCCCCCCTTACCCCATGGTGGGAAGGCATGGTCCCAAGATCTGTGGTTGAACTGTCAGAAGCCTCAGACGGGGTCAACAGAGCCAGGTAAAGATCCTCCTATCAGTATTATATTAGCCCACTTTCTTAAAGTCAAGGCTTTGAAGTGACACCAAAGTCTGTTGCAAGTATCTCTCATCTTATGTCCTTTTTTCTAAAACACTGCAGTGTCGACATTTCAAGCATCTTTCAGCGTTTAATGTTGAGCCTTTGATATTTTTTTAAGACACTAATTTTAACATCTTCAAGGGAGAAGTGAAGTCTCTGCATTTGGGTTCTTTTGTCTGCTGTCTTCTGCCCTTTCTCTCTCTTTATGATATGAAAAGATCTTAAAAGGAGAACTTGTTCAAAGGCGAATCCCCATCAAAAGTAATGCAGAATGTGCTTTTTGGTGACATTTTTGCTACTTGGCCATTTTAACATGATGCCTGTCATCCTAGGGCTACTTCTTCCGCTCTCAAAAAGAGATTTTACAAAGCACATAGAAGACTGCATTTTAAGAGGCAAACAAACTCAGATTGGGAAACCTTTGATAAATGATCATGTAAAGTTGAACAGCAACCAACACAGACTAAAGCCAAAATTTATGTTGTGAAATGTGAGGTATTCAGCATTGAGTGTTGAGGCATCCACCACACATCTGGTAGAGAAATCATCTCAGTATCTATTCTGTGAAACTGAAGACATATGGACTTACAAAATTTATTGACGAGGGAGTGGGATAAAGGAATGAATGCTGAAATAGGGAAAAGCACAGCAAACTTAAATCGTGAAGTTTCCATCACTCTATCCAATTGCAATGTGAAGACTGGATACTTAAAGACAGGCACAGACCAACCCGACTTCAAAGAACTAGTGGTGACTGTTGCGTCCCGTCACGTTGCCTTGAAGGACAAGTTCAGTTTAGTTTCATAATACAATTAGATATACGTATTTCATATGTATGCGTCATTGGTCACCATAATAATTCCTTCTTTCCATATGAGCTTTGAATAGATCCTTCCCAATGCAACTACAACCAAAATGTGTATTCAGACAGCATGTGGCATCATAACATACAAAGTCATTGGAAAGATGTCAACAGATGCACGTGGCACAAATTGAGCCAATGAAGCGTCCACTCAAGGTTGAAAACTTTCCAGCTTGAAGAACAAATTAAGACTGATTTAGGGGTCTTTATGAATCTACATCATAAACATACAGACATGAGAGGAAATCAAAGACAGACCATTGGAACGTAAGTCAGAGCTGACACACGCACACAGAAACACTATGCACACACAGTCAGTGTGGCTAGCTACAGCTAATGTACAATTAATAAAACTAACTAAAGATTGCGCATGCTGTCCGGCAGTCAAATTTGTGCAAGGCAAAAATTTGCTTTTCTTACCGTCTAAAGGTGAGGGATAACGTTCAGATTCGGCCACTGGTAATCAGTCAGAGCATGTTCAGACATACCTAAGCTCTGCATTACAAAACACAGCCTCCTCAGTCATTTGAATGTAGACCAGTCCGGCGATGCAACTTTGGCGGGTAACATTGTAAAGTTACTAGCCAATTTGGCTGGTGATGAATAAGGCAAATAACACTGCGTCTGTTTGCAGAAACAATGCATGTCAGTGTTGCCAAAACACTTGGGCCGTTTTGCGTATGTGTCCTTATTTTTACCGAATCTTAATCTGGCAACAAAGCTTGTAGAACTAATCCTACCTTTCTCATGAAAACTATGTTGTGATGTGTCATTGAACTATTGGCTACGTGTCAAGCGTACGTGATATTGTTTACGAGTGAGCTATGCTGAAATGGAGAAGATTAACGGAACAGCGCGGAACTAAAAAAAAACAGCTGAAAAATTAAGTAGTAAAGCGGAGGAAGGCTGCAGACAATGGAGATGAAAGAGGAAGGAAAGAGGAGAAAATGAGGACTTAATTCTAAATAGCTGACGGGACCAAGAAACAAATATCGTGTAGGGATTGCACAGGGACTTGAACAAACGATCCTCTGGTTCCCATGCCCAGTCCACCATGGACTGATCTGAAGAATTTTCTTATCTGTACAGTTTTAGTGAGTAGCTTGAGCAGTTAGCATTCATTTTTTAGGATCATCTTACTGTATATCTGACATCAACGCAAATAATAAACAATTTAAACGATGCTTAAATGTATTCAGTTGCACTCTTAATCTGTTTTTTTCCCCTGGAAAGAATTTGGCTTGTGGAAAATCTAACTGGCTGGTTACATTAAAAATCTATTAGCCATGTTGGCTGGTGATCAAGAAAGTTGATTTAAAGCCCTGGTAAGCCGACAAAAACAGTTGAAACTGGCTCAACTATTTCTGCAACCTATTCTTATCAACAGGTTTTTACGATATCTTACGAACACTTATGCACAGGGGGGTGGTTAGGTTTAGCCATCAAAACAGTTTAGAAAAAAAGGTTGGGGTTTGGTTTATTAGTTCCAGGACACAAACACCGGTGCTCTAGATAAAAAGCTTGTCTTTTGGGACCCATCAACCCTGACTCTCATCCTGATTTTGGCGCTCTTACACTGCATCACATGACTTCCTTAATTGCTCTAGACGTAATTTCTACAGTAATAAATGCTTAACATGATATCCTCTGGCAAGACACTATGGTGACACTATGGTGACTGTATCATAGTATAATAAACTGCTGTGCAGTGCTTTGGTATCTAACAAAGGTTGATTGATTGAATTAATTCTAAGACAGATCATAACTCTGGGTATCTTCGTACGAAAATCACTCTTTGTATTTTTGTGCTGATGGATTCTTCCTGGTTATTGGTCTTGTTTCCATCCTCTCTTGACTAAACCTCAACAACACACTCTGTAACAGGTGTGATGCAGCCATCTTCCCTTCCCTTCCCTTCTCTGCTCCTTTTCTTGCTCTTTTTCAGCCAAGGATACCAGTTTGTATGTATGGAATCATCAAACAAAAGTGAGCTCCACATCACATCAGGTAAAGAAGGCATGCCCGGGCACTTCTAACAGCCTCCCAAAGATGTCTGTTTCAAGTCCTCGCAAGAAGGCTGCCTCTCATTGAAGTTCAAATGGATAGCTCTTGGGCACAAGCTTTCCGGGGGGGGAGGGAGGGAAGCTTGCTCACCTCTGTACCAAACTCACTCATCCTACCAGGGATGTACGTGAAGGGGAAAAAAACTAAAATTGCAGCTCATGGGCAAAGCAACTGATTCCTTCTTTTCTATATCTCAAGTAGCCCCCGATCCCCTCTTATCACCCAACCGCCCCTCACAGCCCCCACCCCCTTAAGCCACTATTGCAGTGTCAACAAAATTGGGGCTAAGAATGTGGATGTCTGATGAAAATCAGCTTTCTCAATGGAATCCTCACATGAAAAGAACAGCGCCTTAGCACATATTTCCGTATCATTACGACCCCCATCTATAGCGAAAATAAAGTAATCGTCTCGTTATTGGTGCCTTGTTATCCACAGTGTGCCCCAGCTGAATGGTCTTCCGCCATGAGGACCTGCCATTGAATAAAGACAATTAAACTACAAAGGGCTCGATTACAACTCTGCCACTTTGATGAGGGAACAATAATTCCACCAATACCAATCCTTGTGGGTTCCTCAGGGTTAAACATTTGGGGGAAAACAGTGTTAAGCTGTATCAAATTAAGTCAGAAGGGGGAAGTTCATTTAATAGCTTGGAACTCCCAATCTCACACTAAATATCTTTTCCCATGAGCCTTTGCCTGCTGCGCCCCTCCTCCTTCCCTGCAGTGAGGCCTAATTTTCCTGTTTTTACCAAGAAGATTTCACGGTTCACAAGATCAAAAGCTTGCATAAGCTCTGCGTTTGTTTACATCAGCCTACACCCGGGCAAATAAAGTCATGTTGACTATCTTTCTCTTTCGCTTTCCTGGCTTGCATTCGTCCATGACCTAACACCTCCACTCACTGTATATCCTCTACGTATTTTCTCCTTCCAACTCTCCCAATTGTATAGCAGAAGCATTCATTTCCTGAACTTGGCCTCTATTCATGAAGCGATTCCAACGAGTTTACAGCTAAAGCAAATGCTAAACTTGGATTCTCTGAAATTGCCGTCTCAATCTATTATAACAGTGTCTCCTCTGTCTCCACGTAGTTCATTTTGACACAGCCCAAATGAGGTCCTCTGACATTTGAAATGGAAGTTTGACAAGAGGGACAAAAACAACCACAAAATCAACACATTAATAAATAATTTGTTTGCCTTGTCAGTGTCCCATTTTGACAAACCACAGGCCATCCTTCCTGAAAGATGTCTGTGATTCATTTAGGGCTGAACTGTCTTTAATGAACACATCTCTTTGATGTTTGGTTGAGTTTTTACATGTCTTTATAGTTCCTTTGTTTTATAATTTTCCACTGATTGGAGTCTCTTACATAATAAAAATCAAATATCATGTGAACAAACATCTTGAACAAACTGCTTGAAAATTACCAGTGGCGCCGGCATCTGTAATCCTGTACGCACAGTGCTTACTTTTTTTTTGGGAGAAATTGCGACACATTTACAAGTTTTCTCTGCACTGTAAGTGTGAGTGTGATTTCTGTGCACCTCAGAGGTTTAATAAACCGGTTAATGCAAAAACTTGTCCTCGACTTGTAAGTAAAAAGAAATGCAGTGAGCATGTGTAGCTATACAGAACTGTGAATAAATGGCTGCCAAACCTAAAGCTATACGGTGAACCTGACATTTTTGTCATTGTGTGTTATGTGGGCGTTTATTTTATATTATTTATTTATCTGTTTATTTTTGAAGGGAGACTGCACAATTAAAAGTAATTGCACTAGAGCTAGCAGCTAATTAAAATCTGTTGTCCCTGAGCAGGTAGACAAAGACAAATACAACAAACAACAAACAAATACTAAACCATACTAATACATTACGTTAAAGTTGTTTTCATATATTTAATTGTCTTTTAAGTTACTGTCTATCAAAGAGTGAGTTAAAAACAATGGTGATTGATCATATGACCCACTAATGAAAAAACACTTCTACTTGCCTTTTTGCTGAGTATTCCAATATCCGTGTATGTGGCGACATTCACTCCCTAGATGTAAATAGGCCGCTGACAGCGTTCACTAGTAATCGGAAATTGGGAACTTCCAACTTCTGAGTCAGGCTTTTAGTAAGAAGAAGTGGAATAGGAACATGAGTGTGTGTATGAATTTAAGAGGGTAACGTATAGGGGACAGATCGAAGTAGAGGTGAATGTGTGTCAGTTAAGTTTACAAAAGAGCAAAGAGTTACAGCTTACGACCATCTCAATTCTAACGGAGCACAACTCAATACATTACAAATCCATTGTGGTGTGTGTGTGTGTGTTTGTCACTGGTCTACCAGATCGTCTTGCTCCTAGCTGTGTGTGGTGTATGCGTGACTCTCTCAAGCTACTCTGTTTGGTTGGCATTTGAAATGCATACAGAGCTAATCACAGTTTTATTGTGGTGTTGCATCGACAACGTTAGTTAAAAAAAAAACATTAATCAATCATCTTACTCGATGAGTAGACTGTGTATGTGCACACGTAAAAAAGACAAAGATATGAAAAAAAATAGAATGTGACCTACGATGAAACAGAATCCTGACGGTGCCACTGAATATTACATGTTGCAGTCATTAGTTCAAATATGTGCCTTTCCACACGTTATCGCCCTCTGCAGTCACAAGAGGTCTACAGTAAAGATGCTGACGTTGTTATGGAAGGTTATGCAGAGGCCACACATACCAAGTATGTGTTTTCCTTCTAAAATTGAGTAAAGTTTTAATGCAATCCAATTGAAATATATGAAGTTACAGGGAAACTTTTGTTACCACAATTGCCAAATTTTATCATGACCCAGGCTGCAGGAGTACATGTTACATGCTTACGCAGCGAAAGAGAAAAGTCTTTCCTTGTTCCCTTCTAATCTACAGGAACCTCATCTCTGCACTCCGCATTCATGAGAGCTACAAAAGGAGGCTGCTATACTAGGGAATTGCTGAAAATAGCAAGTGTGGCTTGCTTCTTTGGTAATTTTTGAAAAAAGCCTGTATTTTGTAAAATAAAGTGTTACCAAAAATTGCTTTTGTTTGGCCTTGCAATATATCATTTCTCAACAAGCCATGTTAGTCACAAAAAGTTTGCTTCAAAATGCATATAACAATGAAAATGAAATTGCTCTTTGACATGAATTTGACAGCAATTAATCTAAACAAAGGAAGTAACGGATCGAGGAGTATTGTTGAGGTCACATATTGTCAGAAGTTGACCCAAGATCCACATTTTTTCAACTCTTGGTACTACATCTGTTCCACATCAGATATGTTCATCTGTCATCACTAACCGTGGCTCTTTGTCCTAGCTAGCATCCCTCCCTCCTGTATTTAGCATTACCAGATGCTGAAAACCAAATATTCATACAAAAAGTCAGTCAGGGGCACATTTCACAAAAGTGATTTGCTGGCATTGCTTACGCACAGACGCAAATTGCGGCAGCATCACAGTTTCCTTTTGGGCTCCAGGCTACTTCAGCTCCATACCATATTACTAATATACGAACAACAAACTATAACATGTCAAAACTTTTGTACATTTAGAGTTCTTTTTTATAATAAATGATAATATATTATGCAAAGGAATAACTGTGTACTTCAATCATGGTACACCTGGCAATAATGTATTGCTAATCAGCACTGACCCATTGATGCTACACCAGCCACAGCTGGCACATATGATTGATACCAGAAAAAGACATTCGTAAACCGGCATCACTTTTCTATTCTTTACAGCAGGGGTCTTCAATATTTTTAGGCCGAGGACCCTTAGAGAGACGATGCCCTACTACAAATATTGTAATTAATTCATAATGATGTTCTGGGCCTCTTTGAATACCCTGGTAGCAGCGAGAGCACAGCGGCACAGGGGTTGTTTAGTTGAATATGTTAGTCAAGTCAGCTTGACTCATTGATCCTTTATCAGGTTTGTGACAATGAGAATCTATGGCCCCGACCATGGCTCTAATATACTGTATATCAAATCAAATCAAATCAAACTTTATTTTTAGAGCACATTTTAAATGACCAACGGTCGACCAAAGTGCTGTACTGTTCAGCAAATCAATACAACACAACTAGAAAATAAAATTTAAAAAATACACATAAAACACAGTAGACAGGTGTCATGCTCAGCCTGAATTAAAAGCCATGGAGAACAGGTGGGTGTTCAATAAGGACTTAAAAACCTCTAGGGTCTGGCCTGACACATATGTAGCCTAAAGGCTCATATATGCTTCCATTCCGTGCGTAAATAGAGACGTACGTTATCAATGTTTTAAACGTCACGCTCTCATGCGTCCTCTCTCTTAAATATGAAAGCAAAATATCCTCTAGAGGGCGTCTCTAAGATTCAAAAGTGACTCCAATAAAGTGTGAAAAAAAAAGTTTTTGACAACCAGAAACATGGCGGCCATGGAGGAGAGAATGATCCTGTGTCTGTTGAAAAGGAGGTGGTGGTCTGTGAGTCACCAAATACATCCCATAGTGTGGACAGAGAATTCCAGACATTGGTTTTACAGATGAGAGAAAATGATGACGAACGTAGCTTTTGGTATTTCAGGATGTCCGTCAAGGGTTTAATGAATTGCCCGCTTCTGCTATTCACGGCACTCTTTGTGTACAGTGCCTGACACTGCCCCCACAATATCTGGTGGTACTGCAACCTTTGGTCCGTATCAGTACGCATCTGTGAGCTAGCTGGGCATGGACAGAAATACGGACAGAAATAGGGACGAAATGTACGCAGAGTATAGACAGAAGGCTCCGTCCGTATGCGTATCTAACGTAGAGCATAAATAAGCCTTAACGGTGCTGTGTTTTGATGAATCCATTGTGCTGTCCGTGGTGCTGAAGAAGCAGACACATTTGTAATTGCGTCATTACCTCTCTTAGTCCCTTTTGTCAGTTTTGCCTCGGAACTATAATATTATCTTAACTATAGATTATATAGCACGTAACATAAAGGCACCGGTTTCTTACTAACCACGTCGCAGATAGCAACGTTTTAGGATAATGATTCATTTCAGTATCATGAAATGAATCAATGCAAATGTGCAAGCTCTCTTGTAGGACACTCTTTCCTGACATTGTCAACAAGGACGGATGACAAGCCAGGACCAACCAATGAGCATTTCACCAGAGTGCAACTCTACTGGGAAAGTAAATATGAAAAACTGTGTGTTCAGACACACCGATGGCTGAAAACATGACACAATAAATAGATATGTCCACTTCATATACGACTTGGATATCCAAAACATCTGCAGTACATTGATTTGGTGTCAATACCTCAATAACAAATGCTTCTTTTTTTATCTTGTGGCTCATGCTTTGATGTTTAACAGTCACATGGGGATAAATCAATTGAAGGAGATAGAGCTATTGATTTTGGTACACTAATGGAAAACATCTACAAGTGAGGTTATATGTTTACTAAGAGGTTTGATTTGGTTGAAAGCTCTCTTGGCTCGTTAACCAAAGTACTGTAGATAAAGTACAGTAGGTGAAGGGGAAGTGGCTACACTAAAAAAGTTAATCAAACAACCTTCAAACTGCTGCTGCATCACAAAATAACACCTAGAATTACTGAATGATGATATTTTATGGTGTAAGAGTATCTAAGGGTGGAGTTCCTTCTCTCTCTATAAAAACAGGCCAACAGGACCAATAAATGTACATTCAACTTTTACCTCCCACAATCGGTGGGAATTACAAGGATCTCGGACCATAATACTTCCCACAGTGTATGTAAAGTTTGGTCTCGAGCAGAATACAAGCCAAAGGTGTGCAACGGAGAATGGAATGCACCCCCACCCCCCACCCCTACCAGGCATTTGGACAACAACTGATGAATGTGGGTCGGGGCTGGCACACCTCAGAGACAGAAGAGGAAGAAGGTGGAGCAAAGCAACGGGTTCTGGTTCTCATGAAGGCTTTATAATGGCGAGACCAGTGCCAGCAGATGAGGTGCCCAAGGCGTACAGAGTGAAAGAGTTACAGCAGGGGAGTGTGCACCACTGAGTACCAGCCAGAACACAGAAACAGAAAATGTGAAAGGGGGAAAGTTTTGGATAACTTTTTTAATAAGCAAAGATTTTCACTTCACAAAGTCATCAGTCAAAATATGTGAATGTCCTTCTGAAGAGACCACAACTACGGCTTTTCTGCTTCACACAAGAGCTCTTGTTTGTATGTACAGTATGTGTTTACGTGTATACAGAGTATTGTTTTTACATTTATATAAATATTTTATTTCAAGAATAGCCGAACCGCTGCCTGGGGAGGAGTCCAATTTGAAGATGATTACGAGAACGTATGTCCCTCCGCTCATCGCAGGAAACAAACAGTCCGACTCTGAATTTAACTCAACAAACAAGAACCATATGCTTGTCTTTCCTCTCCCGTCATCCCCTCCCACCACCCTCTTTTCCATGAGAAACATGTAAATACAAAGACCCAGAAACACATGTGGTTAGTCATAAAGCTGCAAATGTAGCCCCCCTCTACTCGTTTTTCTTCTTCTCTCTGTTCCGCCCCCAGCCTCGACCTCCTCACCCGAGAAACAAACCCGCAAAAAAGGAGGGAGAGAGGAGGAAAAACTGAAGAACAGGAAAACAACAAAAAACAAGAACAAAGAATGTTGGAGGGGATCACAGGATTGGGAAACTGACTTAATTGCCTGTGTGTGAAAAGCAAAGGAGAAGAGGGACAAGCTGGCGACAGAGAGCCAGTAGAAGAAAAAAAAACAGAGCTGCTGTGGGCTCCTGCAGACTGCAAAGCCATTTCCTCACAATGGTGGCCTCTTGTCGTGCCAGGGGGGGCATGTTGGCCCATCAGTGAGTGGCATGTGAGATGAAGACAGTGCCACTGCAATCCTCATTAAGGGACGGCTGAAATGTGCGGTTGTCCATTAGCTTGTTTGGACAGATTCCCTCAGAGGCCGCCATTTTGTGCCCGCAACTTTCTACCGTCTCATCCAACTTGGTCTCTTCCCATCATCAAGGCTGATTAGCCTAATCGTATGTGCTTTAGGGGTAGTTATCTTCTTGGGCGTTAGATGAAAATGGCTTGCAGCTGGGTTGTGTACAGCTCAATCTCTAACAGGTGCTGGGCTCTGTGGGTAAAGAGTAAACAATAGAAGTTAAGCCCCGAGCTCTGCCAGGCTGAGCGTCAGGCTTGAGGGCTCACACACCCATAACCCAGGTGACTGCAGAGGTTCGTTTAGGTATGCGTAAACTCTTGGTGTGATTTAACTTGTTTTGGAAATAAATCAAAGGAAGGTTTAGATCAGGGCTATTCAATTGGCGGCCATATCCGGCCCGCAAGGGAATATTTTCTGGCCCTTTTTGTAGAAGCCTGTGTGAAACCGTAATTCATGGCTGTGGTGGCCGATGTTGACTGCCGTCCTCTTTGATCTCAGCGCGTCAAATGGGAGACTTGCTCCATGAACTCCCTGAAGGTGCAACCACAACACTCCATGTACTTGTAAGCCTACATACTGTTGGGTCTTATACAGCATTTTAATAAGGCCTAATATGTTTAATGTGTAAAAATCATAATTGGTAAAGTAACTAGTAACTGGTGTAATCAGATAAATGTAGTGCAGTAAAAAGTAGAATATTTCCACTGATTTGTAGTGGAGCAGAAGAATAAAGTAGCATGTAAATAAAATACTCAAGTAAAGGAGAGGAGCCTCAAACTTTCCTTTAGTCCAATAATGGTCCAACTGGTTCGTTCATTTAATAAGGATTGTATTTTGACAAGCTTGTTGCACTTTGAGTCCTATGACTAATATTTACACTGATAAAATAAAGACAATATATGCACTCCTATGTCACTGCATTTTTTTACAATATCCATTAATGTGATGCTCATATTTTCCCGGCTCCTCATTTTGGATCCTTTTCGCCAACCGGCCTCAATTCCTAATTAATTGAACAGCCCTTGTGTAGATCTTTTTAACTACTAAATGATGATCTGCTTTCCATCTTAGGTGCCAAACACGTGAAACAGAAGATGGTAGCATTATGGTATCAAAGTGGATTTCTCTCATTGTATTGAGTTGATTAAAATCCTGGGTTCCCTCTTTGCCTCTCCTCTTCATAGGACTCCAGTTCCGCGAGAGTCACATGACAGCGTCACATGACGGAGACTAGTTTTTATCCCTGTGGTGCCTGGGAGGCCTCCAAACCCAGAGTGGCCTCACCACATTTCCCACAGCCGTCTGGGGAATGGACTGCGGACCTGAAGGTATGTGTGAGGCACAACACTGAAGGACTATGGCTGTCTTAGGATAAAAGCACAGAGAAATTCCCCAGTTCCTAAAAAAGAGCTCAGCTCAATATTGTCTGTGGCAGCCACACCCAAGAAAGACAACATGTAGGGATGACAATGTCTGGATGCTGCTGCAGGTTCTTTGTGGTTCCTGTTGGGGTTTTGGAACATAAACTGCTTTTTTTTTAATCAGCTTGAGCTGTAATTTGCGACATATACATTCAAATGTTGCTTTATCAATGGTAAATTTGTACTGCGCAACTTATTGATGCATGCTCATTATCTTAAACTGCTAAACAAAACACAAATATATGGAGTATAGGTGCACAGCAAGAGCAGTCCTCAAACAATTGCATCTTGCACTTTTGCTATTTGAGTCCAGCTGAACTAAAGTGATAATATAGTTAAACTAAATAACAGAGAGAACAACCACAACAGCAAACATGTAATAAATCCTCTTCTAGCAAAAACAATCTGATCTTTTCATCTTCTCTGAATGAAAATTCTGTTCCATATATTGACAGCAATGTAATTTAAAAGGGACTGCTTGGCCATTTGTAACCAAAAAGGCAACCAAAATCACAGAAGCAGCCTCTATCTTTGGTGAATTTTAGTTTTCCCACTTTGTCTATGCCACCAACTCATGACTGGGCTTCCTGGGCTTCAGTGTGGTGCTGGTTTATTGGTCTCATCTGTCCCGGATATAACTTTATGACAGGAGTATGTTTAGCTTCAAAGCCTTTTCTGACCCCAAACTCCAAACCAGTTCTCTGTTTGCATACCAAGCTGCCCGCAGGGTAATGTGGGCCAACGTGTTAACAAGACTCAAGGTTGCCATATCTCGACACATTAACATACTTTGTCTGTGTACAATGGCCCAGAGGGAGTTTTGTTTGAGCATTCGTGTTAAAGACGACAATGCCTTAATCATTGTATTTTTAGAAGTGCCGCTCCCAATATTCAGGAGCGCACAAGAAAAGTCTGATGGATTCAAAATACACAACACAGCCTCCAAACTGAGGCCACAGGCGAAGCCTTTTGATGGACTGCATTCCGTCGGGTCACTGAGGAATGTGGACGAAGTCGCTTGCCATGACAAACTCTTGTTATCGGATCATTTGTCCGTACTGAAGTTCTGAACAATAGCGGTTTGAGCGGTGGTCGGCAAAGACCAACTTTGGGCCATATGGCATAATTCTATCTCTATTCCTTCTCTTGAGATCTGAGAAAGATACGGTCCTGTGGTGTTTACTGACGAAAGAACACTGCTAAATGGAGCTGTGGTTCACCAATCTGTAAATATGGCCCTTGCCAGCCAAATTGTTCCCCTTGTTGACAGTGGTTTGGGCCTAAATCTCTGTCTTACCCAAAGAACACAGGCTTCCCTTGGGGGTGGTTTGAGACCCGACAGGGGGTAGTTAGACAAAATAGATAATGCCTATCCACTGCTGACACTGAGCTGGCAGAGGTAGAGAGAAAAGGACAGAGAAGAACGGATTCGCCCAAAATAAATGAACAAAAGTTGTCCTAAAGAGTCCTCTTGAATCAGAGCAGAGAGGGCCAGACAGCCAATATCCTCTTTCCGTTGAGTTTGTGCAGACAGTCGTATAGTTTGTGATCACTGCTGCCATAGAACTAGCATCCATGAGATAATAATCCACAATTTCTCATAATAATCTGCTCATACTATTCAAGAGCAAAAGTTCATTCTTGACCTTGACCAAGTTCCATACCACGTGATGACAACTGAGACACTTCTATCTGCTGATGAAAAATGTCAGATTCATTTTTGGGGGTCAAATTGCTCATAATAGGGATTTTATTTAACCCTCCAGTCTTTGAAAATTCCCCTCCTCCCTGACCCCAGCCTGGAAGGCACACGGCTAAGACCCAAAAATACCAAAACTGAACTAAATATATATTTATATTTACTAAATATACCAGTATATGAAGTAAAAAAAATTAAGTATATATATGTTATGGAAATAAAAAATGAAAATGAAATAATGATAATAGATAAGTATATACATAGGTAAATAAAATAATAATAATAACAATAATAAATATGTCAATATTCTGTTATCACCACAGTTTATAGCAGGTTGTATAGATGACAGTGGAACTGGAATCTGGCATCTCCACCTTATTGACCTATTGTTTAGCCCTCTGTATTTTCCTGGAAACATTTACATTTACATGATTGATTATTATCACTCAGTATCAAAGTGTCATTTGGTGACATTTAATAATGTTTAGGCTACATCTTGTTTCCATCACAAGTTGATAGAATGTGGATATTTTTGTTGACAGTGAAGACAAAACCTGTTTCTCTATTTTTAACCTCATATTTCGTGCACATTCTCTTACAGTGACAGAGATTTGGGGGGTAAAGTCAGTACAAGGAGTTATGTACTTGCTGAAAAAGCATGCATTCTAGTCAAGGTTCTGTTGAATCTAGATATTCTCTCCAGATAACAGATACCCCCACAATACCCTCACACCCACATACACATCACCCTCACAACAGAGTGACAGAGAAACAAGATAGTTCAGGGAAGCTGGAAAGATAAGTAAAGACGACAACACAAGAGAAGGGGAGAGTGGGTAAGGGAGAGAGCGAGAGAGAGATCTCCAGCAGTGCCAGCCGAAAGAGGATCAAGGTGGTTTTGGATGAGTTTCAGAGGTAAGCTGCAGTGAAAGCCCCTAGCTTGGACTGTTCACACGCAAATGCCAAGCCCCACCTCGCACACCATGAAACACAAGACAGCGCTCAGGTGTTCGGTGACAGGAGGGAGGACCAGATCCCCAGTTTGGGGTTTGTTTCAAGAATGCAAATGTCGTTTCATATGCAGTATCCTTCCATCCTGCGGAGGAAATATTCTCCCATAGCGTTTTCTGTCTTTCCCACTGTTGATAATGAATCTACAAAATGACTCCTGTTCATGTGAACAAATGGTTTCTTCTTTCATTGCATAAATGTTCCTGCGAGTTGCCTTTGGTGACAAAATGTTCAAAATGTATGTATTCACGTATTTGTATTTGTCTTTATGTAAAATTGTGTTGTTTGACAAATAAAAATGGATGAAAAAAACGGTTTGAATATTTTGAAATAGTGCACAGTCAACAGCTCATCCCCCTTTTTTCTTGCTACTTTTTAATACTGGAAGCGTTTGCCAAACTGTCATCATAAAATGACAATAAAATAACAACCCATAATAATATAAAATCAACCCTTGGATGCATGGATACATGAAATCCAAGGGAATTGCAAATTACCTTATCACCTCACGTTCCAAAGCAACCAACCCCAGCTCCATGCAGCATACTAAATTAGCAGCTGAGATTAGCTTCCTTGTTCACGTTAGTTCATCGAAAACTAAGCTAGTTGTGGCTCGGCTGCGCATCATCAATGTGACGTCAGTTGCTTTGTGGCGCTGGCTGATGGAGTGGTTTGCAAACAGCAAGCTAGTGTTATTGTAAATGTGATTGTAATTAATTTTACAGGATTATAACAACATGATGCTGTCCCGGGGTTACGGGGTGTTGCTGATCGAAGTTTACTAACTGCCAATGGTGTTGCTATAAACAAGGGGTTTCAGAAAGTTACACAGAGAGCCAACGATTTACCAAATGAGTTGTGTAATGTGGTAGCATTGCCCATAATGATTAAAAGACATTGAATTATTCTCCAATGCTGAAGCTCTTTGGTGCATTTTACCATCTTTCAGCTCATAATGTTTGTACACCCACAACTTTACTGTTTTGTTTCACTCTCGCATCTCTCATAACACCCGTTTTAGCTGCAGCTGCTTTAAGTAGAACATTCAGATACATTAACTGTACACCTGTCAAGCAGCACCAAACAGGCAAACTGTGACTTAGCTACTAGCTGTTGAACATAGATGAACATTTGGCAGCTAATGAACCAGAAATTTCCATCAGGTATTGTTGGAGACCAAAACAGAGATTAAAGGACTTAAATATATAAATATTGGACTTGAATTAATTAATTCATTAATTAAGGTGAATGGTATTAAATAAATAGTAACACTGTTGCTCTGGGTCTAGTAATGCAGTCTCTTCCACAGTTGGGTAACTGTAGTGGGTTTCTCAGACATTACTTTGTGGCCGAGGATTTTATCAGTTCATGAACTGATGAAGCCTCTTGGATGAGAGGTGAAACGTCTTCCTAGACAAATAACCGAGTCCAGTTGCTTTTGACTGAAATTGCTTTGGGGAGAACGATGACCTGGACAAATGAAAACATTCACAGACCCTTCTCTAATTCTGATCTCCACTGTATATGTATGTAGCATTACGGGATGCTCAGAGTAAAATCAAGGTGAATTACGGATTGCTTTTAGGATGCAGTGTAACCTCAATTGGCCTTCAAATATTTGCATCGGTAGAAGTTTAAATTCTGCTCATTGCTTCCTCAGAAGATTTCCCGATTGCAAGGTGTTGCAAAACCAGTACACACTATAAGTTTTAGCTTTAAAAATGCACCTGATGTATTGTTCTGTTACTGTGACTTCAGCTGAGTTGACAGGCATTGACTGGAATCTTCTGGTCTTTTAACCTAAATGTTTAACACGCCGATAGCCTCGTAATCACTGCCAGCCTCCAATCAGGCCATTTGACTCATCTCCTCTCTGTTCCTCACCCTTCAGTCATTACAGGAAATGAAAGTGAACAATCCAACTAGCTTCTCTTGCTTCTCACTTTCTTTCTTTCTTTCTTTCTTTCTTTCTGTTCAACCCCTCTATCTGGCACTGGGTTCCAATGTTTATGCATTTACTGAGATTGCTGGCGGGATTGTCAGAGAAAAAGGAGGGTTTATTTTTTTTTCCTTTTCTCTCTTTCTTTTTTTCCTGTGCAATCTCTTGCCTTCAGAAACCATTAATGCCCATTCAACATCAACATCAAGGCACAGCTTTGATGTCTATTCTGGCAACAGACCTCTTTCTTTCTCTGCTGCCTGCTGCTCTCTCTCTGTCTCTCTTCTTCTCTCTATCCCCCTTTATCCCTTCCTCTTCCCTTCGCTCACTCATACGGTTACTGTACAATCAAATAATTAAACGGATTGTCGACAAAATGATTTTACCTGGCAATTAAATATGCAAAGCGAGTCGGCAAGCAATGTATGAGAAGGCGATTAAAAGGGGGCCCACTGCAAATCTACAAAGGCTTCACCAGCACAATAGGCAGCAGCCCCTGCCTGCCTCACATACTAGCTTAGCCTGGGGAGTGACTGGTGCCTCTTTATACCAGTCTCACACAGCCATGTTTACAATAGCCCCAACCATGCTATGCCAATTACCAAAATGCAAGGAGAAATGAATGCCACTGTTTGGAGAAAAGACAGGGATGAAGGTAGCGGCGTATGGGACATACAGGGTGCATGGGCGAAGAAAAGCACATGCTGCCAATGAAATCAAAGTTACACCACAGAAATGTTCCCCGCTGATGAACAGACACTGTGGAAGAATTGTGTGTTCAAATTCAAATGTAAGTTTGAGGAGTCAAAAGTCATGTTTCCGTGAAAGCAGGAACT
The DNA here is from genome assembly GCF_963691815.1 of Echiichthys vipera. NCBI lineage: Eukaryota > Metazoa > Chordata > Actinopteri > Perciformes > Trachinidae > Echiichthys > Echiichthys vipera. The sequence goes on along the minus strand of NC_139827.1, from coordinate 29,305,341 downwards.
TCAGAACCTGTGTATAACCTGCATTGCACTTGCACAAAGCACCTACTAGGACCGGAATGCCACAGAAAGGCTGAGAGGAGATAGCGGGGAGGGGGGAGAAGCCTGAGCTCCTGATGTGCAAGAGGGGGAATGCGACAGTCAATGTCCATCTATCAACGCTTTGGTGGGGAAAAATGCAAGCAATTTTCCTGGATAGGTTTCCCTTCAAAGCCGGAGCCCAAAGAGGCTGTAAAAATAGAGTTTGGGAAGGGTGGGGGCAGAAGAGTTGAGGGTTACACCTGCCCCGTTCCAGACAGTTCAACAGAAACTAGCTGGTTCAGCCTGATTAAACCCTCCTCATTGTGAAGTTAGAAGCATGGAGGAATTGATTTTAAGGTTTGGGGAGTATGAAATGCATTGATCATGTGTTGAAGTTTCCCCGCACTGTGCCTTTGATGAAAGAGTCTGGGAAATTAATCTGCTATTTGTGGTGTTAAAAATACAAATTGTTCAGGGATGGCTGCAGTAAAAACATTTTTAAGGCAAAAAAGGAGTGTGTGTGCGTTTTAAGAAAGGGAAAAACCTACAGTATCTCGTAGATGTGACAAGCATTGGCGGCTCGTCTGTTTTTCTTCCCTCTTGTGCCATATTGTTCCAGCTAGGGTAGAAAGAAATGAGCAAATCATTTTGTGGGAAGTGAAAGCTTGTCAGTAATGACTTGTTATCTTTGTTACGTGGCTACCTCTGCTTTTTGCAAATTGCAAGTCTCTTTTTATGTCAATAATATGAACTGAGCTGTACAAGTTAGTGAGGCTGCGTGCAGCAGACAGCGCGCTCCCCACCATGGAATTATCCCCCCCCCATTGCTGAAATAAAGCCAGATAATTGAAGCAAACATGACTAGGCCTTCTGATAGGGGATGCAGGGTGCTTCATTAATGTTTGTGTTGACTGTCAGAGAGTAGCGCCGGTCCTCATTGCTCTTTAATAGGACCAATTAGCCCATGCCCCCTTTTCCATGCTTAATGTCTCCCATTTAAGCGCCGAATACAGGCCTGAATACAGAACATGCACATTTAACCACTGAGGGGCTGTAACGCATCAAAAGGTTCCAGGCTTTTAGTGATTTCTGTTTATGCAGGGAATTAACAGCTTACGACCACAAATGTAAACTTCAATTATTTCTCAGGTTTTCAGTGCAGCTTCTTGTTTGTGAAATGCCCGACTGTATGATGCCACTACAAGAGTGACTTTTATTAATCACTTGGTTCAAAATGTCACCTCTCCACCTTCATCTGCATTGTGATCACAGCACTACTGTGCCTCTTTTATGGTGACGACTGCAACGTTTTACATTTGTCATTACTGAGAAAGACATGAAGGTTATACAGAAGGCGGTTAACTGTCAAAAATCATTTTTGCAAGTATTTAATAACAGGTTCTAAAGACCCCTTCTACAAAATTCTGTCATTCTTAATATATATCATGTTCATATAGCATGGTTCGGAGTATGATTTCCACTATCCAATTTGTCTTATCATTTAGTTAGTGGGGATTTATAATCGAGCAGCTGATACTCAGGTCTCTGTCCAGAATCATGCCCGGGAGGGGGACAGGGCAACCATTCAGCTCCTGAGGTGTGCTGTTAATGCTGTTGTTAATCACTCTTTGTGTTTAATACTCTCGCACTTGTCGCCTCTGAATTACAGTCAAAAATATGTGTATCCTAAAGCTAACACTGGGAAGTTTGCTGCTCAGTATGAACTGACTTAAATATATAAACGCATCATGGTGACATTGGAAGTGCAGTAAATGTGTAACATGTTATTATGGACAATAATGAAAGAAGCAAATCCAGGCACAACAGCTTTCATTTGAAAAATATAAAACTTTAATAAAGGCTACATCTCTCAATAATTACAATAATTATAGGTCCATGTAAATCTTTAAATGAAACTCTTTATATAATGTATAATTTACAGTTTAGATAGAACGAAACAAAACAAAAAAAGGCCATGGTGTAAAAAACAAACAAAAAAACATGATTACAGGATATTATTAAAAGCATAAAAATATCTTTTCAACATAAAACCCTTCTGAAAACCAAGGGATATATATTAAAACCCTGAAACAGGGTAGCACATGGTATGGCATCCATGTAGGCACAGGTGCTGTACTCATAAAACACCAGCGATACTGTGTGTGCACTGTTAATGTGAGTGTGTGTGTGTGTGTGTACTCTGTGTCAGTATCCATACTTCAGAATGCATAATTACAATGTATACAGGAGCTCTGCTATATACGATGGTAGTGTAACAACATTCAAAGGATATCGGAGCCATAATTCTTCAATGTTCACTTTTTTCTTTTTTTGTGTTTTTTTCGACACGCTAGCTGACTTCCTCGAGAAGTCGTTCTCAGTGACCCAAACTTGTTCTTGTTAGCGCAAGTTATTTTAGTGTGCGGGCTGTAAACACTGCCATTATTAGATGGTACAGCTTGTGCTCCAGGTCTCCTCTCTGTGTGTATCTGCAACTGTTTTCACCCCCACGTCGTGCAATGCCTGGTTTACAAAGGCACAACAAAAAAGATTGAGCTCTGTCGCTGGACCGAGGGAAAAAGAGAGGATTGGGGGGGAGAATGAGGGAGAGGAAATACTAGTGTGACAAACTTAACATTATAAACTATCAGCAGCATATAAGACTGGGATTGACCATTAGATTAGAGGGAGTGCGCCTCGGACAAGACCACTGCTAAGGTTGTTAGTTTGTGTCAGATGGGTCTACAAGGCTATGGGAGGTGCTAGGCTAGTGTCACATCCTTTGTGTAAAGTAAAAACAAACAAAAACAAACACTAAACAATATCACCACAGTATTCTCCCAACATTCAAAGCAGCTTGCCCATTGGCTAGGAATAGGGAGGGGGAGGGAAACAGGTTTAAGAAGACTAAGGAAGGGAGAACGGGGAAAAGAGTGGGTTGTTTTTTGATCAATAAATACTTAATACAAAATTTCAACTCATGACAAAAAGCATCTCTCTCTCTATATATATGTATATATACCTGTATATATAATACAGGTATATATACATACCTGTATATGCATGTATGTATATGCACATGTACAGACGTTTTTGTAACGATGTTAGAGTGTAACGTTAAAAGCAGGTTGGTGGCACTGTGTCTTCAGTGCCTGCTAGTCCGTTGGCAGGGAAGCCGGCGTGAACGCACCATCAGTCTCTCATCACATCGCAACAAAACAGTCATCTACATCTTTAGTGGTTATATTCAAGAAGAGGCGGGGTCTCCCCCCCACTGGCCTCCAATCATCATCATCATCATCGTCATCATCATCCTTGTGTTGGTCTTTTAAAGTCTCTCATTTCATTCCCTTGTGTTTCTAAGGCTGATTGGTTGATAAAGTCAGGGAGGGGCAGCACCTCCTCTGGGTTCGGCATACTTCATTGGCTCGTCTTCCTTCAATCACTCCTCTTGTGCTGGATATATTAACTCTGTTTAGATTAATATTAAGAAATAGAAAAAAAAAAAAAAAGGAGTCCAGAGTATTTTTTGTTAATTACAAAGAGTCTCTTGCTCAAGTTTTTTCGGGACAGTTTAGCTTTTGGTTGGGGAGGGGCATTGGTTGGTTGGCAACAAAGTGGCTTTTAGTCCATCCTCTCCACCTTGCCCAGGACCTTGCCCTCATACATGGGCAGCACGGAGGCATCCTCCCACACCTCCTCGAACACGGCACCACACTCAAACTCATCACTGGCTTTCTTGAAGTAGTACCTGAGGAGGAAAAACAAAGAGAAAGGTGTGTGATTAGAAAATATTGAGCGTAGGTGTACGTGAAGACCAAAACTGACAGTGGCAGCGGGAGTGCACCTGATACATTTCAGCGTATTTTAAACCACTTTGAGGCACCTACGACTACTTCCATATACATGCTCACGCACAACTCCCTTTAGTCCAAATCAAACACAAACACACACACTCAGAGAGCCAGAAATGGATCCTGCTCAAAACAACTTAGTCATAGCCTTCAATGCCATCCCTGCACACTTCAAAGGCAGAGCCTGACTCTACATCACACCGCTGCACAAACAGAGCTGAACCCTCCGTTTAAACACTCCCTGTGATAATTCAAGCTGCTAGAAACAGCCTGTTTGTCTGTGTGTGTTCATCCATGTGTGCTTGTCTCCTCATCCACTGCTGGCCATTCTACAGATCCCTATCTGTCCTGCAAGGTCTTATTAAAGTTGAAGGGTTAATTAGAGGCTGTCTTAAGCCCCCCCCCCCCTCCCTCTCCCTTCAGCGCTGCCCCCCCTCCCTCTCTGTGTCTCCATGGCTTCTAATTGGGCTGGCTGTCAAATGAAGGGCCTTTCTGTCACACAGGTTGGCATTTCAGGTGCCTGAGAGTCTGCCTGTGACTGCTGGAGCACACTCCACTGCTTGCACATAAACACGCACATGCCCTATGTTTCTCTTGTACACACACACACACACACTTTGGGCAGCTTTCCGATCACCAGCGGAGAACAGAGGGAAAAATAGGGAACAGTAAGGGAAGAAAGCGAGGGGAAGCAGAGCGCAGGCCTTCCCTGGCTCGGTGAGTGGGTGTGATAGGTTGGATGTGGGCCGAGCCTAAGGGGCTTTTACCCTGGGAGGGGGTGGGGGGGCGACCGCTCAGACAGTCTCCTGGAGGTCACAGGTCACCTAGCTAGCCCACTCTTCTCCTTCTCTCAAGCAGAGATAACTCCCAGGGTTAGCTTGGTCCCAGTGACTGTGAAGTCTCCTGGAGCTCCTAATGATTTCTCCTCTCTACTTTCAACCCAGCAAAAGATCAGCGGGAGGGGATTTAATGATAAGCTTTGTAATGGAAAAATGCCTCATTTTGCCCATGTGTGCCCACGTTCAGAATAAAAAAGAAAAGGAGAAAAAAGGGAGGGGAAAAAAAGCTGCTTTATGAGCAATCTCTCAGCGTAGAGTCATTCAAATAACACATGTAAGGAGGGGCGTACAACAACGTACACATAGTTTTATTTGCCATGTTGATCGTAATTACACATAAACGAATGAGGAGGAGGAGGTTGCGTTACCACAGCTGCAAGACTTTCTATGCAAGTATGCAGAGATGTGACAGAGGGCTGATGGCTTTGTTTAATGATATGGCATTTCAGTTTCCCTCTGTTGTCTAGGCTTTGCTGGACAGGATTAAGCCCTTTCATCTTTAGTAGTAGAAACCAAATGAATGCGTTACCCTGCTCGATTCATTGGCTGGATTTTTATTTTCAGAAGAAAATGCTAAATTTTCACTCACAAATAGCTCAAAGTCATCACTTTGTTTCGGAGAGTGAGACAGAGAGAGACAGCAGGAGTCTTTCTATTGGAACATGTTTTATGTGGCAGGATTTTTCTCTCTTTGCAACATCTGGCACCAATATCGTCTGGCAGAGCCGCGGCGTACTGTTCTCCACTGTACCGCTGCCATGTCCAAATTAACCAACTCCACACATTCTGCTGCCATTGAAGCCAGACGCTTCATCCCCACCTCCCCCTTCTCATTCGCTGGCTGAAGAGTTATGGGATAGCAAGGGTGCAATGACTTGTTTGCAGGCTTTCTCTCTTGCCTAACAAGCAGATGTGGCTGTAACCTAATGTTGATGTCATGGGCATGCAGGCTTTATATCTTTTCGGTTGCATACACCCTACCCAGTGCAGGAACGGTATATGATAAAGCAAGCACTGGCTTCCTGATATGAATGTCCTCAAACTGCCATTATATTTTTTTTAAATTATTTTACAAGTTCTTACATTGTTTAGGAATTCCCCATCGTCATCTGACATTGACATAAGGTGGTCTTGCTATGTTAACTGCTATCAGTCATTAACAGAAGAAGGTGCTTGTGGGAGGTATCTGATTTTAATGCCTGATGCAATAGTGCGGAGGAGGAATTTGAAGGCCTTGCAATGGTCTTTGTGCACAAAATAAAATGGCCCAGTCTTCAAAGCCATATTTATTAAGACTGCCTTACCATGGAAATCAGTACCAGATGTGGGGGGTGGGGGGTGGGGGGGTCGCTCTACAGCTCCCCTCTTCCCCCCTTTCTATAAGCTCTGAATACAGTGGATCAGCCCTGTTTCTTTTCAACTATCCGGCTCCAGCATTTCACACTCCCACTCAGCAGACAAACATATACAAGCACAATAACAAATGCACATACATACACACATAACTAACCCTGCTTCAGCACATACCCCATACAAATAAGTGAGAACAAACATCTATCCCAGTACTGTGATTTGTGTGCTGTTGTTAGGTGCTCATAATTACCGGTAGTTGCCTTTCTTGCTAAGCTGTTCCTTGAAGTGTCCCAGGGTGAGGCAGTGGGTTTTCATCATGCTGCGATAAGGAATCTCCTCACCACAGAAGAAGTAGGTGACCACTAGCTCCTTAGACCTGAAAATGCATAATGAAAACTGGTTTTAAACAGCTGGACTTGTAGGAGAACAAGTCAGACTGTTGAATGCAGACAAAGAATCTTTATAATTAATTAAGGATGTCAACAGACAGCTGGCTCACCCAAGGGTCAACCAATTAAAACTAAAAGAGGCCTCACAGTCAGGTGGCTGTAGCTTAGCATCAAACACCAAATCCATTCAACAACAAATGTATGAAGGGGGCCGATGAATTTGAGTTACCAGGGGCTACTTAACACATCTTTGTTAGGCTCCAGTGGTGAGTGTGTGTTGGGAGACTGGTGGGTAGTTAGGATTCTGTATTAAAGCATATTTAATCTTAAATGATTAAAAAGCGAGAGAAGAGGAGTTCAAAGACATAGCTATGCTGACTCACAAAATCTCTCTTTGAAGGGAAGAGCGAGAAAATCCGTGAGGAAGAGGGTTAAAACACAAGCATGGGAGAGAGGGAGTGCTCATAAAAGTGTGTGAAAAATGATCGCTGGGAAACTATAAAGCAATTGAGGAAGACATTAAGAATAGTTGAGGTATATAAACACAGACGGGATAGTGTTATTGATTAAAAAGGAGTGCAGTAAAAAAGAAAAACCCGTACTCGTCTGCTTGGAGTCCAGGGCTGGCTAGCGGGCTGCCTCCAGTGGGGAAGGCAGCTGCTGGATGGCTCCTGTCTCTCTGAAGGCTGGTAGCTGCTGTTGAATGCCTGTTAAAATCAAATAGATCACTGATTCATTAATAATCGGATCAATGTGAAGGGAAATTATTGGACACCATTTACAGTTTATTCTAATGTGGCCAATTAAATGTGGAGAATGGTGAATATGTATGATTGGCATTTTTTATTTTTAGTGTAAAGCTGAATGTGTGTTTAAAGCGTTTCCGCGTTTGTCTACCTTTGTTTCGGTGGTTTGGAGACCTCTTCTAGTCTGCGGCAGGCCTCCTCTAGCTGTAGCAGGGTGTTGGGCGGGGGCAGGGGTGGCATGGCCGGATCCTGGATGAACGGGTGGCCCGGGTGGTGGCCACGGAGGTGAGCCCCATTGCCAATGCCGCCTCCACCCCAAGAGGAGTGAGTCCGACCGGGCAAAGTCTTGGAGTCAAGCAGGTTGGACTTCTTTAGGCCTTGAGTGCTGTTAGGATAAATAAATTGTCAATATACCGTATAATATAAGCTAAGGAACTTGTGACACTAGTGTTGTTTGGTGTAAATAATGTTGTGGCACACCTGACCGACACTTACCTGTGTGGCTTGTGTTTGCCCTGCCTCTCACTCTCTAGGATCCACTGCCAAACATTCTGAGAGCGGTCGGTGGCATCTAGGGGAAGGCGTGGGGAAGACACGCCCTCATCAGTGGCCTTGACTGGCCGCCTGGACAAAGTGCTGCAGCGACTGGAAGAAAAAAGAGAGACACATTTTAGGTCAGAGCTAATGTACAATGCTGAAGGTCAACTAGTTTAAGCACAGCTCAGAAGTCAAAGCTCACCCAGGGGTGAAGTCGGAATAATTGGCCCCCCCTGGAGGGCAGAGGCACTGCACACGCTGAGCCGCCTCGGCCTCAATCTGCTCCTTGGTCTTAGGCCCAGCATGGTGATGGTGAATGTAGTGGTGGTGGATGTGCTTTGTGGACTGCCTGCCTGTCAACAACACCTTGGCGGCCCCAGGATAAGCCCCAAAGAAGGGCCCGTGGCCAGAGGACACGATAGCATCTGTCCGATCTGGGGAGCGTGAGCGTGGCGAGTGCCGAACCACACCTGGTGACTGGCAGCCAGGTGTCTTCAGGACACGGGATAGGTGCTCATCCAGGATTGCCTGGGGGTCTTCCTCGCATTGGCTGCCAGATGGGAGCAGAGGGTGATGAAGGGAGGTGGTGCTAGTGAGGTCACCGCTCTCCTCCCTTTCCTCCTCCTGGACAGGCAAAGAAACGAATAAATGAGTTCCGGCAATTGACAAAACATTAATACACAGTCACATGTGGGAAAGGCAGCAAGCAGAGGAATTTATGTCTCAACTTGCACCAACTTATATCTATCGCCCTCTGAAGTCAGTAAGAGCAAACGCCTGGATAACTTGATTTGAGTTTCCTTTTTGCCGCACTGTTATCTTCGCTAACAGGCTTTGGGTGCGCTTCATCTATAATGCAGAGTGTGCCTGTGCTTCACAAAGAGACTGGTACTACACATACTCAGCAAACGCGCCACTGGAGAGTAGCTAAGTGCTAACTATTTGAAGGAGCTTCAAGTGTGTCTAGAAACATAAGTTTGAAAGTTCCCCCAGATGAAGTAGTGGAGGACAGAGAGGAAAAGGGAAGAAGTAGCTCAACCAAGACAGACTTTCAAATCCCTTGGTCTTTTCCCCGTTCTTCGACATGCTGAAACTGGCATATGGGCTTTTAAAGCGCAATATGGAACCATTGTTTCGAGTTAGCTTTGATACAAGTTAGAATCTCCAAGTTGGCAGGCATGCTTAACGTTGGCGGAAGTGTCAGGCGTTAAGAACAGGTTTGTGTGCATCTGTACCTCCTGGATCTGCTGCAGCCTCTCTTCCAATGAGCTCATGGTGTCCTGCTCTCGCTTCAGCTTCTCCAGCCGAGATATAAGCTGGGCAGCAAAGGCTGAGGGCTCAACGGGGGTCATCTCCTTGGGCAGCCGATGTGTCCTCTGCAGGGTAAAAAACATAGGGGGAAGGAAACTTTAGTGTGTGCGTGAGTCTAACCGTGCAGTGTTTTTGACAGATGCAATATGCTGCATTAATCCACTGTCCTATCTTGTTCCAAAAAGCCTGCTACTATTCCAAAAGGCCTAATCCAGATGCCCTTGCCCTCGAGCTAACCTAAACCTTCTCCGCCGCCGATCCCTCCGCAGATCTTCTCATGCCCAGTGCCCTTGGCAGTGCCAGGCTGCTGGTTGAGGGGGAGAGAAGGGGGTAGTGATGGCGGGGTAGCAGTTGGTCTCGCTCGGAGGGGAGGCCCCCTGCCTGCACCCTCTGTAGCCCAACCAAGCCATCAGCTAGGCAGCCTCTGAAGTCAGCACACTTCAAAGGGCCCTTGTCAAACATCAAACGCACACTAGGGGTGGGAGGGACACGCAGCTTTAAATCTCCGAATAAAAGCCAGATATCGACGGAGAAGAGAGAGTGAGGAGAGGAGAGGGGAAGAAAAAAGGGAGAGGGGGACAAAATTAACAGCATGAAAAAAGAGGAAGAGGATTGAGATGTGCGTTAGTGAAGTGGCACTGGTGGCAGAAAGAGAGCGAGACAGAGAAGGAGGGGAAAGAGGGAGGGAGAGGATAGAGGAGTCAAATACTGGGAAGATCTAAGGGAAAGTAGTAATTTATTTCCCGGCTGCATGCAGGGCAGCTCAGAGGTACTCTAGTCACATTATCCTCCTTTTTCTTTAACTATATGCACTGGCTTCTCTCTCCCTTTCTTACTTTTTTGTTATTTGGCACACTGGCTTTCTTGATTTTGACTCTTTTTTTTGTTGTTCCTCTCATCTCTTTGTAGACACGATGAAGGGAAGAAGAAGAAAGGCAAGCAGAGCTTCTGGCAAAGGAGCGCCAGCCCTGCACGGGGCCCCCGCTGCCTGGGGCTGGTGCATCATGGGAGACAGAGCCATCTCCAAATCAGGAGGGAGACATTAAAGGAGTGCAAGTGGGAAAGGAAGAGAGGGAGAGAGAGAGAGAGAGAGGTAGAGAGAGAGAGAGAGAGAGAGAGAGAGAGAGAGAGAGAGAGAGAGAGAGAGAGAGAGAGAGAGAGAGAGAGAGAGAGAGAAAGACAGAACGGAAGAGAGAAAAAAAGGCCTAACAGACAACACTGTCAATTGAATTCTCAAAACTCTTCCACATTCACATACCTGTGTTTGGATATGAAGACAAAGATATGTCACATTTCCTTTCTTGCCTCATCAGACCCACCTCCTTACCTGTGTCAATCTGTTCTAATCCAGTTTCTTAAACCTTCACATCCAAACCTTGAATTCAAAACATAGACACCGTATGACCCAAATACTAATGGGACCAGATATCAGGGTGCAAGTAAACGAAAGTGGAATTGAATAGTGATGTGTTTCCAATCCATCTTCTGGGATGTAAACTGTAGTTATGGTTATCATTTAACCAGTCATTTAACGCTGAATTCAAGGATTACCATTAACACAGCAGCAATATGTGTAATACACACATTATGCTATAACCACAGCTATAATTGATGCATAAAACATATGTAGCTATGACACTTTGCGACATACGTACTACAGTTACTGAGATGGAATACAAAGGTGACAACAGAGGTTTATATTTACAGCCCTACAGAAGCTACTGGGGAAGGGGAGAGAGGGGGGAGCAGCAGAAGAAGAAGTGAAGTGATATGCAAATCCTGCCTTTCATTTACCCTGACTTTTATATGAAAACGAGCTGGGGAATGAAATATAGTATTCTGTCACAACATGAGCTCTGAAAAAAATAAAATAAAGCACCTCCTCAAGGGAATCAGGACCCAGTTGTCTGTCAGCGTGTAAAAGTTTGAGCTTAGCAGATTACAAAAAAGGAAACACTGAGACAGGAAGTAGAACTTAAGGAAGTAGGACTTACAGGAAAGTGGGGTAGCGTTATCTGTCCATTGATCTTGACACTGCGATGCATCTCTCGTTGGAGTTGCTTCTTAGTGCCCAGTTTATACGGAGGGATTCCATCTCTGTAAATGACAAAGAAATGACAAGTTCACATTTTGAAAAAAAAAAGACAACCACAGACAACTTAAATTACTCTTATATAAAATTAATTTGGTCTGTTGTAACCTACATAAGTATCTAGTGGATGTTATTTTTCGATATTTACTGCAACTTATCATTATGCAGGTCGCAACACCTCCATAACAACTGTTGGTGCATTAGCGCCATTAGCCAATCTTTGTGGAGAAAGAGCCCTTGGGAGGCAGGCCGTCATTGAAGTGACCGCCACAACACCACCAAGTAACCACCCACTAGGCACATTACAGCTAAATCAAAAGGCCAGGGAGCCCTTGAAGCCAAGGCAACAAAAACACACATAACAAAACACACCAGGACAATGGTAGAGATATGCTAAACATCCAACTTTGGGCTTCGAAAGAGGAGCTCCACTGATAAGATTACATCAGTCCTTGTCAACTCTGACTGAGGTTGTTTAAAGCAGACAAATTAGAGCCAGACTCAGTAGCTGGTCAGTGGCTGAAACTACAACAGGCTAGCAAACACCGCTTAAGTGCCGCTGGCTTTGTAGCTCTGATATATTAATATGAAAATAGAGACAGTTAGGAATACCAGTAGTCTCCGGACAATTAAGCATTTATTCTGGGAATCTTATTCTCCATTTTTCATTCTGTGTCTGCTAGCTTTTCCAGTCAGCTGCCACTTAAGCTGGGCCAATTATCTTGGCCGTTTTGGCTGCTCAGAAGTGTCTGACCTAGCCCAAACGCTACTTTTTCTGCTGCCTCTTTGAAATCTCACACTCATGCACATATGCACCCGCTGCCATCTTCGTTTGGCAAGCGCTGTGCTGTGAGCCTCTGATCTCAGCAACATCAAAAGGCTGGTTTGTAAGATAAGGTAATGTTTGAAGTTGGTGCAGCAGCATTCCCCAGCGTCCAAGTAAATCCATAAATAAGATATAAGCAAAAAGAGAAAAAAAATCCCCCTACCCCTTCTTCCACCCTCCTTCCCAAATCCTCCTCTTCTTGTTCTTTATCTGGGAAATGAGATTCAAATTTGCAGTGTGCCTTTTAACCATTGTGAGAGGACACACTAATCAAATTGTTCCCTCGAATGAGAGAGGAAGAAGTTGCGTTTTCATTCAAATTATTTAGGCGTGCGGAGGAGAGATTGCTGTGTGAGACACCTTCGATAATGAATCTGTTTTTTCTTCTTTATTCCTCTAATCAAATTTTGCAAGTCACATTTCACATTGACATTGTCAAGAAGAATCGGATAGTGGAGCCAAGCTGCCGATACCGCCTGTGTTACAGCGAGCTTCTTGTAAACTTGCCCTGCTACCAAAATCAATGTTTCACAAACTGTACCCTTGAGACTACAAGCCATCATCCCTGAAGGCGCAGGAAGAAACACAGGAAACTCTTCAAAAGTAAAACTCAACAGCCCAGAGGAACTGGTGCGCGAACAAGAACCCCAAACTTTGTGGCAAAACATCATTCCCACACAAAGCTTGAACTTCCCTATCACTAACTATGTTTTTATCAATCCAAACTGTCTCCACCCCCGCCGAACCATGTGATGGCTGAGTGCTTTGTCCAGGGAAAGAGAAAACAGCCGTGGACTCTTTCATGGTTTCATGGGCACTTACTTTATGGGGATCTCCTATTCAGTTGTGCAAGTCATTTTCAAAGCAGCCAGCCACCCTCTTATCCCCCTAAGCTCCCCTCACCTAACAATAGGCTGAAAGCGATTCAGTTAAGCCCTTTATACTCCATGCACTTTATTTTCTCACTCCCTTGCACTTCGAGCCTAACCACTCCTGCTATTGGCTCTGGAGGGTGGAGGAGAGATGCTGTGGAGGGTTGGGTGGGTGATGTGATTTTTTTGGGGGTGCCCTAGTCTGGCCAGGGGGAGTTCCTCATGCCTTGTCCCAAGGTCTAGAAATGAGTAACCCCTGTGAAAGCCTCACAGACACATGATCTCAGCACCCCGCAGAGGCCAGTGGCAGGAAACCGACCCACCATGTGAGTAAGCCTCCTTTCATTTAGTGCCAACATTTTTCAATGAGTTTGTCTTGAGGCCCGAATGGCCATTTCCCTCCCCCTCTCCTCCAGCTCTTCAAAGGGAAAAAGCGATTAGATAATATGAAAAAAACAAGTCTGTTGTGGCAGAAGGGTGGGTGGGATGGATACATTTCAACTTTGAGGAAAATGAGGCAACGCCCCCACCCACATCAAGACGTTCTCATTTTTTTCACCCTTCTCTCCAGCCTGCAACGCATCAGAATAAACTTCAAAAGGTCCTCAGACATAATGACTTTCCCAGAGTTATCTCCCTGGAGGCCACAGTAACAACTACACATTAATAGAATTACCTGGAGTCAATCATGGAGGATAATTAAAATACATTACGGACCATTATTTCACAACAGTAAACTCCCCTGGCCTCAAAAAAAGCTTCATGTGTTGGACTACAGAGCCAAATGTTTTCCAAGGTGTTGAGTGAACCCTGATCTATGCATGTTTACACACTATAGACACCATAAAAATCTGAACTTTGGCCAGGGTCAAGTGGATGGAAATTAGCCCTTTAAAGTTGCTACATTATCTGGGTCGAAATGAAACTGACCAATCAACTTTCAAGAAAAACTTAAAAAACACTTACACGCTACTGTCCGTCATGGACATGGAATCATCTGTCGTAGCATCACTGGAGATCTCGCTGTCGTTGGCACTGGTGGCAGGGGCAAAAATGTAGCCGGAGTTGACAAAGTAGGGACTGGCAGGGTCTCCTCGACGGAGGGACCTGTGAAAGAAACAGGAAGAAATGAGCTTTAATGCTTTAATGTGATATCCCTCTGGGTTGTGCTGGGAAGTGAAAGCAGTAAAGAGATGTGACAGTTGGGTAAAGTTTACATGCTCTGTGCTTCCTTCTGTTATTCATCTTTATCAAATTTTAAAAGCATGGGAGGTTGTTTTGTTGACAATTTCTTTAGATTTCTGTGATTAGAGCCACTTTGATGAGACTTTGGGGCAGAGAAATGTGACAATATTAGTGTTGGAGATACAGATTTTTTCCCTCTCGACTCTTTCATGTCCCTCCTCCTAACATACAGGGGTTGTGTGTTTGGGGGATTGAGGGATGATGGTTAGAGTGGCTGAAGTGTGTGAATGAACAATCACATTTCCCTTCTTTTTCTCTCTTGCGCTATCTCTACACCCTTTTGTTTGGGGCCAGGCCCCTACTCCTGCACTTTTCCACTCTGAAACTCCACTCTTTCTTTCCTTGAAGTGTTTTCTCCTCCGTGCTCTCCCACTTCTATCTCTCTCTCTTTCTATCATCCAGTCTGGGGCCCCTCCTTTACCCATTCTCCCCTGGTTTCCTTTCTAAAGTCTCTCGCTCTGTCTTTCTCCTCTCTCCTGCTGTGTTGCATTCCTGTTTCAGTAGTGAAGGGGGTGGACAAGGAAGAGGGAGGGAAGAAGAGGAAGGGGGAACTTGAGCTTTAGAGAAGGAGGGAGAGTGAGAGAGGGAAAGGGGGAAGGAGGGCCCCTTTCTTTATGAGAATGCCTTCTGCCGGGAGTGCTGAGAGGAGAACCCCAGCATGACTAAAGCCGTAGGCCCCAAGCACAAACCTGACCTTTGGAAGGTCCGCGCAAAGAGTCAGGTATTTAGCACAGCTGCACCCCCCCCCCCCGCTCTCTTTCTCCATCCCTTTTCTTTCTTTCATGACCCCCCCCTTCCTGTCTTTCCCCTTCCCCTCCTCTTGTCTCTCCCTGTCTATCTCCAAAGCATGCTTAGTCTCAGATTTTTTCTCAAAAAGGAGAGATAAAGGTGCTGGATAGAAAAGAAAGGGGAAGGAAAACACTGAGACACACAAAATCTATAGCAAAGTGGGATTGGAGGTTGGAGCTGCGGAACTGAGCTGAGGATGTTTTGTTGTTGTGTTTTTCTATCACTTTGGAGTTGAGTATTGGAGGTTTTTCGAAAAGAGGGGAAAAAAGGAATCTGTGCAGCGGCAAAATTAGTTCCACATGTTTGAGATGGAAATTGGTTGACCTAAAGAGATGGTGAGGGGCAGAGGGAAAGGGGGAGAACGTGGGTGACAGAAGGGAGAAAGAGGGGGGCTTACTACCCCCCCCCTATTTTCTTTCAGGGAAAAACAAGAATGCAGGGGATCACACCAGGAAACCAGAAGATGCCCACATGTCAACAAACCCTGTGCTTATTGGTTCTTAACTCAACACGAGCCTTTTCAAGTAAATGAGTAACTGTGTAATGATATTATCCGACATCTGCTCACGTGAAGGAAAAAATTCTCAAGGGAGTGTATAAACTGAGTTATTAGACTTAATCAATTATTTTGTACACTGTTATTAAAAATGCAAATTTCATTTTTTTATTTCTATTCTCATTAAAATGATAACTAGAAAAAATAACATATGGATGTCCTATGAATGCACGTTTCTACCAAATCAAAGTATCAAGACATTGTCCAACTTCTAGGTAACAATCACATCCAGATGTGAGGCCAAAGTGGAGTTGAGTGAGTGAAAAACTTTTAAAGTGCCCTTTGATGCAGGCTCATGCATAAAATCCAGCTTTTGAAAATGTTACTGGCTTGAAAAGGTTTCAGCTGTTGGACAACGTGTGGGACGAGCTCTTAAGATAAAAGCCAAACGCTTTCCACAAACAGCTCTGCTTTCATCTCTGACCAAGAGAACAATATCTCCGCTTGGCTTTAATGTGACTGCTAAAGTTCTCTCTGTATTGGCTTTTCTTTTGCTTAGGGAATTTTTACGACAGTATACAATAACTTTATGCCTTAGGAGTAGAAAAGGGAGAAACTATAGCAGGACTTTACAATAGCATCGTACTGTTTCGTGTAGTTGTTACAGACATCAGACTTGGTGTCTGAATTTGTGCCTGAACCGGAGGAAGGGTTTCAAAGCGCAGGAAACTTGGGCAAGCCAGCAGAGGGCTGCCTGCAAGACACCATTTACTTAAAAGGAAGGCTCAGATCCATTGATGTTTTGCACCCACCCCGCCCCTCCAGCCCTCCAACCCCCTGACTAACTGCAAGGCAGGAGGGCACAAATACACAGGCATGTTCCTCTGAGACTCTTTCATCAAGTGCCTTCATCTCTTTGTTAGGCAATTGTGAAATAACTGTCAACTGCCACATATTCACTGTAGTTTCACTAATTAAGGAATGGTGATCACAATGAGAGTATGCAATAAAAATAACACACATGCACACAGACATGCATGCTCTGGGTGCGCGCTCCTCTTACCTGCAACTATTCTCCAGCACTTCAGCTGCTGTCCGGATGGTAGCGGTAGCCCTCAGCGTTTTCGCCGACAGTCCCACCACAGACCCTAACGTTTTCGCCTTCAGGTCGTTACAACTCCACTCCTCTTCCTCCATGAGGGGAGGAAGATATCCGCACATCAACTTGAGGCTGCCGAGACCGCCGTGGTTCATGTACGCCGCGTTTTCGCAGCCCGCGCGCACGTATTCGAGGTATATGTCAGAGGTCAAAAACATCTGGTATGCATTCTCTTCCATGTTGGACTGGATTTCCGTCTGTGCCTGGTCAAACATGGCAGAGTCGATTTGTTGCTTCTTAATACTATCCCTTATGAAGGTCTTGGTGGCGGGTTTCAGCTGCTTGGCGACAATGCTGTTGTTCTCGATGTACCTCTTGAAAATAACTTTGGCAACTCGCAGCGTTTTGGTATCCTTTAAGTCCATTTGCCTGAAGCCGTTGCAGGCGAACCAAAAGTCCAAAGTGTCCACGCAGTTCTCCCGCTCCAAAAAGGTCCTAAAGAGGTGAGCGCCGTCTTGGTCGCCCAGGAGAAAATGCAGAGACTTTGTCCACCGGACAAGGGGCGAGTCCGGGGATGCGCTGCCCTCTGGTTCCCCGAGTCCATCCTCGTTCCTCCGCGGTGTGGAGCCGGGAGGAGCGGTGGCGGCGGGGATATCTTTAACCTTGCTCTGGGCTCTCATTTTGGCAGATCTGCTGGGGTTGTAGCATGACGCCTCTCCCTCCTCCCCCGGTACCGGAGGACGAGGGGCATCTTCTCGGAAGCTACTGCTGATGTGCTCCGTAAGCGCCCTGCTCATGGCTCCAGCTCCGGTTGCCGTGTGAGAGTGCCGTCGTGCCTCCACTGAGCTCCAGCCTAATCCTCCTCACTCTCTAAAAGCAGCGGGGGAGCTTCTCAGCTCCTCTTCACTCTGAAACACAAAGTATTGATCTAATCAAAGCCAGATCCTGCTGAACTTCAAAGAAAGACATCAAGTAAACAGTCCCTTTCAAAAAAAAACCTCGCCGGGTTCACAGAGAAAGGAAATATGAAAGGCTTTTCGTTTCATTTATCTATTTATAATCTAAATGAGAGATCAACTGCAGCCTACATTCTCAACGTGCATTGATCTGTCACATCAAACCATTTTACAAGAGTAATCATCTTACACAGCCTCACTCTTCACCAAAACCGTATTCTCACAACTGTGGCTTACACGTGTTTTCCTAACGAGTCCATGTCACAGGCTTCAACTCCAATTAATTCCCAATCTGTTTCGGACGACCGTGTCCTACCCCTGTCTGCATCACACACGCACACTCGTTTCCACTTGGAGCCAACACTTGTCCTTACCATCCCAGAAATGTACAGACGAGTGGAAAAGCATCTGATCCGCACCACAACGATCTTAAACGTTGTAGCGTACGTGGGGTAAAAAGCCCCGCGGGAAAAGCCAGTCGTTCGTGCGTAAAGGTAAGCGATCAATCGCCTTAATATCTGCCCAAGTAGGCTATTACAGCACATTATTCGAGCCATAGACAGGGTAACGTGTCTGAACTACCAACACCGGAGAAACACTCCATGTATTTGGAGTAAAGCCGAATCATTTCAATCGGAGCGTCAGCGCCAAATCTGAAGAGACTTGTTACCTTATCCGACATTAACTGTGTAGCCGGCTGTTACACACGCTACATAATCACTGATACAGTCTCAGCAGGCAGTGTCACCATAAAGCATAGTATAACCCATTCTATAACCCAATAGATAAGGGCTGAATGAAGGTGCGTAAAACAACATACCATCGCAGAGCAGTTCCAATCAAAGTAAAAACCCGTAAAAAAAGAGGAAAAAGTTGAACTATTACTCCATCGATGGTAGAGGTTAATACAGTCCAAAACTCTACAAGCAGTAATCCAGCACAAAAAGCGACGACGGACTATTTAAAGCCTGCGCCGTGCCACATGTGTCCTATCCTGCTGCAAAACAAGCGCTGTAGTTTAATGCACCATGTCCCATTCAACAACTGACCCCGGAGTAGGCAGGCTCAGTCCCTATGTAGATCACCGGGGGTGTCAGAGTCTGGAGGAGGTAAAAGAGGAGGTGGAAGGGGAGGGGAGGGGGGCTCCGATTGAAGCATACATCACACTTTTTTTCCCAGCTAAAAGACGCACCACCCGACAAATATTCGGTTTTTATCTAAGGCTACACACACACATACACACACACACTACACGCACACACATAAGCTTCTTATCTATCTCACCGTATTTCTCGCCCACAAACAAGAAACATAGCCCGCATTGCTCAACTTCAAAGCTCGGCAGCAGCACATCAAAGCGGCCAAGAGAGGGGGCCTGTGGAACAGCTTTCCTACAACTTACCATCCATGTACCCGAATAGCCTCCCTTTTGGAAAACGTGAAAGTAAAGTAGTCCAACTACAAGCTGAGCCTCCGACCGCTTCGACGGTGTTCCCCGTCCCTTAATGTCCTGTCACGTCGGACAATTGTAATGCAGCTGCGGATAGAGAGGAAGCGCTCTGCCCCTCGACTTTTCTCTCCAGGTAATATTTCAAGAAGTCATGGCAGGCGGTAGGAATCCTCCGGGCTGTTTCTAAACCAACTGGGCTGAAGGTTTAACTGTGGACTTCAAAGTAACGAACCGCTGGCCTGGTCCCGGAAGATACATAAAAACACAGCGTCTCATCTTCGCAGCGACCAGTGGAATAAAACAAAATAAAAATGAACTGGAGCGGAGAAAAAATTACCGAAACGGCTACACATTACGGCATGCGTTCAGTTCAACAGTTTCTCGTAATCAAACCCATACGTTTAGACGTGCGTTAACGTTTAAAAGTTTTCTAGTCAGGGAAAGGATTTACATGCATGCCAGGACCTTATCAAAGACAAGCAATCTGGAGCCAAGTCCCCGAGGCTCCGGAGCGTCAGAAGTAAGTGATCCACCGCGCCAATGGCGTTCTTCTTACCGTCGCTCTGTTTCTACACAAAGTTTCAACAGAAACACAAAGCAAACAAAAGCGATACTTTTGTTACCCGTGGCCTGAAGTGACAAGAGGAAGTTAAGTTTTTCCACCTAGCTAAGGAGAGGCCATTATGATAGGATTTTCAATACTTTTGCAAGACATTGTGTGTCCTGTTGTACAGCAACATATTCCTTTCTAAATTGCATATTGGTTTATAATGCACTGGGAGTTTGGGTGCATTATACTCATGTAATTACGGTAATGTTTCAATTTAAGAAGAAGAAGAATTATTACTTTATTAATCCCGCAAGGGGAAATTCATTTTTTTCACTCTGTTATTATTCAGGTAACACACACACAGGCCCGCTCTGCCTTGCTCAACAGCACCTCAGCAGTGCCCAGGAGATGAAATGGCACCTCTCCAGCCACCAGTCCCCACTCCATTCATGGTCCACACAGGGACTGAACCAGCGACCGTACGTCACCTATGGACTGAGCTACTGCCGCCCCAATGACGTTATTTGTGACATAAAAGCATTTTTGGTTAAATGTAATTTTTGTCCAATGTCCAATGATTTAAAATGTATTCTTAAAGTTATAGCACTGATTTGATAATCCTATAGAGTGTAACTGTCAAATAATTTACATATTAGTCACAGGCTTTTAGCCACAAAGATGTCGAGCTAACACACTTGCCAGTTCCACATTCGGGGAAAATGGCACGGCATGACATTTTGATTGAAATTGGACAGAGAGTAAAGGCAAGAGCTGTTCTCTAGTCTTTTAATTCACATGACTCCCCTAATGTCATTGTGACAGAATCTTAAAGAGTGGGTTAGACAGTGATCCAATCCCATGGTACTTCAAAGGCTATATTGTCCCTTTGATGTTGAAAATCAACTTTAAAAGAGAATATGCTTATATAAGTCAGACGATTCAAATTCACAAAACTCTCATGACGGTACAGGACAAGGGAACTAATGAAATCCAACTTCTCTGAGTTCCTCAACTGGTGCTTAATTCACGTGGATAGAGAAATAAGCATGGTGCGGAGCATTTCCAACATGGACCTTTAATTGTGTCAGCATCTTTGTCCAAATCTTTACACTCAGCCACATGGTGTCTCCGGCATTAATTGGCACTGTTGACTGCTGAGTAAGAATATTCACTGACCATAGACCCATATTTCAATTTAGATGTTTGATACTTTCTCAGGGCATCCTGCTGCCAACTTCTACATTTTTGCTTCTGACACATGTTGCTGAGCAATTTTAATCTACTCCAGCTTTCTTACGCACATGCACAATAGCGAGCCTTTCTTGTTCTTTCTCGCTAAAGCACGGGCATTCTGACATCCTGCCAACCACTTCCTGTATGCTTTGAGCCTGTTTGATTATTGAATCCAGCTCGTTTTAAATGTAATCTGTTAAGACATTTTCCCTGCAAGGCGTTTTCACAAAGCCTTATGATATCAGACAGTACAGTCTCCTTTTCTGTCCGTGTGTCTGTTTGCGTGTAAATGAATATGAAGAGGTCATTCATAGCTACTGTTTATACTGGAGGGCTGTGTAAAACAAACATCGCCGCCACAAATCCAAACAATCCGGCACCCAGAATGCACAAAAAGCTTCCAACACTTTGCAGTGGGACGTGCCCGCCGTGTGCGAGATGGAACATGAAATCACAAAATGGGTCAGCGGCATTGGCATCGTGACATTCAAGGGGCACTTGGCTGATCAGCGAGGACCACATTAAGGCCATGAAATATGTAGCCATACTGCTATCTGCACGCTAACTTCTTTAAAGTCAGCTTTGAAAGGAGAATTGAGATATAGAGGGGTTATAAAATGTACTTTTTGAAGTGCGGGACAATCTTTAAAGTGGGATATTTCACATCTGGGATTAGATGGTATCTTCACTCAAATTAAATTAGGCTGCACATATCACTGCGAAAGAAAGAAAGAGGAGCCTCAGACAGTTTAATTTTTGCTGACAGGCAGGAAGCTTCGTTCATGCTTTGCACAGTCTGCTTTTAATGGCATGTAAAGATCAGACTATTCAACTAGTCAATGAATTAATGAATTTCTACAAATGAAACTGCTTTGATTAGACTTGGACTGAGTCATAGACTTCTCTTTATTGATCCTTTGGGATCACCAAATCAGCCAAAATACAAGTGTCTGTTTTTTTTAAAAATTTATCTTTAAAGTGTCCTGAGTTGCTAAACCCATGAGACCACACCTGTTGACCCTTGAATGCCCACTCTTGTGTTTAGCAGTGACAAAAGAGAGAGGGTGCTGTAAAGTAGCCACAAGAAGCCCCTTTTTGATGTTGACCCTGCCCTGACCCCTTTGTTGGGGCCCTAACCATTTCACAGGAAGATCCAAACGCTTTTAAAGCACAATACAGGGCGAGAGTGCCGCCACTGACTTGCTAGAAGCCCCAATAAAACAGGGTGACCTGGAGGCTAATTGAGAGCTTGTGGTTGGGAAGAAATTAAAGGCATCTGGTGTATCACCACGGATTGGAAATGAAGCTCTTCTTTAATTAGAGCCTGCATTAAAGGCACGGAGAAAGTATTTAACCACTGTCTCTGCAGGTGTCACATCAGGATACATAAAAACAGACAGAGGACTTATTTGAATAATTATAGTGTGTAGGATTGGTTTGTAAAAAATGTCTTTCTTTCTTTCTTTCTTTCTTTCTTTCTTTCTTTCTTTCTTTCTTTCTTTCTTTCTTTCTTTCTTTCTTTTTTTCTTTCTTTCTGTCTTTCTGCTTGCAGATATGTATTAGTTGCGTCAGTCAAACAGTAGGGCTCTTCCTTCTGTCACTTTTATAAGAACTCTTGGGTTTGCATCATATCACAGTCCTGACAATGTGAACAGTAAATTCTGTACAGCCCATTTGATCGCCCTTGCTCCCGCTCAAATCCTACACTCGTGCTAAAATAGCACAGAAAAACAGAGGAAAGGGTGGCTAATTGCAAATAACCCAATATTTTGGAGTTCAAAGGCTGTGGTGGGTTTGAGTGATAATTTTGGCTGAAGCATCACCATAAACACTAATAAAATTAAGTGCGTCGGAGGGAGGAGGAGGCGTGGCCAGGCGTCCCTTTGAACAGACCCTGTGATCAGTTCCCCTCTCAATTAGCGTATTGTCCACTTGTCCTTTCAGCTGGGAGGGAGGGGGCAGTCTCCCCCCCAGCTTCCCTTTGAAGTGATTATCCCTTTATCTCAAGCCTGAGCGAGGAATATCTTGGGGGACAATGGCAAATTAAAGCCCATATGGAGAGAAGCGTGAATGTCTGTTTGTAGGCTCAGAGAGAAATAGAAAAAAGAGCGATAGAGAAATAAATAGAGTGGGGAGAGGGAGGAAAAGAGGGGCAAATATCATCATTCTGTTTGCACGAGCTGAAGGGTGAGTGGGAGATGGCAACGCTCATCCAAAAAAGTAATTTAGGGCTTGTGCCGGAGTTGACACTTGTAGCAGAGAGACTTTAGAAGAGCTAAAGAAAAGAAGAAGGGAGGGGGGGAACACATAAATGGAGGAGTGGAGAGATAGAAGGATGAGCATGAAGAAGAGAGAGGAGTGCAGTTGTCAGCAGAATCAGATGGCGGTCAGGCAGACAGGCTTGAAGAAGATACAATTAAAGTGTGGAGTTAAGACGGGCTTTGAAGTCGGACATGGTGCATAACACTCTTAAAGTTTGAGAAGCCAGTCATTCATCCGCTTGTTATGGCTTGTTAAGACCATTCCTTTTAAACGGCTACATTTGAGAAAATAAACTTTAATTTCAACTTTGGGAAAAGTCAAAAAAATATCAATGGTGACAACAAGCAGGTAGGGTTTTGAACAAGATTAAAAAAGAAAAAATCTAGAGCGGTCATCTGAAATTTGAGTGAGGGATTTGCCAAAGAAGGTGTGGGGGCGCCGGTGAGGATGAATAATTACTTTGTCTTCCCACTCGCCATCTTTTTCTTACAATCCTGTTTTTCGGTGGCTTAAGAGTTTAATAAAGTTTAAAAACAGAGCCTGTGATGCTTGGCCTAATCCATTTTGGCTTGGCGAACCTTTGTGGTAATGGAAACCCTATCTGATGTGAGCAAATGTTTGCCAAGCCAGCATGTGTCTGTCTATCGTCTGTGCAAGAAAATATGTGCTGTACAGCTGTGAAAGAATAAAACCCGACAGCCTTTGTAGCCCAGTCCATAGGGTGACTCGGCTGGGTCCGTGGTTCGAGTCCCTGTGTGGACCATGAATGGAGTGTGGACTGGTGGCTGGAGAGGTGCCAGGTCATCTCCTGGGCACTGCCAAGGTGCTGTTGAGCAAGGCACCAAACCCCCAACTGCTCAGGGCTGAGATCCATTGTTAGCCCCCTCACTCTGACATTACTCCATTAATATATTTGCATGTATATAGTTCCTGTTTGTGCATGTGTGTGTATTTCAGGCCTGTGTGTGTGTGTGTGTGTGTGTGTGTGTGTGTGTGTGTGTGTG
The DNA here is from genome assembly GCF_963691815.1 of Echiichthys vipera. Classification (NCBI taxonomy): domain Eukaryota; kingdom Metazoa; phylum Chordata; class Actinopteri; order Perciformes; family Trachinidae; genus Echiichthys; species Echiichthys vipera. Next base: position 29,281,420 of record NC_139827.1, on the reverse strand, counting down.
TGTGTGTGTGTGTGTGTGTGTGTGTGTGTGTGTGTGTGTGTAACCATAATAATAACAGAGTGAAAAAATTTAATTTCCCTTGCAGGATTAATAAAGGAATTCTTCTTCTGCTCAATGCGCTAATGTAAAGAATAGAACACTTTTTTCATAATTTCTATTTATATTGTAATGACTAGGACACTATAGGTAATCTAGTGTATGCTGTCCCCCTGCACTGTGTTACTGCGTTAGTTGTTCCTGCAGTAATTCTGCGAAAACAGTTTCATGTGTATTCATGATGTTTGTCAGTTTATCATGCTCGACACATCAATTGATTCTTCTTCTGATTGAGAAGGCGAGAGAAATGTGTTCACTTTGAGCTCCGTTAGCCATCCTTAATGAGCACCAGACAAATGATGTAGAAAAATGCTTGATATGAAACAATGGTCAGGCTTATTAGAGGCTGAACAAAACTTGTTACAGGCAAACGTTGGTTTAAACTGACAACGGCTAACTGGCGAGGCTCATTCGGACGGCAAATCCATGCACTGATGTGGCAAATTAAATGGCCCTATTGATCCAGTGATCCAGTGTTGTTTGAGTTCTGGACAAGACAGCAGCAAGAGACAACAGTGACACCATAAAACCAACAGACGGATGTGACAGTGGTTCATTGTTTGATTAACAATTGTCCCCATCAGCCATTGTGATATCAACTTATACACATCCTGCCATTTCAGCCACACTCCAACAGAAACATGTGGAACATTGCTGTGTCTACACAGTATAAGGAGCTGTGGCTAAAAACACACTAACCAAATGAGTATTTCATCACCTGTGTGAATGGATACACAGGATTTGTCGGATCTATAAAGGAAATGTTCTCGCATGACTGTTCCACTGTGAACAGTGAATCCCAAAATACAGAAAACTATTGATGAATTGAAGTAATAGGGGATCGGTTCAAACACACTAGACCAAGGGTGGGGAACCCTGCTCCTGGAGGGCCACTGTCCTGCATGTTTTAGGTTTCTCTCTGCTCTAACACACCTGATTTTAATGCTCTGTTCGTTATCAAGCAGCTGAAGCTTGTCAAGGGTTTAATAATCGTTAGACTCAGGTGTTAGAACAGGGAGAAACCTAAAACATGCAGGACAGTGGCCCTCCAGGAACAGGACTAGACACCCATGCACTAGACGTTAACGGCAGTTTGGCGTCTGGAATGCCGCTGCTATGTGAAATCGCACACCGTGGCAGTATTACAAATTTTTGGGGCATACCTTTACTGTGCCGTACCCTTCATTTTGGTGCTGTTGCGGAATCTGTGTGTGAAAGGGGCTTTGAATTAAACTGCGCCAGTTGTGTGAGAGTATGTAAACAGATATTCTGATGTAGTTTTGCTGTTGTTAATTAGGACACCCTTTTACTTATATTCATCGAGATTTTTTTCCTGTTTTTTTGTTCTTCATTCCCGTGCAGGCATACCAGGGAAACAGCTTTCCTCAGAAATTCAGTGTAACACTGGGTGAGTAATCAATATACAAATTATATTTTGGGGGTTACGTCATCTGTTCCTTTAAGCTGAATGCAATTAGCCTTTTGCGTCAGCTTTAGAGCATTTTAGAAATGCAACTGTTAAAACAGTAGAAATGAACAAAAAAACAGAGAGGCTGGAAAGGTCTCCAACATAGTTTGTTATAATTTACCAAAATCATATTATTCAATTCTTTAATTAGAAACAGCTGTCCCAAGTCTCAGTGAAGGAAACTTAAGGAGGTAGTACTTATTGGCAGACAATATTGTTAATATTGGAATATCCCAGGAGTATGTTGAGCAACAGGGTTTTTCTAACTCTAATGCAAATGCATAGCAGTTAAGGTTAGGACAAAAATCTTGGTTATGGCACTTAAGATCTTGAATATGGAGAATGAGCAGAACACCGCCATCTAGTGTCTCAAGATCATAGTCGCAACAACAGAAAATAATTCCAGCAGTTGGGTTGCCAGGTTTGTTGCAGAGTGTGTCAAGTAATCAGCCATCATGTCAAGTGATGAATCATACAGGGTTCGACTTTGTTAGTGCTCTGAAACCTACTTCCCACCAACGACTGGCACTTGGAGCACAAAGGGTTCCAGTGACATCATCGGCCTTGTGAGAGGTTAAATACCCTGATCTCCACACCAGATAGTTGGTCCAGTCCCAGCCTGGTCAGATGCGTTCATGAACTGATGAAGCCTCTACGATGAGAGGTGAAACGTCTTCCTAGACAAATAACCAAGTCCAGTTGCTTTTGACTGAAATTGCTTTGGGGACAACGATGACCTGAGCAAATGAAAACATTCACAGGCTCTTAATGTAAGTTATCAACTGAGGAAGTTTCATGGTGATATATCTATTTGTTAAAAAAGTTACCCTATTTACCTGTGACCCCTATGATCAGCCATAGGCCTGCATAGAAATTGACCAAAGGGACAGGTCCGAAATGCTTCTTTTGGCTCGTACCCTCCATCCAATCTTCTCGTCTCACCTCGTCTCACCTGCTCCTCCTCGTCCCGCCTCGTTGCCTGATAAATGGCTACGTTAACAGATGTTAGCATAAGTTGGCTCTGTGTTTTTAGCCGGCTGACTTTCAGAATGTATACCATAGCTTTAAATCATCTAGGATTTTGTTTTGAGATGCAAAGCCATACACTGAAAATGGGCATCAGACATAAGTTGTGCTATGATATTCCCAGGGATACTTGCTGAAACACCAAAACTTTCAACTGGAACTTTTCCAAAGTTAAAAGAAGTGATCTCAGTATTTTCTGCTTTGAGGGCAATGCAATGGCTAACAAAGCAGGAAACATAGACATGACTTATACTCTTGCCCAACTGTTTCTATTGAGCCCCAAGGCAGCTTTCCCTAATTTTTCCAGCTGAATACAATTGCCAATTGTATTGCTGTGTGTTTTTGTTTGTTCTTTGATGATTCTTTGGGATGAAAAAAGAAAAAAAAGAAAATCTTAAAAAGATATGTACTCTATCAGAGCTCAGAAATGTAGAAACACGAGTGACTATACATACAGATGCAAATTTCCTAAATGAAACAAGAGGGGACAAATATGCTTGTCATAAAAATCCACAAAATTGTAGCTGTCGGCTGAATGTTTTGGCATATAAGACAATTACCTACCAATCATGTGTGGTTTTGGTGGGTTGTGTTTATTTATCCGAAATGTTACGGAATGTGTATGGCTCGCTCTGCTCCACCAGCTTCTAATTGATTAGATTTGAGAACGGTTCGCCTATTAATTGTTTAGAGCATGGTTCGTTTACACAAAACGTGCGTTTTAAAACACATTATACATACTTCTTTTTTTCACAATGCTTTTTCTGTGTGTATTTGTGTTGGCTCATATCGTTGAAGGTAACATGTGCATGTCTCAGGAATAGTGGAGGTTTTTTTTACTATGTACTGTATAGTCTGTACAGTAACTCAACAGCAAAGTCAAAGTCAAGAAACATAACAACAAGATTGCTTGAATTTTGCAAAGTAAAATAGTATACAGTCTGGTGACTACACTTTGAAGACTATGCTTCTGACGGTTCCAAAACGAATCTCATGCTATTGGCCCGTCCACGCGAAGACGCGTTTACCTGCTCGTTGAGGACACTAACTACAGAGTGATTTGTGCATCAGAGTCCAAAACAACACAAAAGAAACAGTGACATATTTCTCTCTAGGATGGATGAGGATTTGGCAAGAAACTCGCTGGCGGTGTTTGTATCATACACAGCGTCTCCCCGCCTCTTCTTCTCCTTGTTGGTGTATTCATGTGACAATTACAGCGCCACATCCAGGCCTGGCATGTGTATTACAGCGTTATTAGTCGGTTTCACTGGTTTCGTGTTGACAGAGATATTTCTTGAGTCCAGGCCGTGTGGACGGAAAACTTTTTAAGAACAACTGAGAAAAATAAGGTTGTTTTTGATTGTGTGGATGCACCCTAAATCCGAAACTGCAATTACAAATTGTCTGAAAACAAAATTAAAAAATAACTTTCAAATTTTTTTTAGTGAAAAATAGAAACTTTTGAAGCTCTCAGAAGAAGAGCATCATAGCAGGAATGATAAATAATATTATTTAAAGCTTTTTAGTATATTTTTAGAAACAATGCATCCGTTCACTGGGCATGCACATGGTGATGGTTACTGCTGGACACAGGAATTGTTGCTTGAATAATAGCTTTCCTCTTGTGCATGAGCGTAGCAAGTGCAGTATAGTATAGACAACAATGCCTGCAATTTGTTCATGTTGAATTAACACCTGGCAGTTAAGGCTGTTGTTTGATTTCTTCCAGAAAGGAGTCATGTGGTAGGGGCTTGGCAATTAATTCAGGACATGACATGATTAATGAGACCCAATCAACCCAAACATCTCTGTCGAGACTAAAATGCAATCCTAAATTAAAATAAAAAACTTAAAAGAGGTCAGCGACATTTTCAAAAGTTCCCATTTTAGGGGCTTGAAATAGTCCTGGTAACGTGGACACTAGGTGTAATCGAGCGTGGGTAGTTTTAACAAAAACATATCAGTGTGGCTGTCGCCTTACGGTCATACACTCAAGCCCAGAGTCTGAGAAGATAAAGATGAGAACGATCATCATCTGCAAATATAGGCAGTGCCACAGTTTCTATAAAGGATGTACCCATATATGTACATATATGTATATGTATGCAGATCTTACTGTGTAAATATGTTCTGTGCATACATGCAAGTATATAACCCAATACTATTTGCTCTGATGAAGCTCTAAACGTGTGTTCTTGGCTTTATTCAGTGAGGTTATGATATTGTTACAAGACGAAGAGTTAAACCCACCTACTGTGAATAAAGGAAGTCCCGGATACAGCAAAAGACAGCAATCATCGAGGACCTCAGCTCTGGCCAGCTGCATATTGTTCATTTAATCCAGAGGGAGTTTCTAAATCCATAACTAAAACTAAGATAAAAGTGTTTTGACCCTATTGTGGGATGTTTCCCAGTGTCATGCAGCTACTCAGCAGGTGTGCAGAGGGAGGGTGAGTTTCAAAACACACTGCACAGCAGATAGGCAAAGAGGAACATCAACAAAGCACTGCTGCTATGCACCTCACTGACTGCTCTGACAACCGACAGGGAAAACATTCCCACAGAGAGAAAAAAAAAGATGGTGTAGAGAAAGAGGAGAGAGATGTAAAGTGAAAGACAGAAAGAGAAGAGAGGGGAGAGGGTCAAAGGAGAGAGGAAGACAAAGAAGACAAAGATGGTAGAGAAAAAAGAAATATATCTGCTACTTTTATTCATGTGTTATTTCTTGTCGATATGCTTTAACAACACTGATCCCAGTTTACATGTCATGCCAGAAACAAGGCAAGAGGTTACAAAAGAAAAGAACAGCAGCGAGGAGAGAGGGAGGAGATGTAAAGTGCAGCTCAATAATGGAAATGCCTGTACAATCTACTGTTATCATGTACCGCAGCTGCATTACAAACTACATCTGTGAAGCCTGTATGTTCAGTGTTTGCTCAGCCTGTGTCAGAGGTGTTGATTTAGCTCAATGTAACAACTTCTGATGACATAGTTTAGGGTTTTCATTTGGATTGCACTGTGCTGTATATGCACTAATTAATACAGTATAATACAACTTAAAGTGTTTCTACTTGAACATCATGAAAAAAGCAACACCGTTTTTTTCATAGCCACATGCACTTAGGCCACGTTCACACTGCAGGTCTTGATGCACAATTCAGATTTATTGCTCAAATCCGATTTTTTGTTTGTCTGTTAACATTACGTCTTTAAATGTGGCCCCAAATACTACTGAGGTCTAACACTTCACTCTCCCTCCACTGGCCGCCTGCTTCACTGCTGTCCTCCATGTTTGTTTGGTTTCTTTTCCTGGATTCAGTATCACATTTAAAAGTGGCCTAATTCTGATTAAAAAATGTCAGAATCAAAAGCAAATCAGATATGGGTCACATAAGAGCGAAAATATTGGATTCAGGTCACTTGTAACTGCAGTGTGAACGTGGCCCAGAAGACGTGCGTGGCCGGACCATCTATCACAACAAACAAGAGAGAAACTCAGAATTACAACATACCCAGAGGGAGAGTAACTCTGCTCAGGACGCCATTACTCCACTATATCTTTATATAGAAAATATTTGTTTGCTGCTATATTAATGTTCTGAATGTCAAGTACAGTGCCTTTTAAAGCACATAAAATCCTTGCATTGAATATTAAGCCATTCTATATAACATGAAATAGCCATGACTAAAAAAGCAACATCAAAGTAAAACAAAAATAAATCTTTAGGTGTTATTTATTTTATTCTAATATGCCTCATCTAGACTGGATGGGTGTGGTTTGATCAGATTCTATTCACAGACACCAAGAAACACACCATTCCTCATCAGGTTCCGATGTAAGTGTTGCTAAATACTGATTGGTGCTCAAAAGTATGTGACATCCCATTTCAAACACAGAGACAAAAAGAAATACAGAAATCTCTTTAGTGAAACAATGAAAACTGTTATTTTATAGTAAGAAGCTGATAGATAAAAAAAAAAGTTCCTTCAAATAGAAAAATACCACAATTTATAGCCTCAGACTTTTCTGTTGATTTAAATCAACCCCTCTGACACACTTTAAGTAAAAGTGGAAGTGGAAGTGAGGAACGGAGCATGGATCTGCCGAAACTTGATATGCATTGGGCTTTCTGCTGTAAAGCCATGCACGGTTTTATTAGACTCTGAGAGCTATCGCTCCAGAATTAAGTGCAACAATAAGGAGATCGGGGTGGTGGTGGGGGAGAACAAATCCCAGACTTTCATACATGTCCCTTGCGACCCGTGCATCAGTTTACTTAAGTTAGGATTCCCATTCTCTTCTCCTGAAGCCTGAATCTGTTTCTGAAGGATCTCAGAATTGAAGGTCAGAGTTAATCTTTGTCTGATGAAATATTAGGAAATGGCGAAGTAGGTGCAAAGCGACCATACCTGTATGAGAGACAAGAGCTCACCGACCTCTATCTGCATTTGTGAACGTAAGAACTACCAGATTATTGTACTGCGGTGTCCCTTACTTCGTCCTCCTCCTCTAAAGACACATGAATAGAATAGTGGAAGCAAGAGGAAAATAGCAATCAGGAAATTACTATGGGTTCCAATTCTTAAAAAAAAAACTTCACTCTGCCGCTGCTACTAAAACTTTCCTTCTTTTACTATCAGCTAATAATGTCTCATCCTGTCCAAAATTGGGAAGTCCTAACAGTAGGGCAGGAGAACAGCAGAGTCTGTGGGAGTGAAAAGGTCAACAGAGCCCGCCAAGCCTCCTATTAATGAGTAGCACCACCGTGGCATGGAGCGGAGGGAGAGGCCGCCAATCATTACTGCTCTTCCAGCACTGCTGAAATGTGTCAACAAAGCAGTGTGAGAGGAGCATGCTCCACTGTTTGCCCTCCCACACCTGAAGATGATGGGATAGGTGGAAGAAAAAAGGAAGACTGTGGAAAGAGAGAGTCGAGAGAAAGCAGGAGTAAGAGATCTGTCACCCCTCCTCCTCCTCCTCCTCCTCCTCCTCCTCCTTCTCCTCCTCCTCCTCCCTCAGAATAAAATCCGGTGCCATAAAATGTAAGAGCGGGCAAACAGCTCCTCCCCAGCTTGTCGGGGAGTTTGTTTTAAAGTGGAAATGAGGCTGATGGCGCACTTGGCGATTAGCCCCGCGGCTAACATGAAAGGAGAGGAAAAGACAGCTGCTAATTTTCTCCTTTGACCTTTGGCTCCCGCTGGTATTTCATACAAACGCTGATTTATGGAGGAGCCTAACAGCTCACTGCTACTGGAGGGATTACCGTAAGAGAAAGAGGGAGGGAAGAGAAAAAGAAGCTGACCCTAGGACTCACAGTATCTCAATTCATTCTTTTCATCTTTTTGTTTCTATCGCTGTCCTTTTTACTTCATATGTCCTTCTCCTCTAACCCATATCTCTCTGTCGATTTTCCTTTGTTTCTCTGTCTGTCTGCGTTAGTGGATTTTAAACTCCTTATCTCTATCATCTTTATTTCTAGTCTGTGTCTGTCTGCATTTGCCCTTCATCCTGACCACCAACCCACACTCTTTCTATATATCCGCTGTGAAATAAGTATTTACGGCACATACGTGTGTGACTCTTGTTGGCTGTGTCACACTTATTATCATTACAAACTAGTTGTCTAAAAACAAACCCAGACATCCTGACCCCCTGTGGTATAAAGATAAAGATATGTTTTATATATGTCATCCATAGTGCAGTGCCCAGTTGTGAATATGAATACATGTTGTGCCCCAGCACTTTAGCTGCAGGGAGCTCCCATCAAAGTCAGTTTCATGCTAATCCAAATGTATGGATGGCTCCTGTGTAAGGAGGCCCTGAAATGCCTCTGGGGCAGCGGAGACCCAGGAAGTGTAGATCCGGCAGCACATCCCCTTCTTCCCCTCCCCTCCTCTCTCTCTCTCTCTCTCTCTCTCTCTCTCTCTCTCTCTCTCTCTCTCTCTCTCTCTCTCTCTCTCTCTCTCTCTCTCTCTCTCTCTCTCTCTCTCTCTCTCTCTCTCTCTCTCTCTCCCTCTCTCTCTCTCTCTCTCTTATTGCCTCTTTATTACAGGGAACAATAAAAAAGCAGACAATGGAAATCCCCACTTCAACATTCTGGTTGGATATTAGCTTACAAAATACACTCCAATTATATCTGTTGTGTATTTAGTGGAGTCAAGCCAGTGCCTATAAGGTAAACAGTTACATTAAACAAAAATAATACATTTGAAGACCAAATTGCTCCAGATCCACGTCAATCCTTTACTTGGAGCAGCTAAAAAATGATCTCAACAAGTAAATTAGCCTTAATGGAAGGTTTGTTTCAAAACAAAAATGTTTGTTGCAGTGGAAGTGCTTAAAGTCAGCCCTGGTTTCTAAACAATATGTTCCCATACAACTTAACCGCATTCTCAATTATGTTTCGTGGGAAGCATTTTGTCGCAGATTATGTTTTTTTTGTTTGACATTTCACAAATATGTTTCTAGTCAAAGTCAATAAACCAAAAAAAAAAAGAATTATTTTGTATAATATTGCTAGTTCACATGTTGTTTCCACTGCTGCTGTTATTCTAAAAATCTGTCTTAACATGTTTCAGCCACACCACAGTGCTTATCTCCTCAAGACTGTATAAAATATGGACGTAGTCTCTGTGACGTCAACCATTGATTTCTGAAATGCCAAAATGGATCTCAAAGTGGGCGTCTCTCTGTGGCTCCAGTCATTCCAATCTTGACAGTGCTGGACTCTGCCTGCTTCCAACTAACCCAAAAAATTGGCAATAGAGGTGGAGCATGGTGAAGCTGACGTGCACCAAATGAAGTCTGACCAAAAAACAGCTACCAAAGGCTAATAAGCTAGACTATTTCACTGGGAGGAGAGGCGAGCAATTAGAATTCAGGAAGGACGAACCGTCCTAGGGGTTACAGCAGGCTGGAGGCCGGCAGCAGCTCTGCGTCTCTTTACGGCACTATGATGTACTCTAACAAGTGTGACCTGTTGCATACGGAATATATTACATGAAACTTGAACTTCGACCATCTGACTCATATATGCCTTGCAAAGGATTGTGGGTAAGAATAGCCAGAAAAGTATGCTACTGCAAAACTGGACTAGCTATTAGCTAAGTTAGCTATCTGTGACAGCAGCCACCTGTCATTCAAAGCAGCCATGCCCTTAATTATGCAGAACTTTAAGCCTTAATAAAAATGTAAATGGGTAAGTTATATAAAAATTCACAGTTATCAGGAACGGGAAAATTAGCTATAGAGACCAAAACTGTTTTTAGTACCAGGCTGTAAACAGGTTTATTTGGGGTCATTCCTATGTTCCCCAAAAGGGTCCGGTGTTCCCTTGTTGCATAAGGCTATGCCTCCACTGATTTAATTTAGCAATTTGTTTGGGTCAAGGGTTACCGTTAGTGTCTGGGTTAGGTGGTAGGGTTAGGGTCTACATAGGCCTCTATCTGCAGGGGAATTCGGCACTGATCGTGGAAAAAATAACATACTGGGAACATAGAACCCTTTCTGTGAAAAGCGGGGAATATCGAACCTGTTTTTTTTTTAAAAAAAGGTCCTGTTAAGTTTTTAACATGTCTCTATAAAGATTGACTCTGTTCTGGAGCCAGCCTCAAGTGGCCACTCAAACTGCACTTTTTGGCACTTCCATGTTGGCTTCATTTCTCAGACCCAGAGGTTGCCGCTTGTGTATCCCACACAATTGGCACTAGACAGCCCTTGTCAGCAGCTTTTTGGCTGATTCAGCATGTTGAATTGGTGGTGGAGTAAGAGAAATCACTCTGATTGGCAGTTCGCTTAAGCGTAACAGTGAAGAGAAACGGTTTGGTTGATGTTTTTTTGACGTTGGTGCCGGTGTGTGGTCCTTAACAGCTATACTTCATTTTCAACCTATGCAATCTGTCTACATAGCTATTCAGGAGCATATGTACCTAATTTTGTATTCGTCAAAACGCTTCTGAGCATAAGGATAAGCTGCACATTGATTACAGTGAACTAAACAAAATGAATATGCCTGAAACATCTTGCAAACAGCTGTTGTACACTTTATCTCCAATAGAGTCTCTGCATCTTTTGTTAATTATGATGCTTTAGACTCTAAACGAGACATTCAGTTTAATAAAATTCACAATGAGGAGGTGGGTGTTTCCGTGGTTTTAATTGCAACTTCTCCTGAAAGACCTGTGTATGTTTCTGGATTTTATTGCAGTTTTGATTGTTTTACAACATTTCTACATAGGAGCATCCATATATTGGAACAAGAAAACAGCAAGAAAATCCCCATGAGTGCTGGAAACAGTAGTATTAATAATATCATATTTATTTTTCCTTTCCTTAAGAAAATAAGACTTTAGAGCTCAGTGGTAGACAAAATAAAAGTTGCAATGGAACAGCAAAAGCTAAGATGGAGCTGTGGTTGTTGAGGCAATGTTTTAGAATTCCTTGACATTAAAATATAAAACAAAGCTCATTTTTCCAAGACAAAGCACATCAGTAACATAAATAATGCGAGGAAGTAAAAGAGCCACAACAAGAGCAGCTCGTCATCAGCCAGACACAACAACCACAATAAACCTTGGACAGATGTACACAATGTTGAATAAAAGTAACTAAAATGTAAAATCAGAGTAGCTGCTCTACCAGCTAAACAAAGACAGTTATGGGCTATTCCCGGGTTTTTTGACTAGAAATGTGAACACGAAGAATACATGAATTTCTCTAAGAGAGCTTTGTCAGTGATGTCTGGTACATTAAGTGTCTCTTGATGTTATTGGCAGCAGCTTCAGTTATTTTGATTGAAGCTTTGGGAATTGCCCAAATAACAACAATGACAGATTTCATGATATTGATATTGAATTTACAGTTGTATATTTAGGGTGGCATTTGCTTCTTTAAGAGGAAACTGGCAGGGTTTTAGACTGTTTAAAACATGGGAGTAGTCCTTTGTAACGTCATCCTTGGTTTCTGAAGAATCATTGTGAAGCTCAGAAGGCTTCAGCTGTCACCATCTCGACATTGCTTGCCCAACTCACAAAAAAAAAAGTCAAAGAGGTGAGGCATGCAAGAGGCTGAGGCGGGCTGATGTCTTCAGTATATGCTAGCCGCCTGTGACGACACCTAACTGTCATTCAAAGCAGCCATGCTCTTAATCATGCAGAACTTTAAGCATTACTGTAATTTAAACAAAACTAAACTCAGGTGTTATTATCGGGGAAAGATAGTTATTAGCACTGTCGCCTCACAGCAAGAAGGTTACAGGTTCGCAACCCGGCCTGGGCCTTTCTGTGCGGAGTTTGCATGTGCTCCCCGTGTCTGCGTGGGTTTCCTCCGGGTTCTCCGGTTTCCTCCCACAGTCCAAAGACGTGCACGTGTTAGGTTAATTGATGACTCTAAAATTGCCCGCAGGTGTGAATGGTTGTCTGTCTCTGTTTGTCTCTATGTGTGCCCTGTGATAGACTGGCGTCCTGTCCGGGGTGTACCCCGCCTCACGCCCGATGTCAGCTGGGATCGGCTCCAGCACCCCCGTGACCCAGACCCCGGGATAAGCGGTTAAAGACGATGAAGATAAACTCAGGTGTTATGAACGGGGGAAGATAGTTATTGAGACCAAAACAATTTTTTTGTATCTTTTCAGCTGTAAAGTTGTGCATTTTCACATGGAGCTCTATGGAGAGTGATTGGCTTTTGGAGCCTGCCTCAAGTGGCCATTTGAGGAACTGCAGGTTTGGCACATGAGTTTTCAGCCCTGAAGGTTGCCACTTGGTTTTGACCCCCCAAATGAATGAACTGAATACAATTTAAAATTATAAAGCTACGTAGTGTTACAAACAACAACACAATAATATTTCTTATATATCAGGGTAATAACAGTGGGCCAAACTGAAATATGAACAATCTTTTGTTCTCACCCTCAGTGTTTCATTCGAGTTCAAGCAGGTCATTAGTAGAGTGATTACAGTGGGAGAGAGGGCATCCATTAAGAAAATGCAAGTGTGTGGGGGTGTGCACATGTGCCGGCCTGTGATCACCATGTGAATGCTTGCATGTGTGTGCCTAACAGTGATCACAAAGTGTGTGTGTATCAATCACTCCAGTGTGGGTGACGACGAGGAGCTGTTTGTCTTTCTCATAAAAGGGAAAGGGATCAAAAGGGCTGGCCAACCAGCTGGACCTTCAATCACACTGGGACAACGTGACTTTAGAGCCCTGGGCAGCTGGAGCTCTGGGGACTAATGGCGCTCGTGTCTGTGTGTGTGTGTGTGTGTGTAACTCTTTTAATCACAATCCCTGCACATTTTTCATCTCCAGATTCCACGCTTAGCCTTTACTTTAAAGGAAAATTCTGCTTTATTAAAACTCGGGTCTTATATTTTGTTTTGGCCATCATTTCTACCAGTTATGATAACACTCTGCTTACCAATGCAGTTGCTGAGACAACATGTCAAGAAAACTGACCTTCAGACAAGTTTATTTAAAAAACTATATATACATACTTTATCTGAAGTTAACATTAGTTGCTAATAATTTGCCAGTTATTACATCAATTTATACATTCATTGTTTATTCCATAAAATTTAAAAAAAGAGTTTAACAAGCACATCATAATTATCATAATAATCCAGAGCCCAAAGTGACATCCTCAAATTGTTTGTTTTGCGTGAACCAACAGTCCAGAACCATATATGATTTACTATAATATATGAGAAGAAAAGCCTCAAATCCTCACATTTGAGAAGGTGGAACCAGCAATGTTCTTAAAACATTAATTAAAAATAATTAATCGATCAGCAAAATAGAAGATCAAAGCAATGAAGAGAGAGCTCAATATGATATATGTTTATATAAAATTCTGTAAGACATTCCTTACAATAGCAAATAGGAATAATTCCACTTTTCCGCTGCGTGTTAGGACTCGATTTGTGTTCAAACACTGAGGCCCGATTGGCTGAGAATCGTGCCTAAACTGAGAGAGTACTATCCACAGTGGAAAACAACAAAGAAAAGTACCAAAAAGTGAGTTGAGTTGAGTCAAGCAGAGCTGTACCATACAGTGGCACATGAAATCACAGCCTCCCGGGCTGGACTCTGGCTAAGGACCATCTCTCCATCTCTCCATCTCTCCATCTCTCCATCTCTCTCTCTCTCTCTATTCCTGTCACTTTTCTACTGTATGCTATCTAATGAAGGCAATTTGCTGAAAAGTACTTGACAAAAGAGAAAGACTACATTCATCCATGTACAAAAAAATAGCTTTTCAAGGCAATCATAATGCACATCATTTGCCTGAAAAGTGGAATTTCAGTGGCAGCTTAATATTACAATCAAGTGACGACCCAACTTTAAAGCCAAAAACATGTACATACCCATTGCTGCGTTTAATCTCTATTCTAATGATGTTTCCTCCAAAACATTAGCCGTCACCTGTAAGAAACAGAGACAAAAGTTCTTATTTACAAGTAAACAAAGAACAAATTGCAAATCCTCTCATACCTGATAGCCTTTAGCAAGTAGTGCTATCTGCAGGTTTTTCCCACACTTAAGCTCATTTGTTGCTGGCTCTGTAACCCAGAGAGCTGTGGGATCATCTGTGATATGGAACAGACATGAGTATTAAACAAAAAAAAAATGCTGCATGTTGTGAATGGGAATGCACAAGCTAGAGTTCAGGAGCTCAACATTCTTGCCAAGACATTCCACAGACATAACTTATCATATTTCCTCTCAAACCCCCTCCGAGCTCCAAAGTTCCAAAATGTCACCCTACTTGCTTTTCTGCCCGACATAAATCAGCTCTCTACTTTACAAAGTAGAGAGGATTTCACCTGGGCGTGTGCAAGACACATGCACATTCATATACATGTGGGAGTGTATGAATGTGTGTGTATGTGTGTGCATACGACAAGGCAGCAAGATCAAAGGGAAGGAGAGGAATGACTGCAGAGTTTAACAATGTTGACACACCTGTTGTACCTGTCATGGTTGTGTTTGGGAGCCTTGTCCCGACTATCCCTTAAGCTACGGCGATCAACTTAGGCGTAAATATAGATTTTGTGTTTATTAAACACAATGACTTTTCTTTATGTATAGTATAAACACACAAGAAAAGTCTGTGAATGGTCAGTGGTGGCCATTTATTCATAATGCTGAGTGCTGTTCTTACATTTTGTTGTTTCCTCCTATTTTGTTAGCAAAAGCAACAGAGAACGATAAACTGCACTGAAAAACAAACAAAAAAAAAACAAGGGCAAAAGCGTGAGACAAGTAACTATCCCTGTTATTTAAGCTACATTGATACAGAAATTACACAATCCTCACATTTATGCGTCAGCAATATTAAATATATGTCCCGCTCAGGCAAGGAAAAATGGCGATTAAGAAAAAATAGCAAGTGGACGGACACTAATCATAGTTTATCACTTCTATTCCAATGATCAAACAGGCGGTTAACGATCTGAGGGGCTGACGTTGTTGTTGTTGATGCTCAGGCCCATTTGTGATTTCAGCAACCAAGGACTATGACATGTGTTTTTCATAGACTAATCTCCCCCCCAAAAATGACAATTTTTAGCCGTAGTAATTATGACGGGAGCAAAGGAGCAAGTCAGGTGACCAAGTCCATATAGGGTTAAAGTGAAATTCCGTAAAATAATATCCGTGAAAATCATCCCAGGGTCTTTTTTGGTAAATATACTCATCAAATAAGCAATCGAGACAATTTTTTTTCTTGTAACAACTATTAACGAAGAAATCCGGTAGAGCTGCTAACAGCTGAATGCTGCTAACACTGATTAGATCAGGGCAGTACAGTGAAGGCTTTAAAAAAGCTTTTTTAACCACTAATACTGCTCAAAATAAAACCAAACCTCTGCAGTAGCATGATAAGAATCCCTACACATGACTGCAGCACCAATGGGCTCCTTCCTTTTGGATTGACTTTGGTAATCGACTTGAATGGACTTAACTACGAGAGGAGCTGGTACTGAGGCCAGTGGGCAAGTCTTTCAAAACACTCTTTTAATAAACTCTGGATTCACTAACTACATTGTTGGTGCTTCGTTTTATGTGTCAGGGCTCTTCCCATGATACTGCAGAGGTTTGGTGTTATCATGAGCAGTATTAGTGGTTAAAAAAGACGTTTAAATGTGTTCACCGTGCTGCCCCGAGCTAATCAATGTTAGCCACATTCGACTGTTAGCGACTGTCTTGGATATCTCCGTAAATAGTTGTTGCACGAATGGCTTAATGGCTTATTTGAGGGTGGTGTGGATGGGTGGGTCAAAACAAACACAGGACTTTGACCCAGAAGACCAGTGTTGATTTCCTGTGTGAACCCATTAAGAACAATGCCTTATTTTAATGCATGAACGTATGTTAAGTTACATACGTTTCTACATTATGCTATGTTACGTACCTAGCTACATAACATAACTAAACATACTTATTTAAATCAAAACCACAATCTTTTTTTTAAACCTCATAAAGTCGTTTTATTACCTAAATGTAACCAAACTGCAACCGTTTCACAATGTTAACAACGTTTTTAAAACTACAACCGTTACATTTACATATGAGGACGTGTTGATGTGATGAGCACCAGTAGATGTGCTAATATTGGAAAGGTTCCTGTGGGACATATTAAAGGGTAGGAACAAACCACCTAAACCTTAACCACTTGTCATTTCAACAGACCCACTTATAAGTAAAGTACGCTTTTACAAATGTAAAACCCACAAATCTATTGGACATTTGTGTCTGTTTATTTAAGCCTGAGACATAATGAAGGTAATATAACCTCTTGAGGACACAAGGAGTAGGTGTATCTTTTGTATGATGACATCACCCAGTCATTTCCCGCTCTCTTTCGAGGACTCAGTGGGTAAACGGGTTGTGAGACGAGGTTTCAAAACCACAGATCAAAGGAGGAGGTGTGTTACAAATGAGGTGAATTACAGTGAAGGAAAGAGATAACCGGTGTGACGACTGCACTCCTGCCAAAAACCTTTCTTATAAACTGCTTCAAAGGTGGAAGAGAGGTTGATGCAACGTCTAAATATGTTCCACCGTGTGTTTATGTAAGCAGCTCTGTTGTTACCTTGTATGTCCAGTTCTAGTGGAGGATTGAAGGATTATAACATGTCCTCAGTGGATTTAGAACATTTTTGAAGTCAAGACTCAGACAAACCTTCCAAAGCCTGTTGTGTAATTTAAAAAAATGCATGGTCACCAAAGTAAAACTTAGAATAGTGAGAAGTTGGTGGAAGGTTTTTGACCCTGCAACAGTGATAGCTAAATGCATACAAGCAGCTTGGGAATGGTTTCAGACACATTCTTTAGGCAGCCTCAAAAAAGGTTGTTTTTTTTAGTCCCCTTGGAATCTGAATGATATTTCAGTCAAAAGGCGAGAGCAAAAGCCTGTGGTTTGTGTGGGTGAAATTCGGATACCATCCAATGTTCAAAGCCTTGAAATACATATGCCACACAATGTTAAAGCATTCCTTTTCACAATTTACAATGCATAAACATGATGGTTTACAGAGGCTCAGGGTGATTATTTGCACAGAGTTCTAGTTTCAGCTATTTCAGGTTTTCTTGAGGCTGCCCCATGATGTCGCCCCACAAAGTGATTTTTGAAAGTGTTAAACCACAGGGCCCCCTGCCTTGGTGAACATGAAACACTGACTGTTTGGACTTGAAATATCCAACACAGATTATCCAGACAACACAAGCTACAAAGAACAACTCACAGCTGTAAGAAAATAAAAGAAACAACCTGGGCATTTATGTTGTTTTATGCCATAAAAGCCTTCGTCCATTCCTCTAATATGACAGCATTTCACACATTTGAGATTTTTATGAATGAGAGAGGTCTGTTTAATATATAAAGGTAAGCACTACTTCTGTGATTTCTTGCCTGCCATATATTGTTTCTCACACAGAGGTGACATATAAATACAATGTAAGTTAAAGTCTGACAACTTGCACCTTAAAACTCGACTTTGCTCTGGGTCATGTATTCATGGCATCATCTTTCTGTAAATACAGAACATGAACTTACTGTCAGCAGCTCTGATAACACAAGAGAGAATGCACCAATTTTTCATTTTTCAAAAGTTGTGAAAAACCTAAGCAGAGCAGCATCTCCACAAGGGCCCCACTGATGTATCTTGAAAGACTGCGACTTCTCAGTTTGCATTTGATACAGCGTCTTTTTAGCAGCCACGCGAGAAAGCCAGTTATGGGAAAACTGCAAAAGGGAGAGACAGGACGAGCTCCTGGGCCTTCAGAAGTCTTGTCAAAAGCCTTTCCTTTCTATGCTTTGTCCCACTGATATTCATCTTGCCAGTTGAAAAGTGAAGATGGCAAAAACTTCAGGCTTGAAAAGAACTTTTTAACTTCTAACAGACACCTCGCAACAGGACTGAGTATTTGAAGAAAGAAAAAAAAAACCTGAAACAGTAAGAATGGAAGGGACTTCTAGACTGAGAGGCGTGTAAAAGAATCAGAAACTGTGTTTTGAAAACGGAGCGACGGTGAATATGGCATTGTCCTCTGGTGTGAATAGGAACCAGGCACATGGAGAGTGTGTTGATTCTGTCATGCTTTGTGTGCCCATGTCCCTAAAATAAATTTTAATAAATCAAATCATTTGGCATAAAGCGCATACCTGACCTTCGATATATTCTCAAAATGTGTGGGCCAGAGATAGATATATTAGAAAGGGAGACTGTGTATGTGTGTGGTGATGTGCATCGGTTTATGTATTAGCTCCAACCATCAGTAACACCTTGTTAGACAGAATTCTGTCGTCCTGCAGGGTGCTGTTGAAAGAAAAGTTTAATAAAGTTTGATCGCTATTTATTTCATCTCAAAGATCAGTGGGGCCTTTCAAAATTTGCAGAGCAAAAACTTTCACTCTGCGTCTTTTTACCTCAACTCTACTCGTCTCTCAAAAGAAAGCTGACTTCATCACCACACCTCGACAGTTTGACGAAAATGAACGCTAAGCTCTTGAATCCTTTCTTTCTTTCGCTCAATGGCAAAATGAATAAATGATATTCCTCCCTTTAATCGACGCACTCAGCGATAACAAAGAGACTTTGAGACACTTTGAGGACACCTAACGATCAGAAGCATCAGGAGGTGCTCTTCGTTTTCGTTGACGGACAGGCAGATCAAAAAGCAAGCCCCTTAAACGCTTCTACCCACTTTAGAATAATCTCGCCTTTCCCTCTTTCAACCACAAAGTGGAAAGAGAGAATGATCGTTTCATCTTTACTCTCTTCTCCGGTTTCAAAGTTATTTTGCCCGTGATAAAGCGCTCCGTATTGACGACTTCGAAGGTGCCTTGTCTCTTGAAAGAAGTGACATTTTATCTATATATAGTGTTAGAGTGTGCTTCAATTTAACTTTGTCTGGCGCAGAGCGTGTCTAGTGTTGATGTGGCTGACAGCTGCTGGTTGAAAGACACGGGGAAAGTACTGAAGATTCAAATGAAGTTTTGCCATGACGACAGGGGCTTGATGTATGCTAATCAATCGATGAGGTAGAAAATATGCTTGCTGGTGGAGAGAGAAAAAGGAAAAAAAAAGTGAGTGACAGAAACTTGTCAGACGGCACTCACCGAGATATCAAAAAGTCACAAAGTTTGCGTCGCCACACAAGAGCCCAAATCGCATGTGGTATATGCTACAAAAGGTTTGACTTGAAACGCATTGCATTTGATATAAAGGAAAAGAAATTGGGACAATTCTCCATATGGTGTGGCAGCAAGCAAAGATTCTTCTTTTTTTTGACAAGGGAGGGGGGCGAGCTTTGTTTCTGTGACACCTATGGTGAATTCTTGAGAAAATTCTCTGTCTAGGTCTGTCTGAGCCGCTCCCATCCTTCAAAGGACACCGGCTATAGGATGTTGAATTTACATGACAAAAGACCCTGAACTGTCACAGCAAGTAAAGCTATAACAGAAGATCAAACAGACACATCAGTTCAAATGTATCACACATCAATATCTAATAGAACAGATTGTGAAAGATGGACAAGACATCTGCTTTAAAAAGCATTCAGTCAAGGCTAAAAATATTATTTCGCTAGTTTATCAGAGTTGTTTAGAAGCTTAGTAATATAGCAGCCAGATGCTTACAAGTATACCACTGTGGAGCAACTCTCCAGGCTACCTGACTCAGAGAATCTGGGTAAACAACACAACATGTGAGCTGCTGCTGTTCATTTTAGCTATCAGTTCAGCAGTCGGAGCTTTCATAACGTAGTAAAAAAAAAGATCCAATCCAGATGTGGATCCCTGTGGAATTCCTGGAAACACATATCCACATGTATGTGTCAAAAAAACCGGTGAAGATGACTGTCACCAGTGAATAATGGCTCACCACTTTTAACTTCTCTCGTTTTATCTCTTAAATGTGGATTTATCAAAGTATTTCTGTATATGGAGGGTTTTAATTGCATGTTGTTGTTAACCATGCACCTCGGTGTTAACCAACAGAGACCTGCATCATTAAGACATAACATACATGGCAGCTTCGTAAAAACGTAAAGCCTGAATAGATTGAGGGGGGCCATGATTGAACGTTTACATGCACATCAGTAACCCGAAAATGGCCTTACCCTGGTAAAGGGAATAATCGGATTATTGAAGTTCCCCACGTATACATGAGAGGGGGTTGAATGGGAAAATGACCGCAGTAACTCAACCTCCATTACAATAGGTGGCGCTCCGCCAGAATACGGCTTTATTTTCCGGTTCCCCTTTAACAAAAACACAAGCGGGGGAAAGCGGCCGACTTTTGACAGAATTACTTGCCATGGCGAAGTCCTCCATCTGTTTAAAGGTAACGCTCTATTGTTTTTTTTTTTTTCACTTTGTTTTTATTCTATTTCCGGTTCAAAAGCCACTGCCCCAGCACATGCGCAGATGCGAAACACGATATTACCGTATTTTCCGCACTATAAGGCGCACCACATTATAAGGCGCACCTTCAATGAATGGCTTATTTTGAAACTTATTTCATATATAAGGCGCATAGAATAGACTCTACAGTCGAGGCTGGGGTTACGTTATGCATCCATTAGATGAAGCTGCGCTAAAGGGAATGTCAACAAAACAGTCAGATGGTTGTTGCTTCCTCCACTTCCGCACCATTGATTCGTTCATGTTAAACTCTCTCGCTGCTACTCTATTCCCGTGTTCTACTGCGTGATTAATGGCCTTGAGTTTAAACTCAGCGTCGTAAGCGTGTCTCTTAATAGGGGCCATTTTGGGCTCTTTACACAAACGCACAAATGGAAATGAAACATGCACCGCACGTTACTTCTTCTACGGGGGGAAATAGAGTCTGCGGCTGCTTACCGTAGTTGCGAGACCCGTTGTGGCTCAATATTGGTCCATATATAAGGCGCACCGGATTATAAGGCGCACTTCGCTTTTGAGAAATTTTAAGGTTTTTAGGTGCGCCTTATAGTGAGGAAAATACGGTACTCCGAATAAGCTGTTTACATGCATGAATAATCGGGGTACTGAAGGAGTTCTCTAGGTCTGTAAACCGGGGTATGAGAACTCTGATTTATGGTATGGTGTTTACATGGTGTTTGAGAAACTGGGGAATGCCCTCAACCCGAATATAAATTTCAAACTGCATGTAAACAAACTGAATGTTAGAACAATACGTCCTCAAATACTAACAATCATACTCATGGATACCATGTCTGGCTCATATTTACACATACAGAGTAGATTTGTTCTTGTTGGCTTACATACACACACACACACACACTCTCACACAAACACACGCTCACACACGCACACGCAAACACACACACACACACACACACACACACACAAGGAACTATGTTATCACCGAATGTGATTAACGCTGTAAAACGATTAAAATCAGGGTATTTATTCAAATCTAGACATCAAACACATTCTTTCTTCTGTTTTATCTCCACAGATCACAGAAGTTACTGTCAGGGGGAGAAAGGCGCCTTCCGATCAGCTGAGTGTCCAGCACGGTCGGCCAAACAAGGCGCGCGTTTTCAGCACGACCCCCTCGCTCTCTTTCATCATTTACAGAGGGAGCGTGCCGCAGCAGCGCCGTCCTTCGCGAGAACAAGGCCGCTCACTGTCAGGCGAACAATGGACAGTAGAGCTGGAGGTGGCAGTGGACTCATTGTGAAGGATGATGTCACCGACATCAGATCCTGACACTGCCAGACACCAAGAGGAGGGTCAGCGGGTCAAGAGTGAGGGCGGACGGCCAAATGGTAACAGTGACACGGGGCTGTAGGGTTGAGGGGCTGGCAGACATAAATTGAGTGTGTGTTTGTGTTCATGGCACAGCTGAAAGAAATACCCACTCTTTGCAAAAATATATACTGTCATGCATAGAAACAAGGACTGAAAGAGATCCAGACCAGAGAGACAAAAGCTAATGCTATCTGATTGTGAACTCATAGGCTCATTATCTCAGTGCACAGCCCTGAATAATACTTAGTCACCTTATTCACTGCAGAGAGGGGGTTAATAGTTCCAGGAGTTAAGCGTCAAATGCTATCTATGAGCAACATCATACTAATCAATATCTCAAACACTTACACACATTTCATATTTCATTTACTGATGAATTGTCAAAGGCAACACATATTTGTGTTTGTCGGCTCCACCATGGCCTAGAGGTGTTATAAAAAATCTATATACACTAGGAGGCAGGAGGAGTTTCATTGTTCTTTCTTCGCCTGTGACAGATAACACATTTAAACCATGAGTTTAATTTAATCGTTTGGGACATTTCAACCAAGAGCACAGCGGGGTATAATGAATGTGTCACATACTCGACCACAAAAGGCATTTAAATCAGACCACTAATAGCCTCGTGTCAGATGCGGGCCCCCTAGTGGCATTTGTCTGTACTTTAAGTGTGATTTTGAGAGGTAGTAGAGCGCAAAAAATCATTTTACACTTTGGATGTGTTACTCCAAGTTACAGGAGTGATCGTGAGAGATTTCCTAGTTACCCTCTAAACATAAATAAGACGTGACATAGTTACTGTGCATCATAAGGTATTTTCCTCTATGGAGACATTACTTGTGTGTGGGAACATCAAACCAGTTTTAATTGTGGCTAATCCCGGACTAAGATTATTTCTAATGGGAAATCTTCAGTGGAGATGCTCTGACTCAATTTCCATCTGGGATTATTGAACTCTTTCATTCACAGGCTTATATCTCAGTGTGGATAATCAGCCTTTAGTGCCTTGGCTTGCCATTACAAAAATATGGTAATATGACACACAGGGTGTAAACACACATGCTGGTGTGCACCCCCACATGCGCACAGGCACATGCACTTGTTTATCTACTGTAATGTGGTGATACTGTAACCTTGCTCGATGTAGCCTAGTGTGAATTTGAGATGTGTTCTTTGCTTCTTCTTTTTTTTGTGAAGGGAACATGAGGCCTAGGACGCCCATGTAGGTCAAAAACAAATCCTGCGCCTCAAGCTGGGAAGCCAGAAACTTCTTTGAGCATCTGAGTGAAAGGAGCAGGAGCACTGAGTTTCTTCCAGGTGCTGCTTTTCACAGTGGTAATCCTGCCACGCCGTGACTGTGATTTCTACAGAAAATCTCTCCAAACAGGGCCCAGATGGTGGGAGGTAGAAGCACACACATACACAGAAAACGCATTCATTCACAGACACACACACACACACACACACACACACACACACACACACACACACACACACACACACACACACACACACACACACACACACACACACACACACACACACACACACACACACACGCTTGCGCTTATAAAGTACAAAGCTCACACACACACACACACACACACTCAGACTAAAGGTGAGAACTGACTTGTTGCTCCTGGGTGGTCTCTGTGTAAAGATAAGGGCAGGCAGGAATAAAGCCTTTTTACGTTGAGGCACAAGTTTGGGACTGTTTCTCTTTTATGCATGTGGAATGTGTGTGGCAGAGGAAGAACTCATTCCTTTCTAAGTTTGGCTGCAATTGCAGAGGGCTTTCTTAATGACAATGAGTCAGGACTAAAGCTATATAAACCTCCTCCTCCTCCTCGGCTCTATTTCTCCTCTCATCAGCTCTGTTTGTGGAGGAGTTATACTTTACATGTCCTAATACAGAAGACACCTCTGCTTTGTAGTGGTGTTGGTCAGGCGTGAAGATCCTGACAGTGGTTAGCATGTGGAGGATGTGGATACGGAGGACGTTTGAAATGAAGAGATAAAAGAGTTAATCTTCTACCGTTTCTAAACCAATTCTCTCCATAGCTCCCTATTTATGTACGAGGAAAGAAAGAGAGAAAAAACTTGCTCCATCTCTCCCAGCCTTCCTCTATCTCTCCCTTTCTGTTTCATGTGGTTACTGGAACAACAATGTACATTCTGAGTGCTAGGCCTTTGATGTCGTTGCATTCACCGAGCCGTCTTAAACCGGAGGAGTAAAGAGAGGGCGAAAAAGACGCAGGAGATATTCTGTGGTGTGCTTTCTCTCTTTCTTTCTCTCTCTCCCTCTTTCCATCTCTCTCTCCCTGGCAAGGCATCTGACATCTCCCGGCAAAAGACAAACTCGGTTTCGCCTGTTAAGTCGTCAGTCAAAGCTGCGCAAGAGTATTTTTTTTCTCTTTCTGCCTCTTTCTCTCTCTCTCTCTCTTTCTGTCTTTGCTTCATTTCCGTGGATGCGGTGTTGTGAAGGCCGCTTACACGCTTTTCAAACAATAACAGTTCACCCCCACAACCCCACCCCCCACCGCAGGTTTCCTCTCTGCCAGAACCCTACACATGCCAGCACATCCTTTAGAGAGCCTTGAACCGACAACAAATGCTAAGCATTTTCACCGCGGAGAGAAAAGAGGGGCCCATCCGCAAACCCCTGTGTAATTAAACTAGATCTAATACTGTTATATGTTTCTTAGTGAGAGGGAGCGTTTCAGGGGCCTCTTTCTCACAGCAGTGAATAGCTGTTTCCAGGTCAACACAATGCCGTGCACAGAGAGGAATAAAGCTATAGTAAAGGGACATTTTAGGTTTTTAAACATGCTCTTTTAGGCCTCAGAAAGTGAGATGTGCACTGAGCTCAGAAAACATGCACAATGTCTACATGCACAACAATATTCCACTATTACTCAGATTATGAAAATGTTATAAATCATGTAAATAGCATATTCCATGTTGATGTTCCCAATAAGACCCTTTTCAGAATATATCATTTTCCGATTAAGACGTGATATACGGGTATGAGTAGAAGCATCCTTTGGACCTTGATACAGCGCTTTTAGAATATGTGTCTCAATTGGGGTTTTTAGTTCACTGCCTCTTGTCTGTTTACACCTTACAGGCTGCTCTGTGTGTTGCTATTGTTGCAGTACAAAAAACTAGTCAACAGTTTGCAAAGGGTAGATATGCATGCCCAAAAGAAATGCCCACATTTCTGGTCAGAGGGAGAAACATTATGAATCATGATGAAAGACTTGGATATACAGTTTTTTTCGTTATCGTAATACCAATCTGGTGGTTAAAGGAAAGAGGGAAGGCTTTGTTCTCAAAACTTTGAAAATATCTTATTTTTGAAGGCTGCATGTAAATGGGAAGATTAGTGGAATATTCTTTGTCATGATTGTAATATAAAAAGGTAAAAACGGAATTATGTTCATGTAAATTTTAGTCAGTGATTACATTTATTTTGACATAATTGCATGCCTCATTCTAGAAAAGACTTTATTCCTACTAAGCTGTTCACATGGCTAATGGAAATAAATGCTCCAATAGTATTCCCCTTTATATGCCGCCATGCATGCTCTGATTAATGGAAAAGCAGACTTTTGAGCATACAAACACAGCTTCTCTCTTTCGTTCCTTCAACCACCTAAAGCGATATTTGCAAAACCTGTTAATATCCAAGTCTATAATAATGCTTAAAAGTAAGTGTGTTTCTCCTTATGTAATATGCTGTGTACATGAGCTGCGTAAGAATATTATATTAGTAATAATAGTGAAATATTAGTTTTCATGTGAAGGTAGTCAATCACAGATTTTGCATGTTCTTGAAAGGTAAGGCTGACATTATTCAGTTTTAAAAACAGATTATATTTGGGTTAAAGGCGTACTCCCATTTCTCAAACACCATGTTAACACCATACCCAGGTTTCATAGAGAACTCCTTCAGTTCTCTGATTATTTGCGTATGTCAACAGCCTTCCCGGAATACTGTCGGGTTTCTCGTCTGTGCATGCTCCCCAGTGGCTTTTGACCCGGAAATAGAATACAACGTAGAAAAAATAACAACAATAGAGTGTTACCTTTAAACCAAGGCAGGACTCAGCAACGGCAAGTAACAACACTACCAAGAAGACCCGTTTCTGTCGTAATTCTGTCCAAAGGTCGGCCATTTCCCCCGCTTGACAAAGGTGAACCAGAAAATAAAGCCGTATTCTGACCAGCTGTATGTTGGCGGAGCGCCACCTACTGTACCGGAGGTCGACTTACTTCTGTCCTTTTCCCATTCAACCCCCGCTCATGCATACTGGGGGAACTTCAGTAATCCGATTCTGGGGTAAGGCCATTTTCGAGTTACTGAGTGTTAAATAGTGTTGTTTGTTTTCGGCTCTGGTGAGGATGTTTTCAGTCACTGCAACAGTGGGTCCATTTATGTTTTAAGTTGTATGTTTTTGCAAAACAGTGGAGCTCCATGGCACAGAGGAATAAGATTTATCAGGCTTTGGATATACACAATACTTGTTAGTGTAAGATCAATTCAGAGTTGGGATTTGTTAACAAAAAGAAAAATATAGACTATCCTTTACGTAATTGTCTTGTTTCTTCTTGAACACATACAGTGTAAATCCACAGTGAAATATTCCTGTCATGATGCTAATTGTACTTGACATAGTTTTACCGCCACGGCCTTTTGCAACTCCCTGTTTTATGTAACAGACAGCCCGGAGTGTCTGAAAACCAACATCCTTCCAGTGCCTCTGTCCGTCACCTTGGCAGAAACGCATCACATCTCAATCTCTCTCCGCTGCAGTAGTCCGCTAACCATCCGTTCACCTCCACCCCAGCCTTGCTGCTTATACTGAAGGCAGGAGGGAAACATGAAAGAGACAATCAAACACGAGGCATCAGAGCTGTCACTGGTGCCTGCAGAATGCAAAGTGTTATCAGAAATACAGCTGAACCTGATCCTCTGGTGCTCTGTCCTTCCCACAGGCAAAGTTATCCTTTCAACTCGCTGTGGCTTTCAATAACACACAAACAAAAAAAATAACGCCGGCATCATTAACTACAGAGATGGCTGGGTGTTTGAATATTCAGACAACATGAGTATACTGCTAATGGTGTGATATCTAAAATCTGTTCTAAATACAGCTGCTAAAGGAAAAAAGGAAAACAGAAGCTGATAAAAGTATGTATACGATTGTATTTTAAGTGCCAAAATAAGCCTTTTCATTTGAAGTAAAGCCTCTTTCATTTCACTTATAGTTAACATCCAAGTCATGGTAACAGTTCTACAGCTGAAGACATTCACAGTGCATTAGACCTATAACGTCTTTGAATTGCTGAACACAGTGGTACTATTGTCACAATAAAGTGGATGTGCAGAGAGAATACCCAGAAGCCTCAAATACCCCACTGTCGGTGCAGATGAAAGGGCCCCACCAAGCCAAATCACTTTATCAGCCCAAACAGCCTCTCTTATTGTGGGATGCCTCTCAGACGTTGGGTGCTGAGATGTCACACCACTAATTGAGAGTCACAACAAGGACCCTTGTTTGGCCTGCTCCACCGGTTGTGTACAGCTACTGTAATCACCACAATAATTTGGCTCCCTGAAACATCAAATGGCATTGTGGAAGCTGCAGGAATTTGCATTGCCCCCTTTGATCTGGGAAATTTAAACAAAGCGAGCTCTCACTCTGTGAAGGGTGTGAAGGTTACAGCGTCCTGCCCTCCCTTGTCTGCCTGTCATTCCTGCCTCTGTCTCAACCACCTCTATTGTCGTTATTATTTTGGCTACAGAAGCAACAGACTGATACAAATCATGTATTTAAGACAAATACAACCCAAGGTTGACCAAGGGGCATGTTTACATGTTTGCCTGAGGATATAAGGCTGTCAGACTTTAAGTCTCATCTAAAGACCGATTTTTATTGAATGGCTTACCCTGACTTTTTCTAAGTTGTCTTATATTGATTATTGAATCACTTGTTTTGTTTTATTTGTATGTTTTATGCGCTCTTGTAAAGTTTGTTCTATTTTGCTTTGTTTTATTGTAAAGCACTTTGGAACTATGTTTTGAAAGGTGCTACATAAATAAAGTTATTATTTATGTATTACACACAAACGGAGACGGATATCATTCTGCGACATTACAGCAACAGTCTAAAATTCTTGAGCTCCTTAACCACATTCCCACTGCAATCCTGAAATGATCTAGACATAAGCTGATGGTGCTGTATGTGAAAATGCAATCGAACAGAGTTTGTTCTCACAGTTCCGTCTTACAAAGGCCGCTTATTCGTCTGGTGTATTCACAAAGAGCGAATGGGCGTGTTGATGATGTTTTTATCACACTGCTGCTGACACCGTAAGACAACAAACCTCCTACTGTGAAGAAGAAGGATGATTCACACAAAGACAGCAACAAAAATGTTTAACTGAGAGACAATGACATTCAGGAACTTCTGTCAGAAAGGGCCATCAAAATCATCATATCAGCAAGAGATGGAGAAGTTTAGACCAAATTAAGAACCGGCTCTGTCACCGCGATATAATCCGCATCTTGTCCCCTCTGCACTCTATAGCCACTTATTGCCTAAACTCCTAAAACGGAGTATTTCCAGTTGGTGAGAACACATTTGACATGGAGAATCTCCTGTTGTGTTCTTCGTGTGTGAAAGAGAATATCCGGACCAATGTCCACACCCGATTCTCTTCACATTGTCCGGTGTTCATATGTGAAAACATTGGTTTACATTTCACAGGAGTAGGATGTTTTGGTTCTGTAAATCAGTGTGGATTTTTGAACATGGAATTAAAGAACTATGTTGCTGATTTTAATCCAGGTCTTTGTAATAGCAATGTGGGCATTGTGTTGAGATATATGGAGTTTGACCTATCTAAAGTCTCTTTCACACATACGCTGCAAACCTGAAATTATCCAGACATTAACTGGTGGGGCTGTATGTGAACGCAAATATCCGATTCAGTCGGACCGGGCATCAAATGGAGTGAACACAGCTGCTTATTCTTTGGTGTATCCACTGAGATAAATGAGATCTCTTGATGATGTTTATATCATGCGTCGACCAACAGCGGAGCAAAACAAACCTCCAACAGTGAAGAAGAAGGCTGATTTATAAAAAGATAGAAGATGTCTAACTGGAAAGACGACGAGATTCAGGAATTTCTGCCAGGGCTGACAACAAAATCATCAGACACATTCATAGAAGTGACTTGTGACCAGATTAAGAACGGGCTCTGTCGGCATGCTGTAGTCCATGTCATGCCGTTCAGCCACTGTGGAGTTATCGATGTCTGAAATGGAAGTCAAGAAAACTGCAAAGTTGAGAGCGTAGGTTTGAAGGTGTAGTCGGCTACAAGCTGTAGGTGGGTGATATCAAGATAACTGATCCAGGGAAACATGAACATTTGACCTGGGGGGAAAGCCTTACTGAGAACATAAAACCCTTTGAAAGTTCTCCTTAATTAGTCACATTAAGAGGATACCAAACTGGGTAGCATAGAACGCAGTGAATGTGCTCCCTGTTTTGCATGTTAGCTTGCTAAAATGCGCTAATTAGCACTAACCACAAAGTGCAGCTGAAGCTGACGGAATGACATCTATACAAATGATTCCTGTGACATGCTGATGATGCGACTAAAAAGTCAATGGATCACCAAAGTTATTACAATCTTGAGGGAGATTCAAATGTTTGTAGATGACATTTAACTAAAACCCACAAATCATCATGAACATGATGGCGCCAGAGGAAATGTCAGGGGAACACCAAAGTCAGCTTAATCAAACCATGAACGTAAATTAATTTAGAAGACTATTTCACAGGTTAAGTGAAAACTTTGACCTGTTGGTGGTGCTTGAGGAAAAGTCAGGAGAACATACTCATTAGCATGCATCCTCTGGGCACCAGGGAGATCAGTGCAGTAAAGATATTTCAGCCTGAACCAAAGTGTTGGAATGGACCAGCACACCAACATCCCTGAAAAGCTACTGATGTATGAATAAATGATTCACTGAGATACATCATAACAAAAATAATCCAGCAGCAGTTTGATTATTTCATCACCATGGTTACCTTCTTTTCTTCATGGCCTTACACGTTTTTAACCTCCTAATTTATGCACTGAAACAGCTAGCAAACTGGGCAACAGGAATCCCACACAGAGACAGATAAAATACATGTTGCCTAATCTACATTCCTTATCTGCTTCCCAACCAGCTAAACCCACAGAGGAGGAACACTTGACACTGATTTCACATCATTGTCTGTAAGCGACCTCATCCTTTCCTCTTCCCCCTCTGTGGTCCCCTCAGTGAGATCTGTAAGCTCACTCAGCCATGCGTACTGACGTCTAATCAACAGCAATTAACCCTGGCCTCGTTCATGGGCTGCAGAGCTAAGAGATAATGAAGACACCACTGTGGGTTTTTTTGTTTTGTTTTTTTCACACTCTTCTTTAGTCACCCAGACGTTTCCCCCATGGCTGACTGACAATGGAATGTGATCGGCCAACTCAGGGAAAGTGTACCCCTCGATATTGCTGTGGCTGCTGGGTCAGCGGGGGCAAGGCTGTGATGTAGGAAATAAGATACTGTACAAAGTGGGAGGCTGTTTTGATTTTCACAGTGGATTTTGTGCAGCGTAAGATGTTATATACACGGGAAGATAGGAGCCAGTGCGTCTGGTGTGTGACGGACCTTGTTTTGGGTGTTTTAATTCCATTTCTCATTCCTTGTTGCTGAGATAATGGAGTTCCTGGCCAATACTTCCGCTGCATCTTTGGTCGCTCCAATCTCACTGCACTGCACGACTGTAGGCCGACCTAGAAAACAAATAGGCACAGGACACATCCACACAGTGTTATGGTCTTTTGTTTGAGACAAAGGTATTTTGCATAACAGAGACAGCGAGCAGATCTCAGATGGGGTTTTGGAAACCACCTTGTAATCTTGAGCAGAAGGACGATTCAAGTGTCAGTCAATCTCCCCTGTGAAAAGCAGTCAGGCTAGTTGGAGCCTTCGATGCAAAAATAGCATGGGAGATAGAAGACACCCCTGCTCTTCCCCCACAACTGACCTTTGAAGGAAAATGTCTACATCAAACACTCTGAATTATCTATTCAAATGCCTGGAAACAATCTTTAGACAATGACACATCAATCAAATGCTCTCTGAACCGGGGATGGTTGTTTATATAAATGCTGTCCATCTGGGGGAGAGATCTCAGCAACGTTACATCTCTTTTTCTGCGGGGAGATGGCAGAAAAAAGAAAGAAGGAAGTTCATAGAAAAACTTAAAATTCTGCTTTTTTTCGCCACTCTTTTTTTTTTTAACTTTTTAAATCCCAGCGTGAATGTGTCGGCGAGCTCGTGGTATGCACCAAGATGAAAAGTAGAGGCCATCCCTTTGAAATCCTCCTCAAGTCAAAATTACCATTTCATTTCAACTCCAGCCAGGAAACGGAGAGCGAGGCCACTGCTAACTGCTTTGGGCATATCGTTATTTATTGTGTGTAAACTTTGGAGGAACATTGTTGCCTGGGAAAATGTGCTGTGTGGGTGGTGGAAGTGAGCAGTTGGAGCAACCACAAAGGGAGAGATCAGGCCTATTTTCTCCGTAGGAGGAACACATAAAAGCGAGAATAATGCCCATTATTACAGAAAAACAGCATCAGACTTCTTTGCTCATAATTTTATAACAGCCAAGAAGTTACCACTGAAGCTAAACAACCAACCAGTTGACCCTATTTAGGTAACTGCATTATCATCTTTTTTCTGCTCCTTTAATTAGTGAGCTCTCTGTGTTAAATGGGCCATTATCTGGTGTGGGACTAATTGCTTTTTCCATAATGGTCTCATTAAGTCTGTCATGTTGTTTTATTTAGTTGGCTTAATTCACCTCAGTACAGCAGGGGGTTAGCATTACCTGGACTACTGTACATATAGTGGTCCAGAGAAACGTATGCTTTTCAGTGATACTTTGATTAAGTTCGAAAAGCAACTAAAAACTTCTAATTCAGACCTTTAATATGAGCTGAATAGAATTAAATAGAACAAAGAATCAGAAACATGGCATCTTTCCAGATCAGTACTATCTCCTTATACTGTTATCACTGTTAGCATAATGTTTCTTTGTCTTTCACATTTACTTCATGGCATTAGGTGTATTTGTTACGGCTATGTAGCCTTGTGACAATAAATGGTTATATCTTGACTTTTACCTTACATCATGAGGCAGTTACACTCATATTCCATCCATTACCACTCAGCCCTTGTCAGTTTAAAGGTGGCCGTTCGTTGGTTGCATTTTTATGGAGCACAGAGGCTGTAGGCAGCTTTGATTCGTGTTTGTTTAAATAGAGTCCAATGGGGATAGATTTTAATAATGTCATAAAAAGTCAATTTTTAAAAAAATGTTCCAAATCCCCTTCTGCAGCAAAATTATCTCAAATCCAACACAAAGTCACGTTTCAAAAGACTCGATGTTGGTTTGCACACATTATGGGATGTACTCTTCCGGTCCCTTATTGTCTGATGATGCCTACCCTAGACAAGAGCCTACATCCACCTTTGGCTCTGTGAGGCTGTACTTACATACAGCAGTGCTTTGTGCTAAATGCTAACACATGATGACATTTTTATAATCACAATGCTAAAATGCAAATCAAATACCGCTATTTTATCACGGTTCTCATGCACCTGAACCTCTACACCGCCGCACAAAGCCTAAAGCTAACCTTACGAGGGGAGCGTACCTATGTTCCCTGGGTCCTATGTTCCTGTACCTTTTTTTAGCTGTTTCCCGCTTTTCATAGAAAGTGTCCTATGTTCCCTGGTCTGTTATTTTTTCCAGTGCGTAATTCCCCGGCAAATAGGCCTATTTTGACCCTAACACAGTCCCCTAACCCTAACCCTGACCCTAACCCTAACCGTTACCTCTAGCCGTACCAAAAATGTTGAATTAAATCCGCGACGACAAAGGCTTATGTGGCCGGGGAACACCTGACCCTTTTAGGGAAATGGTCAGATGTTCCCCGAGCGGGGAATATAGGACCCGGGGAACATAGGGATGACCTCCTTACAAAGACCAACTTTTGCCAGTGATGTGGGACACACCGCAAACTGTCAGCCAACTGTCAAGGGACTCTTAAGAACAAGATAGATTTGGTTGTTGATGGAGACTGCAACAGATCTAACATGAAAGTGAACATGTAATTTGTCATGTTCTACGACTTCAAAAAATGCTAATTTTGCACTGTGGGTGTTGGATGTGTAAACAGGCAATTGTTTGCTAACATGTTAGTCATCAGCTGGATAAGATAATATTACAGTATCTGTTTCCAGCTTGGTCTGCTGGCCCTTAGTAATCAAAACATCAATGAATGCAGCTTGAAAAGTTGGATGATTTCAAATCGCTTTAATAATTAGTCATTGCTATTCACAGAGGCATTGTAACAAATGAAAAACACATTGTAGTTTGGCAGCATCTAGAGCAAGATGTTAACGTAAAAAGAGAGAAAGACTCACAAACTTCCAATTTTACCTCATCAGGTTCTTTTTTAGGTTATCCACTGACTATGTCTTGAAATGACACATAAAGTGTGTAAGTTAACATTTATACCACCCTTCATGTTGTGTGATACTTCCCTTGTGTAATGGCTGTTATTATGTGTTTGATAGAATTAAGACCACAAGAAGAGGGTGTGGACAAAGCCCAGTTGATTCATGACCAGCGGGGAAGCAGCAGAACTTTGTTGACTGTGTTCTCTTCGCACAAAAAAGTACATCTAATCTTAAACATATGGCTGAAGCCGGGGATTCATGCATGACAGCATGCAGAGTGTGGAAAAATACCGCTGTTGTCTTTTTTTTTTCTCTCCCCCAAATTTTCATCTGCTTCCTTAGGTCCTGGGTGTTTTTGCTGGTCTCAGATAATTGGACACATCAAAAAACCCTTTTTAAGAAGAAGACTGTGCAAAGTTGTTTTTTCTTAAATGAACATATTTCTACGTTGTTCGACTATTTAGCTGCCGTAGTTTTCAGTAAGTTACTGTAGTAAAGTTAAAGAAAGATAGTGCATTTTATATAGAAGAATTATAGGAATTTGCATCAGAAAGCAACAAAATGCATACTGCTTTGTTGATTCCTTTAAAGCAACTACATGGAGGTTTTGACTGGTTATGAAAAACTCTCAATATAATACTAATAGTCTATATGACCTACATTAGAAATATCTGTGAATTGCTAAGATTGTATTTAGGTTGTTTAGGCATAAAATGTCTGCTTTGAGGACCCCACATCCTGCCATAAATTGTTAAAGTCAATGACTACATTTTAAACTCATAAGCCTCAATTTGCGTTGACTGTGGAAATAAAAACAAGTAATAGATGCTGCTAAAAGGAATTTTAGCAGCATCTATTACTTCCGTTTTATCATTTTTATTTAAATGTCATTTCATATGTGTTTCTTTCCAATGCTTCTAATGTTTCACGTAAAGCACTGTGAATTACCTTGTCGTTGAAATGTGCTATACAAATAAAATTGCCTATAAGAAAACAAGACCATGAGCGAGAAAAATGACCTATTCTATATGGACCTTTTCAAAGATGTAAACAAAAACATTCCAAAACAGTTCTAGTTTATTTCCTGTTGCAGTGTATGTCAATGACATCACCTGACAGGAAGTTAACAAGGACCAAGGCTGTTGCCTGGCAATGGAATTCTGTTGAAAAGGTCTATAGCTTTCAAAACCAATCCTCCAATCCTCCAAATGTAACCATGTAACCTAGGTGTATGACTGAATGAATGAATTAAATGATTGCTTTAAAGAAGGCCTGGTAAAGGAAAGGCATGTCCAGACAATATGGCTTGCTGGCTACAACAGGCTGTATGGGAGCATACTGTGTGCTCTTACTGTATATCAATATATTGCAACCAAATGTAATACAGGTAAAAAACTGTATTGGAAATGTATTAAGCAAAGTTCTGACAGAGATTACGTTTTTTGACAAGCACAGTGAGCAGAGAAGGTTCTCACTACAGTCTTTTCACTTACTACAATTGTAGTGAAGCCAATCACAATTTGCCTGCAATGCAAGAATCCTGTTCTGACTCAGTAACATCATCTTGGCTGTCGTCAGAGAAATTCTGCAAACGTGTCAGTTGAAGGAGTTGAAAAGCAAGCTGGGTGTTGCATATATATTTGGAGTCTGAG
Source organism: Echiichthys vipera (assembly GCF_963691815.1). Taxonomy (NCBI): domain Eukaryota; kingdom Metazoa; phylum Chordata; class Actinopteri; order Perciformes; family Trachinidae; genus Echiichthys; species Echiichthys vipera. The sequence continues at coordinate 29,246,323 of NC_139827.1, read as the reverse complement.
GGCTTGTTCATTTGTTTTATCTGTCCCACTTTTTGTGTCCTCCACCTCAATTTATTTTTACTGGCCTCAGCGACATCGGACTTGGCTATAACACTTATATATTTAAACAAGGACTGCTGAGGGTAGAGGGAAGTGTTTGACTGAACTCTAGTTGGGTCTTCCCAAACATTTAAACACAGTTCTGTCCGTGGGGCCAAGATGTTTACCTCAGCTGGTTCTATTCCCGCTGCACAGGCCGCCAGTCTCTCTCGGATCTGCACTCTGGAACAGCAAAGAAGAACACAGAGAAGAAGAATGTGTGATAGGTGTGGAAGGAAGACAAGGCAGTTGCAGGAAGTAAACAAACCAGCTGCGAGAAACACAAGGGTAGGGAAAGACAGATGGAAACAGAAGGGAGTCAGTCGCACAAGATCAGATCATGTGACAGGAAGCACACGCTCTGATACTTTAGCCACTGACCTCTGGTATACAGGAGTGGGGGTGGAGGCGGCAAGGGCTCTGCAGGCCCCATCTGCATGACTTGTCCCTGGTTCTGTGGCCATGTGCAGCACCTGGCCCCACGCCAGCGCCCAACGCCCCTTTGTGGTGGTCAGAGTGGCCGGCCGGGGTCTGCCTTTGATCCTGGTCCAAGTATTCATCTCTAAAGGAAGAGGAAGAGCAAAAAAAAAAAGAGAAAAAGATAAACAGAAAAAAGAGGGAGGGGGGTGGAGAGAAAAAAGTCAACCTCTGCTGCCAATTATTGGAAAAACATCAAGGTCTTTTCTGTCTGTGTAAAGAGAAAGAAGAGAAACGAGGGAAGGGGTGGTAGAAGAGGAGATAGCCGTTTGATGGCTTGGCTCAGTGTTAGTTGGGGGATTGTGACGAGGTGAGTCGAGGCAGAAGCTGACCTGCAAGAGGTGATTACAGGTGGAGAGAGGTATTTGTCTGGCTGCTAAGACTCTTTCGTTCTTTGGTGTTTTCTTTTTTTTCCCCCTTGTGTGACATTTTTTTAAATCTTTGCCTCTTTCACTATCTCTCTCAGACTCCCTCTCTTCCTCTTGTTGTTGCTATCCTTATCTGTGGCTTTCTTTCCGTTACCACCGTGTGCTGTTAAACCAGTTCACAAGGACAAATAAAGGTCATTTCTTTGTCTGTGTTGAGGTGTTTCTGTCTCTGTTTGTCTGTCTGACTGTCTGTCCGTATCTTTTACCTTCTAGTCTTGAATACTCACCACACACACACACACACACACACACACACACACACACACACACACACACACACACACACACACACACACACACACACACACACACACACACACACACACACACACACACACACACACACACGTATATACACACACACACATACATTAACTGTCATTAAAGAGCAGGAAAAGACTGAATGACTGCCTCTACGCTGCAGAAGCATGTGAGACAAATGATGGGGATGTCATGACAACAAACAGAGAAGAGGATTACAGTGTTGTCAGTAAGCAAGACACATTTTAAAGCCCGTGAAGAGCATAAATAATCACATAAATGATGCAGGTTACACTTCCACAGTAACTCTAACTTGGCCTAACAGACTCAAGGCTCTTTCTTTTATTCCTTTTTTACGAATTCAGGAAAGAGTTTGGCTCTATGACCATGTTCTTTTTCAGAAAACAGACCTGTTTTACATTACTAGTCAAAGCACATTAGCTCAATGTAACTATACTATTTTACTATTGGCTATATATGATCAAATAACAGGGTTAAATTACTTGTTGGGTGGAGTTTTTGTTACAGGAGATGTTTAGACTGACATCACCCTCAGTTGACACAAAGTTATATATGGAAGAAAAGCTTAGATATTATATATTATATCATATTATGCTTATTTTCAGTCAGAATACACTTGTATTCAACCTCTGTTTTTGTGTCTGCACCGTCATTGCAGCCTGAACTGTAGCAGCATGTTGTACATGCATATATATTAGAGTTGTGACATCACAACTGTACAGAAATCCTGATGGCTCATTCAAAGACAAAGTTTCCTAATACAGGCTGTGTGTATTTCTCTGTGGATTGAGTGTTTTCATACTTTCACAGTGTTGATAAAGCACCTCAACCTGAAATATATTTTTTAAAAAGATACACTTTTTACAATATGGGTCCTTTAAACTTATTTGAACAAATTCAAAGGATAATTTTCATTCATTGCAATGTTGGTCTCATTATAAAGTGTCTCCCTGTGTGTGTGTGTTGAAGCATTTTATGCAGGATCCCTGCACATTTCCATATCAACATTCCACGCTTATCCTATACCTTAAAGTCTTATTTCCAGTTTATTACAAGTTGGATCTTATTTTTGTAGTTTTGGCCATCATTTCAATTGCATATTATGATATTGTGGTTTGCAGAAACATACGTCACTGGGTGGAATATCCACCGGTCTGTGATAAACTAGTATTGACTGATAATTACAGTTGATCCATCTATTGTCAAATCTAAAGTAGTTTATTTGAAACTAACACCAAAAGTGAGAGCACCTGAAATCTGTATTTGCACAGGAAAACTGCATATTAGATTTCTACTTATCCTATTTATTTTTAGGAATTCCCCTTGATTCCCACAGCTCATCAATTAATTTGCTGAATACAATGGTATTACCTGTGGAAATAGCCAAAATTACAAAAGTATGTTTTAAAAAAAGACTGGAATTATCCTATATGTGAGATTGCTTACAGTAATTTGTTTGCAAAAAATAAATTCTAACATATTCATACTCACAGTAGTGTATGACACAGACACACCTACATTCTAGAAGCAGTACACTTACATGAATACCCAGCTTCTGGACAGGCATTTGGTCTAAACAGTGTTCACATGCATCACTTGCCTCCTCTCCTCTGCCTTCGTCCTTGTGGACAAAGACACAGAACAGACAATAGAACATGCATTGATCACCAAGGACGAGTTTCTATCACTATCTCTCTCCCTCGGCCTCTCCCTCTCCCTCTGTATGTCTCTGTAATTTTCCTTTCATGGCTGTTTTTCTTGCTGTCTCCTGAGACTTTCTCAGTCGACGAGAAAAAACACAAACTGAACATTAAAACGCCCCGCAGCCCTTTAAACACTTGTCATTTGTCCTTTGTACAAATCATGGCGAGAGTTGCTATAGAGACTGCACTTTTTTATTTGTATGCTTTTTTTTCTCCACCAATTCCTTTTTCATCAAGTTTGCTGGTGAGACAGAGAGAAGGAGGGAGAGGAAAACAGACAGAGAGAGAAAACCACAGTCAATTATGAGTACGGGGGAATGATCAAAAACGAGACGTTTAAAAATCCAAT
>NC_139827.1:28925506-29238006 GCF_963691815.1 Echiichthys vipera | reverse complement strand
AGCCTGACGATGCAATATTAGACGATAGACGATGTCACTGCTTTGTGGACCCTCCGGATGGATACATCAGTCATGCTCATGTGGCTTCAACATTTTCACTGCATAGGCCATCATTGTTTCCCGACAACAGTAGTAAACAGCTGCACTTTGAAGGGGAAAGTATTACGTAAATGCACCATGAATCTGAAAAACAGTAAACACGTGTGAAAACAGAGCAGTGTCGATAAGGGGAGGTCTGGTGTGTACGTGTAGGCACATTTACATGCACACACACTTTATCTTCATATGCATGTAGGTAAGCTGCTCTGTACATTACATGAATGCCTCCTACACAAGCCAAACATCTGGATTTGATTTGTATTCTGATATGTATAGAAGAAACTTGCATAGACTAGCGATTTGTCCAACTTTACCTAATTTAAAAGAGGAAGAACATGGCATAAATGCCACTTTCCTATCAATAAGATAAGGGAAAGGATTTTCAAGGTGGCAGATTTTTTCATGTCCAGTGGGGAGAAGTTGGCCAGATGTGGCTTTATGGGGTTGCTGTTGGCTTAAATCTGTGTGTGTGAGCATGAAAGAGAGACAGAGTGAGGGATGGAAAGCAGAAAGAAAGATTGAGGGAGGGAGGTATGTCATGCTCGCCAAGCCACTCAGCAAGACTCTGATTTATTTGGCAACTGCTAGATGGTGGTCTGAGTACAAGAGGCCACCTACACCAGTGTCTGACCTCCGACCTACTTCAAATTCTGAAATGAACTCAGCTGTCCTTGCTAAATCTACACCCAGACAGGAGGGATGAGCCGTTATTGGGGAGAACACACACAGGCAAACATACCCACAAACACACAAAGGCACACATGCTTACATTTAGGCCATACAGCACATACAGGTGTGTGTGCATGTACCAAAACACCCACATATAAATTGCAACACATGGACATCGTCATATAAGGTAAAAAAAAAAAAAAAACTGTAACTTTGTAACTTGTAACAAGATATGTTTTTGAAGTTTTTGTTGTTGTAATACTTATTTTGGCCAGAAGAGGCTGAAGTGTGACACTACCTCAAGTTCTAAATACTAAAACTTTTCTACATACATATATCATTTGTTAGCAAGTTATGTTTTTTAAAGATTATGTTTTGCAGTTTTTCAAGCCTTAGTTATATAGGACACACAGGAAATGGGGTGAGAGAGAGAGGGGGAGACACGAAGCGAAGGGCCGCAGGTTGGAGTCGAACCTACAGCTGCTGCATCAAGGACCTTCAGGCTCTTTACATGGGGCGACTGCTCTAACCACTGTGCCACTGCCGCCCCTGCAAGTTATTTAACATTACTGGCATGTTCTCCTTTTGGCTAGAAATATATTTGAATAGTCTCGATCTAATGGTCAATCTTCATTCCTACCCTCACCTATGGTCATGAAAGCTGGGTCATGACCGAAAGAATGAGGTCGCGGGTAAAAGCGGCTGAAATGGGTTTTCTCAGGAGGGTGGCTGGAGTCTCCCTTAGAGAGAGGATGAGAAGTTCAGCCATCTGTGAGGAACTCGGAGTAGAGCCGCTGCTCCTTTGTGTTGAATGGAGCCAGTTGAGGTGGTTCGGGCATCTAGTAAGGATGCCCCCTGGGCGCCTCCCTAGGGAGGTGTTCGAGGCACGTCCAGCTGGGAGGAGGCCTCTGGGAAGACTCAGGACTAGGTGGAGAGATTATATCTCCACACTGGCCTGGGAACACCCCGGGATCCCCCAGTTAGAGCTGGTTAATGTGGCCCGGTAAAGGGAAGTTTGAGGTCCCGTGCTAAAGCTGCTGGTCATGCGATCCGACCCTGAATAGGAGGTTGATTTGCCGTGGTGAGTTATTATTAGATTTTCCTGGCAAAACCTTTTCTTCACCAGTTCCTAAATCATAAACACAGGAGAGAAACGAATTTAATTTAGACTTATAAAATGGATCACAGGAAACATGTGTTCTTACTTGCGTCCCAGGGTTTCCGTAGTTCATGAATAAATAAACAAAAGTTTGGAATAAAACATTCTCAGTCATTAGTTACACTTAAAGCTAGGGTCAGTAACTTTCTATAAAAAATGTCAACTGTCACTATATCTGTGTGCTCCCAGAGCCCTCTGTTTGTGCTCCTAATGGCATCAGCTAGATTCCACTGCGCCCAACGTACAACAACGACTCAGAGATTAAGTGAACTGTGAACCTTGTAGTCTAGCAGGATGCCATTGCTCATGGTAAGATACAATATTTTTCAGGGCGTTTAGCAGATTAGTTTACCCAAATTGCATGAAAACAAATTCATATTTTGAGTGTCAGTTTTGATTTGTCGCTGGGATTCATGCATCCAACATAAAGTGTGTCCCTTTTACTCTGGATTTCCCAGAACACACAATGTTGTTCCTTTTTACAGCAACACAGTTTCTGATGAAGACAAGTTGCAGGTGAATTTACAATGCCTACACCTCAAACAAAAATGCATTATATTCATGAGGGGGTGGAGGCAGAAATATCGTAGTTGGAAATCTCAAAACCTGTCACAAATAAAACCAAAACTATCTGCCAGAGGTTAAGTGGGAAAATATGTAAGCATTGTGTAGTAAAACGACCCTTTGATGAGTTTTAGGCCCTGTCCTACTACCTTAATCTTCCACCTCCCATTCTTCCCTTATACAGATAGTTCTGGGCTTTGACCTTGGACACACACACACACACACACACACACACACACACACACACACACACACACACGCACACACACACACACACACATCCATCTGCTTGCACTTAGACCGTCGTAACTCTTGTTCTCTCTCACACACTCTCTTTCCCTCCCTCTCTCTCCCCAGTTCTCGTCTCTTCCTCCCTTTGTCGTCCCTATTGTTGTTTCCATGCCTTTGAAACTTAAAAATATCCCACCCCGATTGTGTTCTGTACATTTTGTTACCATGGTGATTGCCATGTAGAGCAAGCAAAAGGAGTGTGTGCCATTGTGTATGTGTGTGTGTGTGTGTGTGTGTGTGTGCATGTTTAATGTGTGTTCGTGTGCCAGTAGTGCTATCAGCCAAGCACAGAGTCTAAAGCTATTTTCTAAGGAAACAACAACAAAAGGAGAAACACCCACCATCCCCTTTCTTTGGTTTTTCTTCCCCTTTTTTCTCCTCTTCTCATCTTTCTCATTCTCCATCTTTTTTCCTGGCCCTCCTCACTCCTCTTCATCCCTATCTTTGTCCACTGCCCCATTCCTCTCTCTGTCTCTCTTTTCTAGCCCCTCCCTCTCTGCGCCAGCCTTCAAACGCCCTCCATCGCCCTCCTGCACCCCATGGCAACAGCCGAGAGAGGGAGCGAGGAGGGGGAAGACAACCATAGATTGACAGGAGGTGTCTCAGAAGGTCTTGTGGGAGTTGTACTGTATGTGGTAGTGGTACTGAGTGAATGGCCAGACTCAGCTGGAAGGCACACTGCAGCCCACTGACGACAGCAGCATGACAACATCAAGGTGGCTCATCACGACCAGTGGCCTGAGAAACCAACACCCACAACACTGTGGAACCGATTTTAATGAGGGGGTCTCCTTTACATGTGTGTGTGTTGCTGGCTTTCATTCTTACTCTAACTGATGTCTTTTTCTGTGTGTTTATGTGTGTGCTGGAGTGTCTGTGTGAGTCATATTTTATGTTTTCATGACGTCCTCGAAATATGTGCATGTGTAACTATTTGGCAATGTGTTTGTACACATGCCTCAGTAAATGTTTACACACAGTACAGTGACGGATAGATATTACAATTTGGTTGTATTCTTGTGTGTCATCAAATGAGATTGATATTGCCATATGATGTTCCAGCCATATGATGTTCCAGCCTGTTTTATGTACTTGTAATTATACTCATATGCAGTTCTCTGTGTGTGTTGTGTATGTTTAAAGCCAGGCAAGAGTTAATTCCTGATGATCAAGGGAGCAATAGGCTCTTTTAATCTAGGGGTGGTCCGCATGTGCGTCCATCACCCTGGGCTGATCAAGGGCAGAGCAGCAAGGGAGGAGCAGCCAAAAGGGCCTGGTGGGTCCGTTCATCTGACTGCGTCAGCTTGTAGAAAAAGTGGATCTCAGCAGCCTATTACACTTAGCCAGGGATTACTGAAACCACAGAATGTTATTGATTGAAATATTTCTTCCTGGCTTCAGTCTGTTAGGTGATGATATAGACCATCAGGGAGTTATTTGAGATGGATAACAAAGTGCTGAAACAGAGAGAGAGAGAGAGAGAGAGAGAGAGAGAGAGAGAGAGAGAGAGAGAGAGAGAGAGAGAGAGAGAGAGAGAGAGAGAGAGAGAGAGAGAGAGAGAGAGAGAGAGAGAGAGGTATCTGCCAAAATACAGGATCTAATGTCACTGCCCTAAGGTGAAATGCCTACACAGGCAGGTGTTAAAGGATGATTCAGGTTTATTACAACTTGTGTCTTCTAATAATTTGATAATATGAGTAATAATTTCTAACCTAAGTCCGCAAGATGGATTGATTCGCATGATTCACATTTGCTCAGCATTTACAGTATATCTGGGGGCTCTCGTTTGGAGATCTTTTGGGAAGAGCGAAAATACTGGTTGCTGATTGGATAAACCATCCGTCTATCACCAACATACGGGGCCAAAAATCAACCATATTGATCAACAAAGCGTATGACGTACTAACAGCTTCCAGGCAAAGCTCAGAAAGTAAACAACATGTCGGTAAAGGATATTTGTCGTTTGTATAATGCAAATTTATGGATAAAAGAATATTAGGTGCCCGATTCATATTCCAATAGAAGGCAGCATGCTTGATAGCTGCGCTCATCTCAAAGCCTCCAGGTTGTTTACACTGAAAAAAACACGGGTTCGGTCGCTTTGCAAACTTCTCAAAATTTTCTCCAGCGCACGTTACCAGACTGATCTGTGAGTAAAATACAATGGAGCTTGCAAGATCAAGATGGTCTAAATAATTTCTCCATTAGCCTTCATTTTAAGTTAGACTGGGATTTTATTAAAAACTATGTGACTGTTCTTCCCCTGTTGAACTTATTTTAATGATGTTACAGATCTTAGTAATTAAGTGGGAGAATACAATCTTATTACCGACCAGCGTGATGGTCGAAACCGTAAAAATAAGTTGTAGTAAACCAGAATTATTCTTTAAACCTGGGTTAAGCCCAGTCTAGCTGCTTAATTCTTAATTCTTCTTAATTAAATGTTGCACACTTAGGCCGTCTGCCCTTAAGTGTTTGGAAGGTAGTGGATTTATCAGAGCTTTTAACTGAAAACAGCTGCCTGTTGATACTGGAAAAATGCTTAATGGCATCAGTGACTAGGGCTGAGCATAGATACTTGATATCTTTAAGGTATTGACTGGAATAATCCAGTGCCAAGTGGTATCGACGTATCCAGTCAAACTATACCTGCAATTGATTATTTGGTATCCGGATCTAGAAAGAAAAGACCATTTGTATGGCTTTGCTCATGCAGCCCATGTGATTGGCCCACTACTGCAGCAGCTACAACCCATACAGTCTGTGGTGTGGTAAAGGGGAACCCAGTGTATTTGAGTTGACAGTTCAGCGCACAAAGATGCTTCCATTCACATGATGTGTATCAAAATGAAATAGAAAAAAGGGTATTAAATACATCCTCAAAGCAATTTCAGTCAAAAACAACTGGACTGGTTGTTTGTCTAGGAAGACGTTTCACCTCTCATCCAAGAGGCTTCATCAGTTCATGTACGCATCTGACCAGGCTGGGACTGGTCCAACTAACTGGTGTGAGATCCAGGTATTGGACAGAGAGGACAGATGGTTTGAAAGAGGAGTAAAAAGAAGCCATCTATGTAAAAGTGGAGAAACCATTGCTAAACAGAGGAGGAGGTCTGAGACACCACTTATCTCCAATTTACAATGCTGCCCTTTCAGCCCTTCCCAGGAGATTCAACAATCTAACCTCAAAGGACAACTGTTTCACACATGGCCTCCTGTGACTCCAACGACGGTCGTTCAGACTCAATGGAGCACTAACGAAGTTGAAACCAACTGCCCACCAACGACTGTCACTCTAACGACGGGCGTGGGCACTTGGAGCACAAAGGGTTTCAGTGACATCATCGGCCTTGTGAGAGGTTAAATACCTGGATCTCACACCAGTTAGTTGTACCAGCCCCAGCCTGGTCAGATGCGTACATGAATGAAGCCTCTTGGATGAGAGGTGAAACGTCTTCCTAGACAAACAACCAGTCCAGTTGTTTTTGACTGAAATTGCTTTGAGGATAACGATGACCTGGACGAATGAGAACATTCACAGGCTTGGTACTCAATACAGTACTCTACTGGTATCAGTATGATGTTTAATGTGACGTCGGAGTTTTCAATGTCATTTTTGGACGTCCAATTTTGGTAAGTTGAGTTCAGTTGGGTTGTTTTGTAATACCTGGTGAAATCTTTTTTCGATGTATCCCAAACGTCCAATGTTGACTTCCATGGGACCTTCATGTAAGTGCTATTTATAATCCAAATTTAGATTCATTTTAGACTACTTCTATAAAAATAGTAACATGCCACCAGACCCTATGACCACCATTCAGAGCCTATGATACCTCCGACCAACATCTCAAACATACAGCATTCGGACCATAGACTGTATAAAAAATGGATGGAGCCTCTCCGTCAGCCTTTTCTCTCAACTTGATCCAATCGTACTTGCCTCTGGGAGTCGCCATCTTGATGTTGACTCCGTCTCATTTCCTCTTACTAAAAAGGGCATTGATGTGACGTTGGGGATCCTTATTGGATCAACCAGGAAGTCGCTGTGGTGGGGGCTTGGTTCAGATGTGTCAAGGTGTGTGTCTTGCCCAAGGAAATCATGAACCAAGGCAGGGCAGGGATCAAACCACAGACAATCTGAACATTGGCCAACCCGCTCTACCACCTGAGCCTAAGCCCAGCAACAGCAGCTATAGCAACAGGTTATTTGCTGCAAGCAGTGGCGCTAACATTAGTTGACTGTCAGAGAGTTCTGTCATAATAAGGTGGCGTTGATAGACTACCAAATTAAAAAAAACTGATAAATGCAAAAAATACATATATATGCATGAATTAATAACTTGATTATTCAAAATAAACCAATTAAAGAAAAACAGGCACATTTAAAATGACACATAATGTACATTTCCTGCACCAGTCATAGACGTTCAAGTGACGTCCAAAAAAATATACCTAGTTCAAAGGTCAAATGTTGAACGTCAATATGACGTCCAAGTTTGGTCATGGTTAGACGTCCAAATAGTGGACCTAGTTTGGACGTGGAATAGATGTCCAGGATTGGCCATAGACCAAAGGACCCAGTATACATATAATCTGCACATCGTCCAATGTTTAGTAGGTTAAAGGTACTGGTACTTGTATTATCTTTTAAATGACACCAAGACTGAATCAAAACAGTAAAATTTTAAGCTGTAAAAGCAAAACAATGAGGTCAAAGACACTAAAGGCACACTCACACTGTCCTTCCGCACCGCGCCCCGGGCTTTAGGGTACTTGTCCCCCCTCCCTGTCCCCCCGCGCCCCAGGCCCGTTTGTACCCACACTGCCTGGGCCTCGCGCAAATGCTTCTTGCTGTCCATACGTCATCACGTCGTAACAAGTCACACGCATTGATTGATGTCATTGCGATGCGTCGCTTTGTTTACAAATCTTTCCATAGACCTCGGAGTTTTTGTGCGTCTTGTCGACTGTTTTTGAATATTTTCATCCGACCAAAATCTGCAGTAAACACTCCACCTCCAAAACACACCAACGTGAACCTTTCGCCGCCATTATTGTTGTTGTTAAATGTCCGTGCATGGTCTTCTATTTTCTATGTCCGAACAGGCCGTAGGCCTTGTGCTCGTGCTCGTACACGTGCGCACGCTCGTGCTCGTACATGTGCAAACGGGCTCTACAAAAGCCCACCTCTCTGGCGGGCCTGCATACGCAGTTATGCGCGGAGCAGGTGCACTCACACTGCTCAAACGCACTAGGCTTTAGCTGAAAAAAACGGTTTTGGCCCGGTGCGGAAGGACAATGTGAGTGTGCCATAAAATACACTACATTGCTAAGGGGAAGAGTCAGAATGTATCCCTATGAGCAACATCTTTCACAATAACAATGTCACTTTTCTCATAAATGTGGATTAATGCAGCTTCAGCAGGAAAGGCCGGATAAGGTGAGAAACAGAAAATGTGGTCATGGCTTTTTTGTATAAATAAAGCGAAAACCAGGTACCCAACTGTAGAGGGGGATAATGCAACTCTGTGTTGTCGACCCCAGCTTGTCAGTTGCATTTAAGACAGTGGATGGTGGGTGTATTCCGATAAGCTTCTTCCTGGATGTCCTGTGTTTCCATGGTTGGTAATTACCTCTCCTGGAGACGGACCAGGTCAAGAAATAAATCTAAACATGTGTGGACTGAAGGAATGATGGTTTTAGCTCATGACAGATTGGACACACACACACACACATGCCCACACATCATGCACTCACATACACATAGAAGAACTATTCCTCTACCTAGCGACAAACAGCGAAACATGGATTTGAGACAGGAGCTTTCTCCTCAGCTACTTGAAAATTCCCGATAGCAATTCCTGCAGCTAAATAAAGTCTCCAGCCTGCGTAAATGTGCCCACAGTAGATGTAATGCATCCTCATTCTCTGCGTCTTTAATACTTTCAGCACTGTGCAGCAGTCTGATCACTTCTGATACTGCCTCTCTCTCGGCCACCTTCCCAATCCCTTCAAAGAAACTTGTTTTAATGAAATGACATTCCTGGGTTTGGCAGATTTAGCAGATTTTCCTCCCACTCTCATCTCTCTTTCTCTGTCCAGGATTTTTATTTTTTGGGGGGGTGCTGAAGCGGTGGCAGCAACCCATTTTAAGAAGTGCTGACGCCAGAGTGCTGAGCATTTCTGTGTGCATTCAAGGAATGAGGAATGTATCTTCAACCGGCTTAGAGAGAGGCAGAAAGAAGGTAGAGCAAGAGAGATGAGAGGATAGAGGAGAGAAGGCGTAATATAGAAATTAAAGCTTAAAGAGGGTGGTAGAGAGAAAGAAATGAAGATGACAATAGACCCAACCACAATGTTAGTTCACAATAAATAAATAAACTCCCATCTCATGCATCTAAAATGCATGTTTGATGCTTCCATATAATTCACTGGGCTACAGACTTAGGATAACCCCACCCAAAACTATCTTTTAGCCCAGATCAGTGGTGAGATGTCGCCATTTGTAACACTAGATTTGGTTTATCAAAGCTGATAGCAAAATATCACAGAACATAGCATAAGCACAGCAGAAAAATCAGATATGTGAGACCACCTTGTTTAACTATATATCATTAAATCAGTTACGGCTCAAAAGGACAACAGAAATAAACTAATTTACCACAGAGATTCGATCAACAAATCCAAAAAGGTGCAAACTTTTACCAAACATATAAACTCAGTGGACAGAAACATCAAGTTCACCAGAGAAGAAGTCAAGGACAACAGTTTGCCTTTCTTAGACTGTGACGTCCATATGGAGAATGACAGGAGCCGCCATATTGGGGTATACAGAAGACCCACTCACATAGATCAATATTTACTGTTTGACTCCCACCACCCACTGGAACACAAGCTTGGCGTCATCAGAACCCTGCAACACAGAGCTGATAAGGTACCCACCAGCTCACAGGCCAAAGGGGAAGAACGCAAGCACCTGAGAGGTGCCCTCACAACTTGTGGCTAACCCAGCTGGACCTTTGTGAAAACGGCAGCTGCTTCCAGAAAAAAAAACAAATTGGTTGAAAAAGAAAAAAAGGGAAACAACATGCATGTATGTGGCTGGGGTATCAGAGAAACTCAGGAGAATTTTCAACAAACACTGCATCCCTGTGTATTTCAAACCCAGTAACACACTCAGACAAAGACTAGTACATCCCAAGGACAGAACACCACACACCCACAAAAGCAATCTGGTTTATGCTGTCCAATGCAACGAGGGATGCAAAGATCTCTACATTTGAGAAACTAAACAACCACTGCATAAACGCATGGCCCAACACAGGAGAGCTAACTCCTCAGGCCTGGACTCAGCTGTCTACTTACATCTCAAGGAGAAAGCCCACTCCTTTGATGACAACAATGTCCAAATCTTGGACAGAGAGGACAACTGGTTTGAAAGAGGACTAAAAGAAGCCATCTATGTAAAAGTAGAGAAGCCATCGCTAAACAGAGGAGGAGCTCTGAGACACCACTTATCTCCAATTTACAATGCTGCCCTTTCATCCCTTCCCAGGAGATTCAACAATCTAACCACAAATGGCCTCCTGTGACTCCAACGACTGTCGTTAAGACTCAATAGAGCACTAACCAAGTCGAAACCAACTTCCCACCAACGACGGCCACTCTAACGACGGTCGTTTGGCACTTGGAGCACAAAGGGTTCCAGTGACATCATTGGCCTTGTGAGAGGTTAAATACCTGGATCTCACACCAGATAGCTGGACTAGTCCCAGCCTGGTCAGATGCGTACATGAACTGATGAAGCCTCTTGGATGAGAGGTGAAATGTCTTCCTAGAAAAATAACCAAGTCCAGTTGCTTTTGACTGAAACTGCTTTGGGTATAAGTCACTGTATTGCACTTTCACCATCAATGCAGCTTCGCCTGGTGAACAGTTGAGGACACCCTTGTTGCTAATGCCAAGATAACAGCACTTCTGAGTTCTGATTTCAATTTTCAGAGAAGTGCAAAGACATCTCCTCCTTTAGGACAACAATGTGAAAGCACCTCTAGTGACAAATTTGCTCAGATACAGGTCACTATAGTCAACGTTAGACATTTTAAAGGACAGTAAGAGAAGAAAACATGTTTTTGAGTGGAGGGGGAAAAGACCCACCTCTGGCTCGCAGGGAAGAGCGCACTCACACTGTCCATTCGTACTGTTCCCATGCTTTAAGGTGATTGTCCCCCCTCTCTCTTCCCCTGCGGCCTATGCCCGCTTGTACTCACATTACTTGGGAGGTCCGAGCCTCAGCTTGATTGCTTCTTACATATACGTCATTACCCCTCAGAGATTTAGTTTTGTCTGAATGTTTTTGAACATTTCATCTGACTAAATCTGCAGTAAATACTCCACCTCCGCAAACCGTTTGACGGCATCTTTTTAAATGCCTGTTGCGGGGAACAGACGCATATAAATAGACATCAGGACCGCCGTCAATGCTCGCGCTCGTACATGTGCACTCGCTCTTGCCTGTACATGTACACCAGTGCTTTACTAAAACCCACCCCTCTCAACCCGGCCGCGGCTGACAAGTGTGCCATGCCTGGGCGCAGTGCAGTTGTGCTCATGCTGGCCACCCTTAGGGCGCACCCACACTGTCCTTCCGCACGCTGTAACAAGTCACACGCATTGATTGACGTCATCGCGATGTGTCGCTTTGTTTACAAATCTTTCCATAGACCTTTTAGTTTTTGTGCGTCTTGTCCGACTGTTTTTGAATTTTTTCATCCGCCCAAATCTGCAGTAAACACTCCACCTCTGCATCACACCAACGTGAACCTTTGGCCGCCATTGTGGTTGTTGTTAAATGTCCGCGCATGGTCCGTCTTTTTTTTTTTCTATGCCCGAACAGGTGCACATAAAATGATGTGAGAGCCGCAATAGGCGTCATGCTTGTGTTTGTACACGTGCGCACGCTCGTGCTTGTACATGTGCAAACACGCTCTACAAAAGCCCACCTCTCTCAAACGGGCTGTGGATGGCCAGCTGGCCGCAGCTAGTGGAGCGGAGCAGTGGAGCAGCGGAGCGGTTGCACTCACACTGGTCAAACGCACTAGGCTTTACCCGTAAAACATGTTTTGGCCCGGTGCGGAAGGACAGTGTGAGTGTGCCCTTGGAGTCTATAGTAGGCTTTGTTTTAAAGCTATAGCGAAGATATGTCTTGAATGAATTGATGTTGTATTTTAAGGGATTTTTAAAAATAATTTTTATCAATTCTCCACGGATAGAAATTGTTTACCGTGACTATTTGAAATGGTCTAGGACTGCCACTGCTCTGAATGCTTTGTTTCAAAATTATTTGCAGAAATCACATTTTGTGAGTTATGTACATCATACAGAATATATCACAATTATTAAAAGGGTATAAGGGGTGACATATGGTGACAGAATGGTGGGGGCCAGATCAAACCACAGACATTCCCATACCACAATAATCCACAGCAGATGATGTCTGACACACACGTGTGCTCCATGAGGACAGTGGCTTTGATGGAAAGCATCACAGCCACACAACCATGATCATTATTTCCTGCACGCTGATTTACTGTACATGCATCTGTGATGCGTTTATAATTACTGATATCATGGACTGTGAGTGAACCCTTTTTAAACCTGCCTTATGTGAATGCACCTAGTGGGTGTTAAATGCAGAAAAATAAAACGTCACATCAAGTGGCCAACTGGCAACAATAAGTCTTCTGGTCGGGTAATCTGAGGAGTAACAGAAGCTACGGAAACAGTGACATGTCAGGCCAAACCACAGCTCTCTCACAGGCCCTCACCCTCTACAAACTCCACAACATCCATCTATCCATCCATCCATGCACGCACCGGCACTTGCCAAATCCTCAAAACCTCATTCACAGAGATCGACTTGCAGCAGCGTTGACCTCCTACACAGTTGTGAGTAGCGGTTGAGTCCCTTTCCAAGGAGCGTTGAGGTAAGCCACGAGGATGGCATGAGGATGAGACAGTTTGAGCCGTCATTGATCAGACCGGTCGCACTTATTGACAGCACAAGGTTCATGAAAAGGGGAATACTGTGGAGTCAATTTTACAAATCACGATGAAATGAAAACATTGACATGTAGAGAAAAACATGAGCAGCTGAAGTGAAGAATAAACACCTTTCTCAAACCAAGAGCCACATAAGTATAAAAAGGCACTTAGTACACACTTCATACAAATTCAAAAAACAAATACTAACACACACAATGAGTCCTACGGGGGCTTTGTGATTGAACAAATGGGAGTGGGGGGGGACACTGAGCATCACTTAGTGTCTCTCACTGTTGACTGTGGTCCATAGTGTCTACCTAGAGTGAGTCGTCTGCTGCTTCTCCAGCTGTCCCTTGTCATCCTTCAGCCTCCTTGACTCTCCACTTCAAGCAGCTTTCTGCCCTCCGGGAATCCTGGGCCCTGCCAGCTGAGCCACCTTGTCGACAGCTCTTTCCCATGGCACAACCTGCCGCCGCCTCGCTTTGTGCCCTGGAACAGATAGGAAGAACACATCACCCCTGAAGATAAGCATGGGAACATCTCATCACAGGGAGCACAGGTGACAACAGTGGTCGAAGACAGGCAGATATATTCTATTATTCACAGCCCAGCAAGGGCGTTAGATCTCCCTGGCGATCGCTACAGAGGCTGGTGTCAGAGGTGACATCAAAAAGACAAGGGCTCTGTGACAGCCGCCGACTATGCCACCGCCGTGGTAATTCCCAGGTGCCCTGGGAAGGGTCCCTACTCTGGAGGCGGCAGTGGGATCAGGAAAGGTCACCTAGCAACACAGGTCAAAGCTTTGATCCAATCAGAGGAAAATCCAGCAGGTAAGGGCTTTCATGAGTGAGGGGTAGAGGGAAATGGTTGGCTGTCATTTTGTATTTCAGAGGCAAAACATGGAGTCAAAGGGAAGCAGGCTGCAGCCCCATCATTATTTAATACACAGCTCACTTTAGATGCTTCTAGACTAAAACACAGGGTGGAAACAAAAAAGAACCCATGATAACCGTGATTATTAAACTGCATATTTTATGAGGTTCTTCCCGATTAGAAAGTCAATTGGCGGTTATGTATTCACGCAGGCAGTGAAAAGGCACAGAGAGACTGACCCTCAAGCTTGACCTCGCAGGCTTTGAACTTTTCCCTCCTCAGCCCCCCGCCTCTCTCTCTCTTTCTCCATGCACTCAGTCCCCGGGAATGAATGCTTTGGTTCGGGCAGTCCAGCTGCATAAGTAAACCACATTACATTTTAGGAATGTAAATAGCAGAAAGTGCTTTTGTGAAACATTCATTGGATGCTCCCGGCTGGACCACATAATTATTTAGAGAGCATATTTAAATACCTCTTATGATTATGGTGGAATGCACACAATTTCCCTTTCAATGTCCTAACCGGTCATTTGGTCTGGAGATAGGAGGTCACAAAGACACAAAGAGTGGGAAGCTTTAGACATGCTGCACACCATGGCGATGAACTGTGGGGAGGGAGGTGATCTGTTCAAGAGTTCCAACTACTCTTTGGACCCCAAACAAGAGCCAGTGCCTACTATTGGAGTGTCATACGCACCCACAGAGCTGCAGGGTCCAGGCTGGCACAGCTGCAGCCATGCTACGATATCATTGCAATTGAACACCATTTGTCAGGCTTTTAAGACAATTTGTCAGGACTGTCAACAGAATGCAGTGTCATCCGCTTCATCGGCTAAACAGACACGTTAAGCTGGAAATCATACATGGGTTTGTGCATGTCAAACGCGATCCCCGCCAAGATAACTCTGACACACTCATGATATGCTGAGTTGTGCATATTTTTGCAAAGATCTAGTGTATACTTCACACTGCACACCACATCTGCCATATGTAGAATCATGGCTGAGCTCAGATCGACTGCCATCGCTCATCACTTCCCTCTCTCTGCGAACTTCACACAGACAGCGCTGACTTCCTGTCTGTCTGGGTGATAGCCTGTCTCAGGGGGAAGGGGCCATGTCTCTGGGATGACAGGACTGCTCAATGTGTGTGTGTGTGTGTGTGTGTGTGTGTGTGTGTGTGTGTGTGTGTGTGTGCGTGCGTGCGTGCGCGTGCGTGCGTGCGTGCGTGCGTGCGTGTGTGTGTGTGTGTGTGCGTGCGTGCGTGCGTGCGTGCGTGCGTGCGTGCGTGTGTGTGTGTGTGTGTGTGTGTGTGTGTGTGTGCATTCCTCTATCTAGAGTAAAATATGCAATGATTGTGCTTTGCCACATGCAATTCCTTCCAAACACAGAGCTAAATCTCTTCACATGTCCTTCTTATGTCCTCCACCATATTTTCTGTTGTTATGTAGACTGACAAAGGTACAGACTCTGAACCCCCCCCCCCCCTTCCCCCCATTGCATGATCAAATGCAACACCTCTGACAGCCAAACATCCTCCTCAACCAGCGCACAACATCCCCAAAGGTAGGCTGATATATGAGTGAATATGTGGATAGCTGTGATCTTTTTCTCTGTCAGACATCAGTGTCTTCTCCCAAGACAAGAGATTCGTGACAAGACACAAACACACATTCAAACAATAAACGGTGTTATTGAGGAGGTGATTGAGGAATAATAATTAATGACGAGAACGCTGCAGGACAAAGATGCTCTCTAAAGACTAGCCTGTTGTCCCCCAAGGGACAGAATGCAGCTTCAATTAACTGACAGGCGGGCATATTAGAATTTCTATCGTGGGCCTTGGTGGGCTAGTGAGACGCAGGACTACAATGCTTTGAAAACCAGTGTGGTTTCCCCATCAAACATGTCCTCTAGGTGCTTTGATCTGCTGGGTGGTATGTGTCCTTGGAGATACGTGTCTACTTCCTCAAAGCTCTTTGTCGCCAGCACTTCATTTTCCTGCTCTGAGTTTTAGTGCTACAGCAACAGCGGGCTCGGCTGCATTCATTGTCAGACATCAGCAAGAGCACATCCACATCATGTGACACCAGGTGATTTTAAACATGCATGATGAATACACCAGCCATGTGTGCACATTTGAGCCATCAGGGCTGAATATACAATAGCTACTTGAATGTAGTTTTGCAGGGATAGACAAGTAGAAAATATTTTCTTCATCTCTTTCTTCATTCTACATCCACAAAACATTGTAATTTGCTGTGGATGTAGATTTGTGAAATCTCTTGCAATACCCGCTGCCCGATGACCCATCCTAACCTTGAAAGGAAAGTATCTAATTTCCCGGGGTCCTATGTTCCACAGCTCCATATTCTCTTAAAATGACTCATTAAGGACTTTTCAAACTGTTTCATGTTGTCAGCATTGTTTTCCCAGAAGTCAAATATTCACTCTATGTTTCCCTGAGTCAAAAGTTTGGAATCACCCACCTCTAGCTTATAGCCTACTGATGTTATACTGATGTTATACCCCCTTAGTTTTGCTGGAAAGACAATTGTCTTGATTTTTAGACACCAATATCTCCAGAGAAGCTGAACAGATTTTTACAAATAAATTTTATTTGAAATGTCCATCTTCCTTCCTTCTGTTGCTATAGCGAAGATAGCCCTTACCAATTAATGTAAATGTTTACGTTACATACCCTGAGAACATAGTGATGGCCACCTTAACCATCAGACCTTAAATGTCTCGCCAAAGTCAGTCAGGGGAAGAGAAGCCTTCAGTGTCGTTCTTTTCTCCCAATGTAGAAAAATTATACAGTTCTTATAAAACGGATGCTATTGCAGCATCTACGCCAGCCTCTTTGTGTCACCGCCACACCACACTGCCCCCTCAACTGAAAGTAGACTGATCATTTCTATCTGAAGCACAAATGCATTACTTGAAGCCTGACAAAATGGATTTACGTGACATGTGAACGTGATTCTCACATTATCTTGTGTTATGGCACAAATTCAGCTGCTATTCTAGGTAACACTAACCCTGCTTGCACACCAAAATGGGGTCAACTAAATTGAACATGGGCCCCATATATGATGCCATCCATAACAAGAAATCCAATGTTATTCCAGCATTGATAAGAGGTGAAAATAACGATGGTGCCAATTTCACTCAAGTCTCCGATGTTCAAGGTATTTTTGTGTATCTTTGAATTTCAAGAGTTATGTAATCACCCTCACCTCTAGTTGGGTAAAAAAATACAACTAGGGAAAAAAAAAACATGTGAAAGAGGATGGAGATAATTCATCACGAAATGAATGTGTGATTGTTCACATTCCATAGCATAATGACATTGCATAGTTAGCTGCTTTGTAGGGTAGGCATGCTTTATGCACAGAGCTTTATTATACAATCTAGACTGAGCAACTCATATGCTTTGATATTTGATTTAAAACCGATGTTAGGCCTGCTTTAATCAACGGTAAAGTGTCAGGAGTGAGAGTTTATGGGGCAAAAGCCAAGAGGCCTCCTTGCCTCTGCCAGAAACCCCCCACATGATCACTGACGTCAGCAGGCTTTCTCACCAGCTGGCTCTTCCTTGAACTGCTGGGCCAGTTGCCTGTTAGGCCCTGACACAATATGCATGAATGCTCCATCTCCCAGCCTTGCCTCCCTGTGAAGTGGTGTTCAGGTTACATTCCTCCCAGCTAAAGCCTGGCCCTCCCCAGCCACAGCAGATCTGTAAACTGTTTGCACTTCACTTCACTCACCTGGAAGAAGGCCAAGGCAAACCTGGAACGAGGCCCACAAGGAGAAACCAACAGATAGGCCCTTAGATTTCAGCAGGAGAGGAGTGATTGCGTCTTGGGCTGGAGTGGAGTATTGACTCACAACCGACACCGTACCACTTTCCTTTTCTCTCTCCTAAAGGGAGCACAGAAGAGGAAGTTTGACCTGGGAACAGATCGTGTGTTTAACAGTCTGCTGGCCTAAAAACTAAAATGCGGTGTGCTCTTATCCCATAAATATCTCCTCAAGTCTCATAAGACTTAATGAAACTATTTTCTGACGTTCAGTGACTTAACACAGGTACGGTGTGGATGCTTCATTCGTGCATACTTTATTTATGTTGCTACTTTAAAGATGCGATATTTTAAATAGTGAGATTTCCATGTCTTTTTTTATTGTAGCAGGTCAAGGTGCTATATAAATACTGTGAAAGTATCAAAACACTCCATCCACAGAGAAATGCACACAGCCTGTATTCAGAAACTGTGTCTTTAAACAAGCCGTCAGGACTTCTGTATGTTCGTGATGTCAAAACAATATTAGATGTATAGATAGAAACAAACATTTTTGATACTAAAGATACCGCATTTCAAGCTTTACCGGCGGAAGGAAAGTAGTGTATACACTTCCGGCCTACTAAGTGGGAGTGGCCTCATTTGAAAGTGTAGTGAGCGTCATGTGGATGGATGAAAAGTTAGATGTGCATGATATATTTATATTTTCTTTTGTGAACATCATATTATTGACACAGCTAACAGCCGTATTAAGTATTACAAAAATGAGTCATCTGATGCGTTCACGGACATTAGGGGATGTTAGCTAAGCTGTGTTGTGCCATCTCAAACAAGGTTTTTCTCTTGATTTGTTCGTCTGAAAAATGGGATTTTAGTGTCTAAATGTTCGGGAGACATGTGGCTTTTGAAAATTTGCTTAAATTTTTTATGAATAAATACACTTAGGACCTTCTGCTGGTATTCTAACGAGGCATGGCAGTGGAGAACCACACCTGACACAGATAGAGGAGCCGTCTCGCTTCTAAACCGTCACTGGTAGAAAGTGCTGCTAGAGTGTTGTTACAATCATTCCCCATCTGCAATGATGGTGCAGAGATGCCAAGAGTGCAAATGTGGAAGACTCAGAAATGCTGACCAATCAGAGCAGACTGGGCTTTGTCAGGATGGGCTCTTAAAGAGACGGGGGTTAAAACAGGTATATTCAGACGGACAGTATGAGAAAAAGAATGTGTTTTTTGAACAGTAAAGCATGTTATCATGT
This sequence comes from Echiichthys vipera, assembly GCF_963691815.1. Classification (NCBI taxonomy): domain Eukaryota; kingdom Metazoa; phylum Chordata; class Actinopteri; order Perciformes; family Trachinidae; genus Echiichthys; species Echiichthys vipera. The sequence continues at coordinate 29,219,244 of NC_139827.1, read as the reverse complement.
TCTAGTAGAAAAATACAAAATATGAACCTGATAATGAGCTTAATATGGGACCTTTAAAATAGAAAACGTACATGTTGTATTTGTAAATGGTGGTAATTTTTCCCTCTCGTCTCTCTTCCTGAATTAAATACATTTTTATAACGTTAAATACAGCCTGTGAACATGTAAATATCTGTCAACGTACACTGTATATACTAGCATATTAACTGAACTGACCTGTATATAAACAACCTGGTATATTTCTCATTCTATATTTATCCCAAACCAATTTGCACGCTGCACTTTTACACTATTGTCTTTATGTATACACTTTTTTATGTATCAGCTTGTTGTCTATGTTTTTAGCTGTATGGCTATTCTGTGTATAAACACTGAGAGCAACAACAAACCAGTTAAATGAAATGTGTGCGTACACATACTTGGCCATTAAAGCTAATTCTGATTCTGAAATCACCACAGGTGCTCCAGCGTACGTCACTGCTCGAGTCCCCCAGTGAAGATATCATAGCTAACATGTGCTTAAGCCACAAACCACTTCAGCCATGACAGTTTTCATACATGCTACACCTCATATAAATGCAAGTCCTGTCCCTGACATATTCTGCAAGCGTGATGTAAGTCTAAGACAGAAATAAATCCTCTGTTCCCCTGGTGCTCAGAGTGAAGCTCTAAGAACGAGGAAAACAGGCAACTGAAAAAACGAGGGAGTACCCACTGCATGCTGTATGCTTTACGATTAAAAACAGAATCACTTAGTGTAAAAAGGGCAAGGGAATTCAGAGAGTAGGGCACAGATATACACTGCAGGCAAATACTTAAATAGAAACTGGATTATGGGAAGATACTATGCAAAAAAGTGTGCCATGTGAATAGTAATTATTATGTTTGATGATTTTATTTGCTACTGAAATTATGGAATAGAGATATATGCCCTAAGTGTACTGGGGGAAAGAGTGGGCAATTACAGCGAGACCTACATTTTGTGTTGTATATACAATAAAGCTTTCATGAAGAGAAAGTCTTCTACAAAACACACTACAGACCTTTACCAGCCAGTAAGGGGAGGCACATGTCGTGGACTGTCTCAAAGCCAGGCTACACACTACAGCAGAAATGCAAAAATATGTCAACCACATTTACAGTACAAGCTTGGCCCAGCCTATTAATTGCCACTGTGTAATTTGCTGTCTTCCTTCTAAGTGACATTGGCAAAGAAAGACATTCTATGACTGCAATTAGGAGAGGATGAGAGAGGGAGACAAAGAGACACAGAGCAAGAGAGCAAGAGAGAGAGTAAGCCCATAGCCCCAAACTAGCATGTCCTGCAGTGACATGTATATTGAATACCAATCAGAGGCATGGGGCTTGCAAGCCCCAGCGCACCACTCATTTCCAATGCACACATTGTAGCTCAATCAGTAGGGCCCTGGTGGATAAAAAGGGATCGCTTGCCTGGCTTTCTGAATATTAGCTAATGCCACATTTGCAAGTCTTCAAGAGCAAAGGGAGTGGGTGAGTGGGGGGCAAAGCAAGAGATGAGGGAGATATGGATATGAAAAGGGGGAGATAAAGATAGAAATAGAGAGAAAGCAAGAGGAGGAGGAGAGAAGCATTAAAAAAATGTGCTCTGTTTGGAACTGCAGAGAAATAAAAAGAGATTATTCCTTGCAATAAAAAAACTGTGAATGGCTTTGTAGTGCACGAGTGATGGAAGTGATGCCTGGATGGGGATTATGTTCTTTTCATCATAAAGCCCCATCTGGTATACTAGCAAGACCACGTCTGTCCAGGCCCCTCGCCCTTTAAAGTGCCGGCTTGGGTTACACATCAATCCAGTCCAATTGCAGCTGTGCCGGGAAAAAATAAGGCAGAGCAGTTCTACGCATACATGGCGAAGCACGCGCTAACATGCACACGCACTCACACAAACAAATGCTTATCAATTACAAAATATGTGTATGCATGCAAATAGACAGATGGATGAACAGGGAGGCAGACTGAAGGACAGACAGACAGAGATCACACCACACACACACACACACACACACACACACAGGCACACATAAACCCCCTTGCTCCCATGTGCAAAGTCCCACAGAAACAATGGTAAAACACAAAAAGGACAGCTCTGTTTTTGAAGCATGCCTATTTCTAACTTGAAAGAGCCAACCATAATTAAAACCAATGGGCAGCAATGCGAGATAAATGAATAGCAGAGCATTCGCCAGACCCCTCCTCATCTTTTAACTAAACCACTGGTCCGGTGTCTGACAGATGTTCCAGCTCTGTTTGATGTGTGCATGTGTATGCCCATGTGTGTGTGTGTGTGTGTGTGTGTGTGTGTGTGTATGTGTGTGTGTGTTTTTCTATGATTCTGTGTGTCTGCACTGACTGGCAGGGCATTATCATTTGTCATTTGCTTCTACTCTTTCTATGGAGATCCATCATGGCTGCTTACATACATAAACCCATCATGGGCTCAGATTTTTATAAGCACCAGATTTGCCTTGACTTCATGTGCACCACACACATAATGTCCCGGCTGTTTTCATTCACTGTTAAATTCTTATACCTACAAAAAGTAAGGCAGTTATTTCATTTGTATATAATCCACGTAATCGTGAGTCAGGGCGTGCTGGGCTGCCTTTATGGAGGCCATGTACGCAAGTTAAGTAATAATAATAACACAGGCCTTTCACCCACAAGACTATTGTTTGTGTTCCGTATAAAAGCAGAAGTCAACATTGACCTATTTTACTTTTATTACCTAACGTACGTACTACGGCAATGTCCATAAGTTACGTAAAACAAACACATTTATTTAAACCCAAACACAATTTTTGTGAAGTGAAATTCCCGCGTAAAATCATCCCACGGTCTTTTTCAACACTTGCACACATCAAATAAGCCATCCAGACAGTTTTTTTCACGTAACAACTATTAACGCAGAAATCAGGTAGACTGGCTAACACTGATTAGCAGATTAGGGCAGCCCGGTGAAGGCATTAAAACCACTAATACTGTTTAAAATAACACCAAACCTCTGCAGGAGCATGATTAGAGTCCTTACACATAAAACAAAGCATCAATAGGCTCCTTCCTTTTGGATTGACTTGGTAATCGATGTGAATGGACTTTACTAGGAGAGCAGCTGGTACCTGGACCAGTAGGTAAGTCTTTAAAACACTCTTTTAATAAACTCTGGATTCTCTAACTACGTTGTTGATGCTTTGTTTTATGTGTAAGGACTCTTATCATGCTACAGCAGAGGTTTGGTGTAATTTTGAGCAGTATTAGTGGTTAAAAAAGACGTTTTAATGCCTTCTTTGTAATTTCTAATCAGTGCTAGCCAAGTCCGGCTGTTAGCAACTGTCCAGGATTTCTCTGCTTATAGTTCATTCACGAAAAATACTGTCTCTATGGCTTATTTGAAGTGTGCAAGTGTGAAAAAAAAAAACCATGGGATGATTTAACACCGGAATTGGTGTTGTTGGACATTTGTAAGATAACCCACAGAAAGATCAATTACAACCACGGATGCAAGGCAATATGTTCACAGTCACATTGTACAGTAAAATCTGCTGTACTACATTTGCTGTGATGATAGAGTAGCCAATGTGGAGTTCTGTTACTTCTACCAGGGGATCTAATTAAAATGCATACACATATAGTATGGTCAGTCTTTTATCATACAAACATTTGCCAATTCAACTTGCACTATGTGACATGTACCAGCATATTCCTTTAGATTGCTGCTACATAATCTCTTGCATGTTTTGTGAGTCTGTGAATTGGAATCATTAAATATTCAAACGCTTAGAATATTGAAAAAGCAATTAAAGAGTGTTCAGTGATTAATACAGTGTATAGTATATGGGGTTGAAAAATATAGTAAATCATCAAAATGGCTTCACATCCAAATTCTATACAATGAGGAAGATGGATTTAAATCAAACTACACCGCCCAATCCTCTTTTTCACATACTAATTCTTTAATGGAGATGAGATTTAACTGATGGATCACATTTCTGCAGATGTACAATTTCATTTTAGACGATCTGCCTTCTAGCCACAGATGATATTAGCTGTCACACATTAACGTGAAGGACGTGATTGACTTTCTTGCTATGTTAGACCTTTAATTATCCTGGCTAAATTGGCTGAGGAGGACGGTTCATCATCTTTAGACTGTGTCATCCTCACAGTGGGCCAGAAGAAAGCTAGAAGAAAAGCCCACCACCATTATCTCCTGATCTGCCTATTCCTAGTCTTTCCTTGACCAATAGGGAATGAACAAAGAGGATAATATAACAACTTGATAAAGATAAATGGAACTCAATTTCACTGGAATTTAAACAAGCTTTTGAGTCATTTGAAAGAGAAAAACGATAGTAAGAAATGAAATTTGATTAGTTTGGCATTAAAGGTAGTTTGTGCTCCTCTTTGACCATTCTGGGTGAAGAAATTAGTGTAGCTTCTCTTTGAGTGCCTTCAAAATAATGAACAATGAGAAAAGAGAAACAGAGAGAGACAGAGATGGGGGGTGGGGGGGGGGGGGGTTGACGTTATGACTCTATTGAAAATGGTGCTGTTAACAAATTGGTGGGTCTCAGCTGTTTTCCGAGACTTCAGCCTCCAGGTGCATTTGTCTGCCTGTTTGTCTGTCTCTTGCTTCATTGTAGTTCTTCTTTCAATGCCGGACTTCTAGTTGTATCCGGACAGCCCAAATGACAATGCTGCAGGCAAGAGAGAGGTAGTTGACGGGAGAGGAGTGGATAAAAGGAGCCCAATTCACTGCTCCCCCCCACCTCCTCTCCTGCCAGCCGGTCTGGACAGCCCCGAGGAGATCAAACCTGTTTGTAATCCCGCTCTTCATGTCTGTGTGTTTACAACCTGACCACATTGCGGCTGTACACTCTCTCACAGCTCTGTCTGTGGTCCACGTCTCTCTGCATTAAATCAGATGTAGGAAGGTGGGGAGGAAATGGAATGCATTCATTGTCCTTGGCTGACAGCTTCTGAGAGAGACAGTTTCACAGTGCTAGTTTTTCTGCACTGCACTGACAAGTGATGGCCAATTAATTTGCACCAACCACTCCCCCCATCTTCACATGGTCATAATAGACGTTTCCAGCCTGGGGTCTGAGTGAACGGTGAAATCTGTCATCAGATGGTTTGTTCTAGCTCTTTTTCCTTCTTGGGAGGAATGCAGCCTAACTGTTAGGAATGTCATTTTCCTGGGGAGCAGTCTGAGGGCCTTGCTTCTTTTTCGTCCATGCTCGGGTTCTTTTCAAGTGCAGTAATTTGCGGAAACGGACCCCAGCCATAGATCACAGGATCTTGATCCGGTTGGTGGGCCTTTGGGGTGCAACCCTGGAACTTCTTCAATGAAAACCACATGGCTTTTATAGGCAACCTCTGGGTGGCCCAATCAACCTCAAGATGACATTTAGTGACACGTGTCTCTGACGATTGATTGCAGCCCATGAAACATCAGCTTATTATCCCTCTTTCTCAGCATGTTTCAGATAGTGATTTATCCAGACAACATCAGTGGTTGATTACACAGTGCCATAAGTGAATTCCAAGCAGGTTGTGTTCAGTTTTCCAAGTGCCTTTGTGGTTTCCTTGACATCTTCATGCAGCCAGCTTTCACTGCACTTTGGATCCTTGGCAAAAGAGACTTGTGAAGATGAAAACAAGAATCTAATACATGCTAATGACATTTGTAAGAAAGCAATACCCTGCATGTAAACAAGCCTTTGATTATTTTTCTTACAACATGTCATTCAACCAAGCCTCAAGGTCAGAAAGTAAACAGGACGGTGCAGAGCTCACCACATCTGACCCCAGTCATCAAAATGTTACTAATCTGCATCACAAGAACAGCAATCATCTCACTTCAGTGGTTTTCCTGCAACAAACCCTCTCGCTCTGCAACAATCTGACATCATCGTCCGCAGACTCTCCAGAACATATGTGGTGTGTAATTTCAAAGCAATGGGAAAACCCCATCCCTCCAACTCCGAAGTGATCGTGAATAAGCAATTTTCAGTGGGTTAGCTGGTTTCACATGTTCTTGAGCAAAATGAAATCCACAACCACTGAGGTGCTTTAATGCCTGAAATGATTGGGCTCTATATTGGTGTGTCGTAGTTAATAAACCTTAAACACATACATCGTTCATTTACATTCCGTTGGAACAATAAAAACAATACTGTTAAACAAGTCTATGACTTGACTATCAATTTCGAGCAGTTGATCTATGGCTGCCAATAGTTGTAGGTGGCTTTGGGTTAAATGAAGGTTAAACAACTAAGGCAGCTTTTCTCTGTGCTCTGGGAAGTGGTGATTGCCATCACAAGGACATTACAGTCAAGTAATCATCTTATATGGATGAGCTACTTTTGTCATCTTGGCTTAAATCCAGTTTACTATTATGAAGCAGAAACATACAGTATCTGCTCAGGCCAGATGGCTTTAATATCTCATATCAGACTTGTTTCCCCAGGCCATAGAATTATTTCATGTAAGGTGAGAGTACACTTTATTGTGTTGAATTAAAAATGCTGAGTTGGTTGGAAAAGCGACCAAACAATTTCCTATTTTACCTTCGATGTGGAGTCAAAAATGGGGGCTTTTGTATATTTATGCTGAAAACAGGACTGACTGACCCTTACCATGTAATGTGGCCTGCAATTGTCCCACAAAATACTTTCAAACTGTTGTGCGGCTTATGCTTTCAATATTTGTTAGTGGCTGAAATATCTATACACGACATCCAATATTTCATAAAACATTTCATTCGGTTTTAAACGTCTCTGCATTATGTGAAACCAATGATATTTGCCCAAACATAGTGAAAAAAATAAGTATGAGACACACATAATCAAGTAACAACACAAAGGCACATTTTTCAGATATGCAAGTCCTCCCAGTATGAAATACAGTTTTACAATATAAAATGCAACTGTGCTTTAAAATAACATAAAATAGTGGTTCCTCAGTTTTTTGACCAACACAGTGGTCCTGTGAAGCTGTTTTTTGCAAAAATGTCCAACTAAACGGAACATTTCAAAAAGAAAAACCTGCTGATATCCAGCCAGGAGCTAATAAAGGTTGTTTTGCCATGCTGACAACCTACATTTAATTCTCAAGTTTGAAGAGTCAAACACAACCACTACTGGGGGTCAGTATGCCGAATGGCGTCCCACAGAGACCCCTTGATAGAGGGACTGGAGCTGAGCGAGGGAGGGGTAAGAAGATATTTGTTGCTGAAATTAACTGCTAAAAGAAATAAATGCAGATCATGACCATTCTTATGAGCAAGCTAACATTTGAAGAAAAAGTTGAATATTAATCGTAGACAGCTTCAGTACTTTGGGTTGAAATAATAAGCTTAAGAGGGCGATGACCATAATGGCTACCCGCAGTGCCTGGGAAAAAAAAACAGAGCGCGCCCCCAACAAACCCTCCATCTTCCATGGAGCTGCAAACAGCCTCGGCTCCTCCTTTGGTCAGCCAGCAGCAAAATGAAAGCAAAATCCTCCCCTGGGTTTAAAATAAAAGGCCTGAAACAAAACAACACCAGGAGAGTTTTTCGTTCACTTTGCTACCTGCAGTTTCTGCATATTAGCCTCTCCTTCACTGGGTCCACGTCCCGCAGTGAAATGAATACAAAATGACATTAAAGTTAATGCTACATGACATTTCCACCCTTTTTGACATTGTTTCCCTTTCTTTTTGTTGTGGTCCCTGTGGCCGTTGCATATTTGTAAAAACCACCTGCAGGAGTGATTTGCCAATTTGGTACAATGCACCTGAAGCTGTCCGATAGCTACGATCAACATCTCGAAACACCATATAAGCCAAATAACTGTTCAATAACTGCATGCCAACAGTGAAAATAAATAATGCATTAATACTTTGTATTGATAGCAGCAAAGCATCGTGGCTTTAAGAGCTTCAGACTTGATGGAGACCCCCTACCTGGCAGCCCCTGTATCCACGACCCCCGCTGTTTGTGTATTGTCGAACCATGGCAGCACATTGACAGCCTCCCTCGGATTGCCAATTTCCCGTTGGTGGTCCAAGGTTTTCGCCTGTCCTTTCTCAGCATTGTGCAACTGGAATAGGTGCGTCCTCCCCTGTTCACGCTGCGGTTGTAGCTCCACGATCTGATTGGACAGCGCTGAGCGAGACTTCATCAGGAGAACATCCCTGTCGTCATGACAACTTGCCAATATCCCAACAGGGGTGTGTTTGTGGGAGGGTGGGGTTGCAGGGAGGTTGCTTTCTTGCCTCCGACTGGAACACGACAGCAATTCATTTTACATCATCGTTAGCTCACTGCTCGCATCCCCCTTGTCAGTCCTAGCGGGCTAAGCTAATCTGTCCAGTTTGCGATCTCGGAGAATGTATGGGCTCCACCATGCTGCTAACTCCACCACAATCTGTGAGTCTACAACCAGCTGTCCCATCAGGGTTTCTCAGCCCGATGTCTCGCACCACAGGATGCCAAATCAGCTTAAAACGATGGCCGTAATCGCTATGCCGACACATGAGATCCAGATAGCAAATACAAAGAGGGACTTCTAACTCTAACAAAAAAAGTTTGCTCTTCAAATGTCTTGAGTACATGCTGCATATTATCATGTTCCACACAGACAAAAATAAAATTACAAAGGAGACTGAAGTTTTTTTGAAACCATGGTAACTTCAGAGAAACCTTTGAGAAAGACAGTTACTTTGTATCCTCAAATGGCCTTTGTCATTGTACCCCAACACTTCTCACCCACATCCTTCCCATGAAAATCTGAGGACATCTTAAAAAGACCATTGTACCACTTTATCGTTCTGCTAACTCAGCATATAGTTTAGTTCAAAGAGAGAAAACCAAATCCCAGAGAATCAGGCTGAAACAACAAAAGACGGAAAGAAGAGAGAAAAGAGGGGGAAAGTGAGAGGAAAGTAAAAGCAAGGCATTATCTTGTTGTCAGCCATGCTATCAGCGGCACAAACAGATGAATGTTGGCGGGTGAGACACCTGCTGTGCTGCTAGCCTGCTAGCCCGTGATTAGCACAGAGGAGGCGGCTGGTTCCCAGGGTTCTTTCCCAGTTACCTCCTGCCGAGCTGGAGACGTTGACCTTGGCCACTGTTGGAGCTCTCCTCCCCTGCTAGGAGTGAATGGCAGGCCGGGACGGAGAGCCCTAGCCTCCGCACTCCTTTGATTGCTAATCCCCTAAACATTGTGCACCACCCGGCACCCTACCTGGCCTTCTAGCCGGAGGCAGCTTGGTGGTGGTCATTGAAAGCAGGTGATGAATGGGGTATAGCTGCTGGACGCCAGGCTCCCTGGGTAGCAGATGAGCTCTGCAGGCCCACAAAGCAGCTTAAAACAGTCCGGTGTGGTTCTCTTCTGTTTTGGTTGATTTCAGGAGAAAAAAGGATACCCCAGCTTAGTCCTTGTTATTTTAAGTTTTGATGAGTAGATTTCCAAAAATAGCCATACTAAATTAATATTGTGTATTCACAAAATGTAAACATCTCCCACAAAGGGAGAGGGCAGACTGTGCTATGAGAGACCCATCAACAGATTTACGAGTATGGAAACAAAACAGCTGACACTGAAAAAAAAAATCATAATACTGCTGCTAACGAGAAGAGCCAGTAAACACTGATCGGACGGGGTTTGGGACGTCTTAAAGTGATAGCATCCTATTTTTCTGACCACCGCCCAGCATGGGTTGGAGCTTGAGTGTATACCCATGTCAACGTAGTGATATTGTGTCAGTCCTTAGCCATTTATGCTGTGTGTAATGTCACTCACAGTGCTTTAACCATTGCGATGGTGACGATTGCAGGGTCGAATCTGCGGTAATTGCAAGTGACATACATGAAAAAAAGATTTCCCATGAAAACTTTTCAAAAATATTCCTCGGGACAGACTGACAAAAGCTAGATATTGTATAGAATTCACCATGACAAAAAGAGGGCACTAATACAATCACACTTCTCACATGGTAATGGCGGTAACACTCGATTCTGCCAATTGAGATTTTCCCCCAAATCGTTCCCCAATACATTTCGTAGGCGCCGGCAAAAAAGAAAAAGAGTTTAAAAAAAAAGAAGAAGAGCGATGCTGCAAGTGAAAAAATCAAAACACAAACCTTCTCATTGTAACATCAGCAGCATGTTCAGGAGAGACTGCTGGATGCCAGACTCTTAAGGGGACCGGAGCTGAATTCAATGCCTCTTGTCAGGGGAGCTTGATGTGATTATCGCCCCCTGCTAGGGCAGGGATAGTGAAGTTGTCTGGCGCTGGCAAGGACGCTCAAACAGCACTGCGGGATGCCCTCTCGTTGTCCCAACTCCAGGAACATCGCTCTGGACGCAACAGGGGGTGGGAGGCATCCACCATATTCACTAAGGAGTCTGTGTGTACTTATGGCTGTGTGTGAATGTGCGCATGTGTGAATTTACGTTGTGTTAACAGTATTGTTCTGCAGCTTCTCACTGTTGCTACTCCTGATGCTATAGAGGCAAATGGGGGTGTTAAGGCAAGACGGGCCCCTTCCTGCCCCAAAAACTTCTGTTCAAGGTCAAGGTAATGCTTACTGGCCACTTATGGGCATATTACTTTTTAATGCATTACGCCTCAGTGTTAAGCAATTTTAAGGTAGTCCCTAGTGTGTGTACACATTTGTGTTTGCCTGTGAGTGAATAAAAATCGTTGTTTGCTCCGCCTAAGGAATATTCCCCTCCCCCTTCTCTCCACAGAGGAGTCCGTCGCTCCCGGCTCATATCGACAGACCCTCTGCTGACTATTGATCTATGAATTTGTACAATATGATAATAACAAAATGTCTTTTCCAGTAGTGGGATTGTGATGTGTCTGTTTAATTTTTTTTTTCTGTTTAGTCTCTTTGTAGATGCTTGTGCAACAGCAGTCAAACACAACAAAAAGTGATTCTGTACCGAGTCTTTTCCATATGCTGTAGGTTGTACTGCTACACATATGAATACACCACACTAGGCTCACAGCTATAGAAGAATTACATTTGGCTTAGAAATTGTGAGTGTAAAATGTAAACAATTCATACATAAAACAGGGATAAAAGTGATAAAGGCCTCGGGATAATGGAACTCTGTCCTAAGGACATGCTTATGTATGCGGAAAAGAACACACCTGGCAGAAAAAGACAAATCATACCACAAAAACAGGCATGTGCAGTATGTAACACAGTGTCATACATAACCTGTGGTGAAGCATTTCTATGTGCTTTGACCACCCAGGCATGAGATCAAAACAGCAGTGTCTTTTGGTTTATCAGGGCATTTCAGCAGATCTCTCCACATTGTACCTCCCAGCCCCCCCCCCCCCCCCCCCCCCCCCCCCCCTGCTTTCTGTGCTGTCCCCCTGGAGGCAAAGGGGGCAAAATAAGACTTCAAAGCAACTCCAAAATAGTCCTGACACAAACTCATTTCCTCATGTTACATGAAGGGGGCTGGCAGGATCGCTAGAATGCGCAGACTCTGGTATGTCTCAGCCTCCTGCTCTGCGCTACCTCATAACAAGTGGTGGTGACGGGATGCCATTTTGACGGAGCGATTATGGACAGTCTGACATAGACTTAAAAGAAGCCAGATGGGGGGAGAATTTACAAGGGCCTATCTGTGGGTCATGCTGAGCTCAGATGAGATGAGGAAATGGGAGCTCATTTAAGGGGATGCTATTAGCAGTGAAGGACCACAAATGACTGTAGCTTGGAACTATATTAAGATGAAGCAGGGTAGGGTTGGAGAGCCTGCACGTTCAGCTGTAAAAACTTATTCTTGACGTTTTGGCCACAAAACATGCCAGGTTCAGAGGGAGAAGTGTTTGTACTAAAAACATAAATTAAAGGGCCAGTTCAAAAAGCATGTTTTTTTTTCCACCTACCTCTGTTGGTAAGCTATCCAGCTGTGCAGATAGTTTTGGTTTTATGGACCCTGGTTTTGCGAAATCTGCTTGTAAAAGTTGCGCAGCCACACCAAGATAATGAAGGTGAATGGAATTTTATATATGCTGCTTAACAGGAAGAAGTTCCTGTAAAATGTGTTGTCTCAAGCCGCTAGCACCTGGTAGTCTTCCTCCCCAACAGACACTGACTCAAGTGACATCACTTCAACTTTTTTTTCCGTCGCTCTGTGGCGACTTGGTGCAACTTCTGTGGCGACTTGGTGCAACTTCACCTCCTGCCAGTGCCAGTGAACAAGACACTACGCCTTTCCATGCCATGGGCAGCACCACATCTCTACGTGAATGCATGTGTATAGGTCCATGTGTGTTGTGCATGTGTGTGTATTTTGGGCAATGTAGTAATGGGGAGTGTGCAAAAATAACAGCAGTGAAAAGATGTAATTTCTCCTGGAGATCAGTAAGGTCTGGAGATCAGTAAGGTCTTTATTAGTGTTATTATAATTATCTTGATTCTATCAGATTAAAAAATAAATAAAAACATAAGCCGTTAAACAGAAACTATCTGCATTTCTTTCATAACAGTAGAGTAATTTTCAAAAAAATTTAAAGAGCGAATTTAGATATTGATTCGTTACCAAACATGAAACAATGACGTTTTGTACAAAATAGCCACCGGAAATGTACAGTATGTCCTCAAACTCACATGTGCCTTTTCAGTATATTAATTTAGCATATGTGAAAGGCAGTTCCACAGGGGATTGATAGTTTGTAATAAATTAAAATTAACATATTATATTTCACATGTGAGCTATCTGAGAAATGCATGTGCTTACCAAAAAGCAAGGGCTGGAGAGGTGGAGTGTGGGTGGAGCTGAGGCAGGCCGAATGAATACTACAGTCTATGCTCTTCTCCTGTGACAGTACCCGCTTGTCACTCAAGGAAAATTAACTCCTCGTATGTTTGTCATGAACAAGAGAACTAGCCATAAGGTGCGTTTCCACTATGGTCGACTACCCGGAATAAGGCGGGTCTATTTCACAAAAAACGGCCCTAATTTGCACATGAGTCGTTTAGGAGGCCGTTTGAATGGGTAGAAAATGGCCCTGTCTGAGGGGCAGGGCTTCTTTTGTCCCCTGAGATTTTCCCAATTGCTGATTGGATGTAGCTCTCGTGTGGTAGTACACACACAACCACAACCTAGCGAAGTAGAGTAGATACTTTTATTCAGTGGTTTTATTCTCTCTCTCTCTCTCTCTCCCATTTACACACAAACACGCGCACACATACACACACAACGCAACAAGTTGAAACCCCATCCAAGTTTTTTTTGTAATGGAAACACAGCGAGTGAATAGCCATTTGAGAGGGCGTGCCCTGAAACTTCCCGAGCGGCCTTTCTATACGGCTAGTGGAAACACGACTATATAGACTAAAACAGTTTTTTGTAACAGGCTGTAAACATCTACCGGGATTGACTCACTTTTGGAGCCAGCCTCAAGTGGCCATTTGAGGAACTGCAGTTTTTGGCACTTTGGTGGCTTCATTTGTCAGCCCTGGAGGTTGCTGCTTCGTGCCTACATCCTGTGAGTTTAGTATCCAGTATCCTAGGAACTACATTCACATTGGACAATTCTTCACGTTACACTTTTTTTCAGTGCCAATGCAAAAAGTTATACGTCAGTTATGTAGCAGAAAGCACTGTAAGGGACTGGAGCTCACGGGGGTTGATGTGTGTTGCGTCCCGGTACAAATGTTCCAGTTAATACAAACTTTTCAATTAAACTTAACCTAGTGTTTAATTACATACTGAACAATTAAAGAGGCATTACACACATTTTTATTTCATAATTTTTCTTCTGCTAATGTGTTATAAAAAAATATAAATGCCTTTTGTTCAAAATATATATATATATATATATATATATATATATACGTGTGTGTGTGTGTGTGTGTGTGTGTGTGTGTGTGTGTGTGTGTGTGTGTGTGTGTGTGTGTGTGCTGCACAGATTCACATGGCCCTTAACTTGACTTGGCCAAAATTCAATCAAGGATTTGACACACTTATTACCAACAAATTATAAACTGGCTTCAGATCTTAAGTATAATTTGGAAGGAGACTACCCTCCCCGGACCTCTTCCTATCAAAGGGACTTCTTCATTTAAAAGTTTCCCAATGATTTTACTCTGTGCAGCTGTAGAAGGCTCACGGTGCAGTGAGAGATAAGTGATATTCTGTCAGACGTGCTGTATTTGGCGGTTAGGAAGGAATCTGCAGGTGCCAGCAGGTGCTGTTGCTAGGGCCTCCCTCCTCCTTCAGCGCTCTGATGGTGATTGGTTAATGCATTTTACCCAGTGTGAGTAGGGTTGCTGCGTTGTATACATGTCAAACCACACAGCCACTGAGATAATGCTTCGGACAGAATTTTAATAAGGAGTTCTTCCTTCAAAAGAAACCATTTACACCCAAACAATAGAACTGCTTTCTGCATATATTACACAGAGTCATCTGCATGATACATTTCAATCACAGAGTGAAATGAGGTAAGATTATTAATCAAGATTAACTGATACTAATATTAGATAAGTCCAGGATGTAATATAGCTCATGTAATGAAGGTAGGAATGAACCTGGGCAAATGCATAAGATAATAATTGGAAGAAGCGCTCAATCTGCTCAGAAAATTGATACCGTCACATTAGCATCAGCACCTCCTCCGCCACTACCTCCTATACGCCCCAAGATCCATGCATATACATGCCTGAGTTAGATGGAAAAAAATATGCATTAACAGAGTTATGATTCATAAAGCAAGAATTCAGGAAATAATGAATGATGAATGAAAATGGATCCGTCTCGCAAATTGCAGTGGGGCAGATCTGAGAATCTCTACATCACTCCAGACTAAATATAGATTCTATGAAAGCTATTGATGTTTTTATTGCTTGAGGATACATTGATTTTGCTCTTTGATTGTGTTTTCCACAGACGCAGGAAGAGGAAGAGCAGCTTGAAACTGATGTGTGGATAGCACAGACGTTTCCACCAAGAAAGGATCCAAAAACAGATACCTGGCAGGACAGAGCAACCAAGGACACACGGTGAAAAGCTGCAGAGTTAGAGGAGTGACAAACCTGTTGAGCGACTCTTCCTCCCTCCTGTTCGGCTGCTGGGAGGAGGACACTTGTTTCTCGCACAGAAGGGTTTTGATCTTTTTTGCATCGGCATCCGTTTCCTCCATCTACAAAGGCCATGAAAGAGAATGAGTAATTCATCTATCAGTGTGCATGTGAGCATGTACGTTTGTGTGTGTGTGTGTGGGCGTGTGTGTAAGGCTTGACCTATTTCTGCTGCACTGACATGAGGTTGGCATTTCAGCCTTGCAAGTATAACTGCAGACACAGCAGACACAGGCATACAGATGCATTTTCGCCATGTTGAAAAAGCTAATGTTCATCATTTGAAAACACTAAATATTTGAGTGAGTGTGCATGCCAGTTCTGGATAGGCCTGCTTCTCTTGCTCTTACTGTGAAATGTTTTATTATTGCTGTAAACACGGTATAGTATAAATTATTAGTGCAGATTTTCATCATCCAGCATGGGGTCCATTATGCCATTTTCATTTATGTATTTTCTTATCCTTTCCATGTTGTCAGTTTTCAAGAGTTAAGCCAAAAAAAAGAAAGAAAGAAAATGGATGAACATTAGTACAGGAACAAAAGCAGGAATGGATAGTCTTAAAAAAAATAAAATAAAGATTCATAGATGAAAGATGACTGAAGTGGTACAAATATTTCAATGCATGCTCTAGTTTTCTCTAAATAGTCAAGAAAAGACCCTCAAACATCCAACGCTCTTTTCTGTGTTTCAGATTCAAATGAGCTCAGCTTTTCCATTTGTGGTATCTCTGTAGCAACATTTAACCATAATCTAAAACATGGAGGATCTGATGATTTCCAGTCTGAGAGTTTGACTGTGACCATGTCCAACACGTTTGTTTGTTGGTGGCCTTTTTTCGAGAAGAGACTTAATTGTGAGGGAACAAATATTTTTTTGACGTGCAGTAAAGGATGAGAAATGTGGATGGCCTTTTGCGATTAGACCGCATTGTAATGTCTTAAGGTTGTGGTGGAGCTGTAAGTAGAATACGTTGTCTGGACTGGACTTCTGGAACACTTGATCTCAGAGTATGATATTGCCACAGATGGGTTTACGGTTGTAGGCTTGATGTGTATCTGCCTTGAGTGTTGGTATGACATGACAGGGATTTAAGTTTGACTGCGACGACATGATTGGCTCATGTGGACCAACCAAAATTTGGTTGGTTTAACTAAAAGAGTGAGCTCAGCTGAAGAGGAGGAAGAGGCAGGATTGAGAGAGATGAAGTGAATAGCAATGCGGTAAAGCTCGTAAACTTTAGCAGCTTGCGTAGTAGTAGTAGCAGCTAGCCAGAGAGAGCTAACAAACTCAATCATATCTCTGGTCCTCTGAATAATTTGAGACAGGACAAACTTTTCGACACACTGAAATTGCATCTGTCCAGCTTGTTGTCAGATTGTAATCAGTCAAAATGTTGAACAGACCTACGAGGTACCCTCCAGGTTTTCTGTTTAGCCTAATTTCATGTATATGGAAGTATAATGCTGCAGGTTGCGGCACAATATCAGCTGACCTCCACTGCTCCGACTTGCTGGGAATTCCGTCTGCTGCTGCCATGGAGGGAGACACACACCGTTCATCGCAGTGCCCACACTGCAACGACACAGCTGGAATTAAATCAGCAAAATATCTCTTTCATAAAGAGCTGTAAAGTCTGTCATTCATGTTATTAGCCTGCAGAGTTTTTGAGCTAGACTGGTTAGGCAATGACGGTAGAATCAATACATTCAACAGAAGGTAAGCGCATCCTCTGGACTATATAACCAACATGCGTAAGCAATCACAAAGGGGTTTCTATTTTTGTTAACGCATGAGCATTATGCATTATTATTCTACTATTGTTATTGTGAAACAATGTCTGGAAAATGATTTCAATGAAATGAGCTGGTTTGACCAGATTCAAGAGACTGTTAGCTTGGCTGTAGTCAGAACTGTGCATTATTACCAAGACCCCACCACAGTGAATTCCTGGTTGATTCAATGAGGAAGTGCCAAAAACTGCAGTTCGCAGA
Organism: Echiichthys vipera; assembly: GCF_963691815.1. Lineage (NCBI taxonomy): Eukaryota > Metazoa > Chordata > Actinopteri > Perciformes > Trachinidae > Echiichthys > Echiichthys vipera. The sequence goes on along the minus strand of NC_139827.1, from coordinate 29,202,109 downwards.
GTGTCCACTAGGGGCAGGTTTCATCATAGAGCAGTTTCTCATTGACCCTCATGTTAAACAGGCCGTTTTCACAGCAACATTAAACCTGTTTAAGGCCTGGGACAAGAAAATATTCTAGTCTGTATGTTTAGGTCATATCTTCATGACAACACTGGGGGGGTGATTATTTATTTTTTGCACCAGGGTACTTTTTATTTTATTGGAGGTTAAAGTTTATAAATAATTAGGGGCGTGACCTATTTAGCAACAGCTATTCTCTGGCCCTCACTTCTCCTCGGAGGGATACCTCAGCTAGACAGACATCTCTCCCTCCCCCCAACGTCACATTAATGCCTTTTTTTGGTAAAAGGAAATGAGGCGGAGTCAAAGTCTGACAAGATGGCGACTCCCGTAGGCGAGTATGATTGGATCAAGTTAAGGGAACGGACCCCGACGGAGATGCTACATCCATTCTTTATACAGTCTATGACTAGTACACAGGACCGTCCTCCTGTACTTACTCTCTTGTTTAGTCCCAGACACATCGAACCAATAAGTGAAGTGAATGTGATTTGTAATGATGCATTTTGGTTTGCTTGGAAGAAACCGAACCAAAGGCAAACAATCCAAGTTTACAAACTCATCAACTGGTTCAGACCAGAGCAAATCAACTATAGGTGTGAAAACCATTCCAATACTTTCAGCCAGTTAAAACAGAAGAAAGGCAGGACATGCCAGCCCTCAGCTAGTTTACATTTGTCACATAATGACGAAGCTGATTGGCAGGTTTTCTCTATTTAGTCCACTGCAACACAATTATTACAGAAGCAATCATTGATAATGGGCAGAAAGTACCTTCACTCATGTTTTGACAATCTCAGTCTCATATTCATGCACGTGTCCAGCTGCTCTCCTTGAGAAGAGGAAAGAGGAAGCCTCTATCAAAGCTTTGATGTGGGACTGGAGACTGAGGGGGGTTCAAAGGGCATATCAAGGAAGAGAGAAACAGAGGGAATGAGCAAGAGATGGGGGGGTGGACATGGGAAGACTTACACCGGGCCTCTCCAGGGGATAGCAAGGAGACTCTTAATAAGGACACGAGCTAATGAGGTCCAGGGACATTGGATACACACAAACGCTCTCAACAGTCTACGTCACAGCTTTTCTCTGTACCACTGATATTCCTATTTCAACATCAAGAGCAAAACGATGTGTTCTTCATGATGGTGTGTTTCTGGACAGTTTCTGGACTTGATATAAAGACCTCTAATAGGAAAAGCAAGGCCATGTGACGAGAATGTTGTTGTTTACCAGTGTGCAGTTTCCTTCATAGCGCAATGTTATTCAAAACAGGATGCTTTTTGAAATAATTATGCAGGGATGTTTGCAATTTCATCTGGCCCTACAAAAACAATTTCTCTGCAACCAGATGGAACATATCAATTCAGAAAGCTTATGGATGGAAACTTCACTGTCCCACTTTTCTTTTCTTTTTTGGTCGTTATGACTGCAGTAAAGCGTATACATGATACATGCATGATTTTGGGAAGTTTGAGATTTTTTTTGTGCCTTTCTTCACAGTTGAAAGGTTTAGCTCAGAGGTACCACACTATCATCAGCTCTGTTGGAAAATATTAAAGATGAATCAGATTAAGTTGTATATGAATATTAGTATTTGGCCACAAGAGATGAGAAATTATTTAAAGGAGGCATTGTTTCCCCCTTATCATTCTCAAAAAGCCCATGGGGAAAAGGTGTGTGGTGAGAACTGACATTCTTACATGTAGCCCTCATTAAGCCGGGTGCAGAGGGAAAGACTGGTTTAGATTCATGGCCATTCCCAACCTCGACTCAATTGGTGCATCTGAAAAGACCTTGTGATAGAAACAGCATGCCGCAGGAAATTGAAAGCAGCTGCATCTCTGTTGTTTGTTTCAGTATTATGGGTCTTTTTTCATCTATTCTCTTCTGCTTTTTCACACTTCTTTTTTTCAGGAAATGAGGTAGAAGAATTAAGGGCCGTGTTTTACCATCATGATCATGGGATAAAGTAAAGGTTCTCTGCATTACACTGCAAACGCAGGGAAGTTTGCGCGCATCTGATTGGTTGGCATCACCCCCTCCCTCCCTTTTTTCAGAATGTCTCCGTCAGCCATAACTTGGAAAACCAGGAATGTCGCAATCACAGCCCCAGCTCTTTGGAAGTGCATGTCAGGCTCGCAGTCAATCAGCGGTTCCTTAGTTTGATCTTTGAGCAGACTGAGGCAGCTTCAGAGTGTGACTAACGCTGCTGACACATTTCCTCGTTGCCCCCATTATATCTCAACCAAACCGCTGGAAGTCAACTTGTTTGTGTCAGCTTTCACAAGTGGATTTTTTCCCGTATATGTATCCTTTTAATGCTCTTTCTTTACTGAAAAAAAGATGTTTGTTGAATGGCATTGAGCAAAGAAATGCAAATCAGACACCTCCATTTCAACTCTTCCAGTTTGTTATTGTTTTGTTTTATGAAATGACCTCTGCTCAGTTTATTGTTACTTCATTTGGATGTTCAACCCATTCTCATTTACAATTTGTAACATGCGGAATCTTAGTTTAAGGACCCCTTGCCATCACTTTTTAGCGCTACATGTAGCCCTACACATCACACTAGGATGCTCCACATACCGCACTGTTAAACACATGGTTTACACTGTGTATCCAAACAAAAGTTACAGTTGAGGAAAAGATAGTGGTTTAGATTAAAATAAATGTTTCTTACATAATTTAAGATACGTCAGTAAATTAAAGTAAGTACACAATGACTTTTGGTTTCACAAGGAAATAAACTTCAGACTCCTGAGTAGTAGTGGTTCTGTTTTTGTTTGACCCGGCAGTTGAGCAGTTGCTCTCGCGTGTAATATTGTTGCTGATGGATTTAAATTGGGGTTAATTGAAAGCCTGATGCACTAATGCCTTCTTTGTGTGCCTTGATCAGATGCCAAGGGCCTGACAAAGCTTCATTCATTGTACAGAATGATGTATGTGAAGCGTTTGAAAGCAGATGGCTGTTTTCACATTCATATGCTGAAGGGAAGTTGCTCTGTGCTCATCTTACACCCTACACCGACAGGCAGGTTTTCGTGACATCACAACTCGTTTGAAGGCCAATAAGGGTCCAATAAACAACTTCCACAAGTGTGATTTGAAAACACAAAACCTCCAGCACACCCACAAATCAAATAATAAGAGAAGATATTAAGTAGTGCAGCTTCAGGCCAAGCAACAATTTAGAAATATATGAAAAAGGTATTTCTGCTCAGGTAAACTCCATCAGAAGACAGTCAGTGGTACAGATAGAACATGTTCATAATGAAATCTTCATGATAATTCTTTATGTAAATGTAGAACTTTGAAAAAACAAAAGCGTATTTGTTGTGTGTACAGGGTTTTATCATCAACATTTATCATTAACAGTCTTCTAAGCCTCTATGCACGGATTCAACGGTAAATACCAGCAGGGCAATCATAGGTTTGAACCTCGATTTGGCAGTGGTCCATGAAAGGACAAAAGCGGTCAAGGTGTGAGAGGTTGTGATGTTAAAATTGACTTCTGTGTGTCTGTCTGCTGCCACAGTTAACGCATGGAACTTTTTCTCCCCACCTGCTGCAGTCCGTCAGCTCCCGAACCGCCCAGCACTCACACCTGCTGCATGTGGTTTTACTGCTGCTCCTACCTGCTGAGTGAACAGCTGCCCACACTCCCCAACAACGCTTTTACCTAATGTCAGCACTAAGACTACGAGTGCCATCACCCCAAGCATGTCTGGAGTGGTGTTTATTTGAGCTTTTATTTTTGGAGTTTAGTCAGTTGGAACAGTACAGTTAAAAGTCAGGTAAGCACCAGACCTCACCGATAAACCCATAAATATATGGGTCTTGGTCTGTGATGGTTCAGCGGTGTAGCTTTGCAGGTGGCAGATGTTTCACAAAGCATCCTAACGTAAAGAAATCTTGGTACTCTGAATATACAGTCTGAAACTCAAATTGAAGCGGCGATTTGGATTAATATAGACCTGGTCTTCTGGAGTACCTGCTGGTTGAAGATAACCATGAAGGGAGTCTGTAGGATACCTGTTTTAGTGTTTTTTGTCCCTGACCTATTGAGATTACCAAGCAAGGTAAGGACGGATTCAACAAAAGACAAGGGCATACTTTTCCTTACTTTATTAAAAGTGTTTAATTCCCTTCTTACAGACTACTGTGTTTAGACTTACTGAACAATTTCCCCCTAAGATTATTGAAGTATTTCTGATTCTGACTGCCTCAGAATTTGCACACTTCCTGAAAGCTGTGTCCGTCACAAACCACTGGAAGACATTTATTGTGAAATACCCACAGAAAGTGTTGCATTTAACACCAGGTTAGGAACCGATTTAACTACTGGTCCAGTAAAAGGGTACAGTATCATATTTAAGCACTTTGTGTGGGCTGATTATATAGAACACTGCAAAGGCAAATGAAAGGGCAGCCAAAATATTGGTAAGTTAGTACTAACCATCAATGTGGTAAAAAAAAAGAAAAGAAAAACTCAGCGCAGTAGTGAGGGAACACACTTGCATTCAGCTCAGTGATACCATCATCTTTAGCATGACTTATGACATTATGACCTGCAGTGGCTGCCTGAAGTTTTCATTGTGTGAACATTACACCAGGGTTGATGAGGGTCTTCAGAGGAAAATAGTGAAGTTGAAGGCCGTAAAACCAAAAGAATGCGCCCAAAGGCGTTCAAAGCTCTTTAGAGATGAGGTAAATATTCTCCGCGGGTTTGTCAAAGCAAGCAACACCTTTCACATTACATGAAGTCATTTTTTTCTCATTGTTCATATGAAGATTTTGCACAGCTTTAACATGTTCTCCTCACTCAACTTAACAGCTGTAATGTTTTATGTGTACACAACTGATGGAAATGTCATGTCTAATTTGTGCTATTAGACAATATTCTTTGATTTGTGGTAAACTTAAATTGAAACCACAAACAGTTTGTGCTCATGTGACAAAATGTTCCAACAGTGTGTTACAAAAGGAGATGAACACTTGTGATAGGAGCCAGTCTTTGTTATTTAGAAACCCTGGTGGAACAAAATGAACCCGAGGCACAACACTGTCTCTGCTTATGCATATGAAAGATTGAATCAGTTAACTGGTATGAACTCCAGAGAAGTTAAAGCGCCCATAAAGGAATCCTGTCCATTAAAACAACCTAGACCTTTGTAATTAGGTCATTTGAACAGTTACTGGTGACCGGAGCCTTCACTTTCATCACATGCATTGACTGGGCATTGACCCAGAGTTCTTAGCAGTTTCTGGATTTCACCAAGCCAGAAATGAACCCGTTCACCTTTATCTCAGATTGCAATCAGATGGACTCCATATGACAGGCTGTTCCAATATATTCACAATGCTGTTATTCCCCAAATACAAACAGATACAGTAAAAAAAAAAAAAAAAACACAAGACACATCAAAACTGCCACAGTCTCTCCAGATGGCTGTTTTCAGCAAATACTGTACATCTGTGATGACGTGCCATCATCCGTCGGGCAGGGAGCACATTGTCATGATTCAAGTACAATGTGGCTTTGACGCCTCAGTTTCTGTTGTCACGGTTAAAGTGCACAGTGTAACACTGAGATGTCTTTCCATACTGACACCTGTCAAATTCACTGCTGTGTATCCAGCACGTCTGCAGTGGCGATGCTATGAGTACAGCAGGTTTAACACTGATAATGCCAGCACTGCCTTTTGCCTCACCTTAAAAACTGTGAATAGTGAAATACAGTATGTGCGTCAGAAACTGGATTCTACGCAGTATATTGGTGACACCTGGGGGAAATAATACTGTGCCTCTTATTTTCGTGCTTTTTCCTTTGTATGAGATATTCAGGTCAATGTCCTCAGCACTGTGGCCATTGGCAGTGTCTGAAGAGCACAGAGAATTCAAGAAAATTCTGAATGTACACTAGTCTCATTTGTATTTTCAGTTTGCCCAAGCGAGCGGTCCAATCAGCGTTGGTTTTAAGGCGGCTCCAAATGTGACACAACGAGAAGCGACTGTTCACTGTAAACAACATGGCGGCAACTGTGGATGAGATGAGCGCTAGCGCTTTTTCCTCTGTGATCCTTCTGTTGAACATGGACCGGGCACCTGAAATTGTGCCTTTATCTGTAAATTCCCATCACAAAAAACAGCAAATTTCCTTTACTGACATGTTGTTTCATTTCTGAGCTTTGCCTCGACGCTGTTAGTACGTCATACGCTTTGTTGATCTGATTGGTTGAATTGGCCTGTATGTTGGCGATAGACAGATGGTTTATCCAATCAGAAACCAGAATTTCCGCCCCTTCACAAAAGATCTCAAAACGAGAGTTCCCAGATGGATATGCAGAGAAAAAAGTCAGGTTAAATATACACACCTAAGATGTGAATTTTCAGTTTGAATTTTCTTCCTCTCCCATTCAAATGAGATCACATCATACTGGGAGTGCATGTACTGAAAATGTATTTTATCACACACGTTTGTACTATACAAAAATTAGGTGGCACAGGGGTGTGTTGGTTAGCACTGTCGCCTCACAGCAAGAGGGTTCCCGGTTCAAATCCAGTCTGTTTTACGTAACTTTAACTATTATTATAGTTACTGCTACTTCTGTGGTTGCTTGCATCCCTGGAAGTGTGTCTCTGTCTGTCTCTGTCTTTGTCTCTCTCTGTCCATCTGTCCGTCTTTTCTCTCTTTCTCTCTCCTTTTCTTCCTCTCCAACCGGTGCAGACAGATGTCTGTCCTCCACAGAGCTGGGTCTGTCTGACGTTCCTGTCTGTTATAGGGAAGGTTTTTGTTGCCACCGTACTCTACGGGGGAATTGTTGGGTCTATGTAAATCAAAAATAAGTCATAGAGTGTCACTCTGTGTTTTGGGACCCATCCACCACCACGACCCTCTTCCCTACACAGATGTTGGCGCTCTTATTCTATGTCACCTGATTTCCTTCTTTGCTCCAGAAAAGATCAGAAAGGATTTCCAGGATCTCACTGGAAACATGTTTGAATTTCAGTTGTGGTTGTGGTGGCTTTGTTTGGGATTAGTAGATATTTATTCAGTATTATTGTTAAAAGGGCATAGAAATCTTCTGTGATTGGATGGACGCCCAAAGCCAATCAATCTGTATTATACAAGACAAAAAAAGGATTGGTTTGGGAAAGTACAAGACAGGAGAGACTGTAAATTCTCATTCCAATGATCCATGTTTTTTTTCAGTTACAGGGAGTTTCATAGTGAAGCAAAGGAAAGAGCACCCTCAACCTTTCAATTACAGCCCATAATCATAACTCAGGGCCACGACAGTTATGTCCTCCTATATTTGGCCCTGGTTTCTATTTTCCCTAATGCTACACAAAACAAACATCTCATGAACTTATTGATGTGCCCAAACATGTAAACAGACGGCCAAATCCTATGAAACATTATATATAGCTTCTTCTCATCTTCAGTGACATTGTCACAAAGAATAGCTGCCATGCCACTTCGCAAATATGGCCCTCCAGGGGCAGACGCCTCTGTCTTTTAAGTCCTCCTTAATGTTTTGAATGCATAGTGAAACAGTAGAAAGCAACAATAACAGGAAATACTGCATAGAGAGGGAGACAGAAAGAAAGACCATCTTTCAAGACCTTTCCTCGTCATCCTTTTTTCTTTGTAATTTTGGTTTCTCTCATGTTTGACATCAAAGATGTTGAAATTGTTTTCCCCGATGTTGTGTACTCTGTAATTATTAATCTGCCTTGCAAGGCGACTGCCTTTGGGGCAAAGACAGAGACAAAAGGCCCCTCGCTGGATCTCTGATGTGAAGCAACACACAAGGAAGAAAAAAAAGAAAGAAGAAAAAGGCAGAAGAAAAAAAATGTGCAACGCTGCCACCAAACTGAAAGTGTGAACTTTCAGACAATAGTTGTAAACTTTGAAAAACAGTGCCATAGAAGGCTGCAAAACGAAAAGCACAAAGTGCGACAGACAGTGAGAGAGAGGGTGAGGCAAGGCTTTAAAAGTGCAGTGTTGTTATGACAGTGCCAGGTGATGGAATAGTGACTAGATGCAGTAATGAGCTACTCCTTTCTTCCAGGCTCACTCAGCTACACTCTTCTTACCAACTTGAACCGATTAGTCACCATTCACAAAACGTCAGCCTATGGATTGTGTGGATGTGGCAGCAAAACACTGAAAGACTGTGGCAGTGCTATATTTCACTATCTGTACACATGTTACTGTAGACTCCAAGTTTCTAGGACGTCCAAATAAACAGCATTAAAAGAAATGATGCATCAGCAGGGTTATCAGACGGAAGTGTTGGGCAGGTTACTGTAAGTCCCCCTGTTTAGTATTTATAATCAGTATACAAACGTTTAATGAATGCTTTATCACACACATGTAAGTGTAGTCTTACATGGCTATAAGAACATTTTTAAAGTGTTTATTACTGTAGTACTATTTTACTACATTGTCCTACAATATTTGTTTCACATTTTAACGACATAATGTGTCATAAACTACATTATATGTGAATGCCTAATACAGGGACTTAAAGTAAACTGTTGCTGAAGTGCATTTAATGACTCCGTACGTCTTATTGAAAAAGTAATTACCTTAGTTTACTGATGACTAAACAGCAAAATGAATGATTTAACTTACGTTACTCAGCCCAGCTCTGTCAAAGGTGCATTTTTTTAATAGGGTAAAACATTTAACTAATATCACCATGAAACTTCCCCAGCTGATTAGTGACATTAAGACAATCATTTATTGTATAATAAGTTTTTTTTAAATGTTTTGTTCAAATATGGAAATTGGATATTATCTAATAACATTTAGATATCATCTAATAACACGTGTGCTACATTGCATATATATATATATATATATATATATATATAAACTTTATATATATATATATATATAGTAAAATGATTGACTAGAATATGTCAGCAATATGAAACAAAGGTTTTTACAGAGGGGATTTTGGAGATCTCTTTTTATCACTGTATAAATCAGAAACAGCCATAATAAATCTATTTCCATAATATTTTCAGGAATGACAAGTTCTATAAATCAAGTTATGACTGATATATGAACAAGCCCTTCTGTAAAACCCTTCAGAATATAGATAGGAATGAAACTGGAATGTTTGGTGTATGCACAGGGAGTGTACTGAAGTGCAGATATTTGGTTTTTAGAAAAGTGCATTTAAATATATGGCTTAAGGAGGAATCTACAGACACAAATGGACAAAGTGCATTCAAATAAATACCTAAATGTGTATTTTAAATATTTTCTTTCCACTAGTCTGAAAGAAGAATGTGTTATGGAAGCAAAACAGCCTAAAATCTCAAAATTCACCTGAATTGAACAATATTTTTGTTAAGTGTCTAGCCATAAACATCTTCACTTCCTCCACACACACACACACACACACACACACACACACACACACACACACACACACACACACACACACACACACACACACACACACACACACACACACACACACACACACACACACACACACACACACACACACACATTACATCTTCTTTACTTAACATGTGTAGCAATAGAAGACAAGACATTGAGCTTTAACAAACAGCCAGCCAAACAGGTATTCACTGACCAGCAATGGCTGACGTTAGCTTAGCATTGGTGATGCACCACTAAAGAGAAGAACCACCCTCCATCTGAATACCAACTGAATTTTAAATTGTAGTCCCTGGCACTACTGGTTACTGAAAAACAGAATCACATATTACTGAAAAACATGACTTAGTAAGGTGTTACAGCGTCCAATAGGCTGAGACTGTTTTCAAAACTCCATTATGTTGTGTTGAACGTCTTATGTCTTTCACAGTCGGTCTTTAGCAATCCGGATGAGCGGTTTTACCTTGCTTGACTGTGCATAGCGCTACGGAGGAGGGAGAGCTGACATGGTGGCTACACTGAGGTGCTGATAGCGAAATCCCATTAGCTGCCCTCCCACTGACGCCAAACTGTCATCAATAGGAAGAGCCAGAGCAGGTGGGTGGTCTGTCACTCTCAGAGCTCACTGGCAGGGACAACCTGCACACACACACACACACACACACACACACACACACACACACACACACACACACACACACACAGCTAGGAGAGCGCTTACACGTCGTTTCTGTTGTGTTGTGCCTGTCACTGATAGTGTCTGTTAAGTGGCACTGACGGTGGCGGAGGTGGTGGGGTTTTTAGTTTGTATGTGAAGCCCACAATTTAATATGATGGACAATGATTTAACGTGGAAATAAATGAGCTTTCTCGTTTCAGCCAAGGCAGAGGTGGAGGGAAACGAATAGAAATAAATAAAAGAGCAACCAAGAAAGAGCAAACCATTAAAAAAAAAGGAGGAAAAGGGGAATGCCAGTTCCTACGTGGCCACCAATTTAAAATGGTTTCTGGTCAGGGGAAGTGGCAGGAGTGGATGCCCAAATTAGAGAGGTCCCGGTCGGATCTTAGGAAAGCATGTTATCCTCAAAATGCTGGCATTCCTTCGAGCGAGGAGCATGGGAGCAGGAGCCACCCGGACAATGTTAGGTTCAGACGAGATGGGAGGGCCCTGCTTCGTGGCGGATTTTCCGAACCTCCAAAACCACAAGGCACTTGGGAAGACAGGGCCCGAAAGTCTATCGATCACACCAGGGCTGTTTGCTGTTTGCTGTCAAACATGCAGTGAGGGTGGTCCTCATCAACAGTCGAAAGTAATTGTCGCTCACAGAGATGAATACATTCTTTGCCCTCATGGAGGTTTTTTTTGATCTGCACAGATTCTAAATTAAATGCTGCAGGGCATGGATTGTTTTCTTTGGCGGAGTTCTTTCTTTTGAATCAGGGCGACAGTTTTATTTCACAATAAATTTAACATGCAACAGGCATTGTGGAGATCTTTTAATTATCAGGTCCCATATAATAGTGTCACAATAAATAGTTCTGCTCAGTATTAAAACTGCAATAGTAGTTACTCGAACATATGAGGCCCCTGTGTGGCAATCAAAGAGCATCACTTTCTCTTTTATAGACCTAGTTTTCCTGTTTGAGATACGATCGCACTGCTTATCAAAGTGATTAAGTGGGAGTGAAATGTATGTGGTTTAAAGTAAAGCACATGAAGGTATGGCATTATATTTCTTATATATTATCTATTTATTTGAGCGTTTGCGGTGAGATTCATCCAGAGTGAACCCATCCAGATGGTATGACATTCAAACCAAAGCCAGATCAAAGGAGATAAAGTGAAGAGAGCGAAAGAGAGAGGACTAAAAGGTAGACAGCTACAGCAGAGAGAAAAAAAGAAGAAAAGAGAAAAAAGAATACAAAAATTATATATTCATCACCATCAAAACAGGCTTCTTGCTTCCACCCTGTGAGACTACAGTCTACCACTGTCAGCTCTGCAAGGCTTTTGCTTCAAGGCCCACGTGTATATATGTGCGCATACATTAGCCAAATGACAATCACAACTATAAACAGGAGGGAAGAACAAAACAGCCGCCTCTCATTGTAAGCCTGACAGCAAAGGTCAAGCGGGTCGAGATTAAATATGACGCAAGCATAAAGCGACGAGACAGCTTGCCACAGATATTATATATCAGATGAAGAAAACAACGCCCCTTGTAATGAAGCAAATCTTCTTCCTCTTGTTTACAGCTGAAGGGCCTTGATATAACAGTGGAAGGGGATGAGGGCTGGTAATGGCGAGAGGGGGTGAGGGGGTGAGGCGGTGGTTTCAGAGGGGGGCAGCGTGGGGAGCTTATGTTATCTGTTAGGCTTTGCCTGTCCAGTGCATTACGAGTCCTGCATCGCTCATTTCATGGCAAGTGTACTGGAACAGATTATCACCGGCTGGAGAGAGAGAGAGCGAGAGGAAGGGGGGGTAAAGGGAGGCCCGGCCTGGTTTTGTAGTCGGAAGATGAGCAGCAGAGTGAGCAGCCTCCAAATCCCTGATTATGCACACCCCTACAATTGCTTCTCATTATCCACCGATTTATTTACTTTATTTATTTACTCCGGCATTCAGCAGGTTTCTCTCTCGCCACCGTCCATACTCCAAAATCATTTCTCCGACTGTGCAGTGCTACAGAGAAAAGTTTTCCTCATCTAAATAAGCAATCTAACTTTTAAACATACACTATCAAAACCACTGTGAATGATTCACTTGCATGGATTTTGGAGTTACACCTAGCCCCCACGACAGCGACTTCCTGGTTGATCCAATACGGAAGTGCCAAAAATTCACTGAATGGCCACTAGGGGCAGGTTTCATCATAGAGCAGTTTCTCATTGACCCCCATGTTAAACAGGCCGTTTTCACAGCAACATTACACCTGTTTAAGGCCTGGTACAAAAAAACATTCTAGTCTGTATGTGTAGGTCATATCTCCATGACAACACTGAGGGGGTGAATTTTTTTGTACCAGGCTAGTTTTTATTTTTTTCAAGGTTAAAGTTGAGTGACAGCTAGCCGCTGGCCCTCACTTCTCCTTGGAGGTATACGTTAGCCCTCTTTTGGTAAGAGGAAATGAGGCGGAGTCAAAGTCTGAAAAGATGGCGACTCCCAGCGAGTACCATTGGATCAAGTTGAAAGAACGGACCCCGACGGGTATGCTATGTCCATTTTATATACAGTCTATGAGTTACACCATCGACAGATTGTGCATCTTTTCACACTGTTGTATTGCCACTGTGTCACCTGTAACTGATTTTCACCAGGAAAGTCAATATCATTGAGGCATTAGCTTAAAGTGCCAGAGAACATGGAATTGTGTTGTGTGTTGTATGTTTTGAGGCTCAGAGGTTTTACAATCGCAGAAGCCACATGGCCAGCTCAGGAGGAAGCCATTTTGTGGCTTTCCCCTGCATCTGTTGATCCCTGTGGATACTTCCTGCCTCTTGTGTTCTATGAAAGATGAGATGACTGCAGACCACCGGGTAAGGACGGGATGCCTTTGCCCCGGGAGGCAACAACTGGAGTCATCTAATGGCCTAAACTTGGCCAAAGGTCCTGGAGAGGTAATACAGTTGTTCGGGGGCAAAGGCATGGATGACCTCTCGCTCTGGCCATTCTCATTTAGTGTCGACGGCTGTCCCATGTTCTCAGATGTCTGTTACATCTTCAGTGCTCAGGCTCACCATAGCTATGACGTAAGAGCTTTAATTGTTTGGGTCGGTCCTTACAGCTCCTTGGTGGGTTGTGATCAAACATTAAACAATGGCGAACCTACTGTGATCACTTATCTCAATGACAGCCCACTTTACTGCCTTGTCTCTATAATATATGTTCAGTTAAATTCTCTCAACATTTCCCACTGACAAATTAACTTCTCATTAGAGCATTTTCAGTCAGTTAAAGGAATAAAGGCAAACTTGTTTTCTTTAAACTGCTAGGATGACAGTTAAATATCTTCTTTTCATGGCTCTAAAACTGAACTGAATGAATCCATGCGTCTGATATTAGTGCAGATGGTTTTACATTTAAAAACGACCTGGGAATGAGAACGAACTGGGTCCAGAAGGTACAACTTTAACACGGGGTAAAATGTATTGTTAGATAGAGTCCTTAAAATCAGTACTAGAGATGTCCTGAGCCAATCCTAAGAATTAGAATGGGGGTCAATGACCTAGTGATTGACTCTGAGCTCTGACTCCCATGCAAATTACTCTATCATTAGCAAAGAGCAGTGTACAAAACATTAATGTATGCTAGAAGCTTCTGATTTTTTAACCACCACTGACACCACTTTTGTTGGTTGAACTGATGAATATCGCATGGATCGTATCAACTGTTGCCATTAGGCTTTGAAGAGTAATCTGATTACAGGTCCAACTTAAATTTGTCCATTTTCTGATGCCACTGTACAATGGGGAGTGGAGTTTTCTGTAGTTCGGCTGTGTCTAGAAGGTAGCCCTTGTTGTGCGAAAACTCTCACGAGACTTGTTCCCCGACGACCTTAAACACCAATACCTAGCCTTAGCCATCTTGTGAGATGCTCGCAAATTTTGGATTACCATGTAGACATAACCCTGTAGTGTGATACGTCTCATCTCTGGCATTATATTCTGCTGCATTATATCCGTAGAAAACGTATTCTCAACAGGTTTGTAGGATATCGTATGAAAAGTTCTGCACATAAATGAGTATAGATATATTATGAAACAGCAAGAGACTGACTGGAAGTGTTAGGTGTTGCGTTTTAGCCTACAAAAGGTGACGGTTTGGGTTTGGCATGAAGACACTGAAGGTACGGCTTAGAAAAAACGTTTTGGTTTGGCTAAGTACGTCCAGGACATGAATAGCAATGGAAAACGAACCCTGCTTGCCCAGGTGAAAGTCCTGTGTTTTGGGACTCATCCTCCATCCCAGCCTACCCCTGCTGATTCGCCACCTTACACTACGTCCCCTGCTTTTAATACATGGAATACACACGACTTACAGTGTATTGATTCCTTCACATATAATTATGTGAAATACAGATGAAATAAGTACAAGAAAAAAGCACAAATTACTGCGGATAACTTTTTTTTGTTATATATATGAAAATTGCATGAGAAAACCCTGTGTACATTGCAGCAGCCTTGGCATTATCTGATCATGATTACAGAATGTATTATCAAGCCTCACATTTCATCGCTGTATCACTCTGGTTTGGTTCCATGCTGCTGCTGTTGTGTGTTGATTCTTAGTGGGCTCGACAGGAAGAGCAACACTTGACACTACAGGGAGTCATTTGATTCAGCGACTACTATAAAAGTACTCTTTAACTAAGCTTTAAATGCCCAATAGTAGTGTTGTAAATGAAGCTTGCGTCTTTTGGCTAGCATCAACCATTGTTCTCTCCCTCCGTCTCCTTTTGTACGAGCACCCACCACAGGGGTGTGCCAGTAAGACAGCTCTCCTCTTTCTTCTCCCTTTCCCCCCCTGATCTGGCCAGAAGACAAAGCACTCAAAGAAGAAGAAAGGTTCTTATCAGGGAAGAGGTTTTAACCCGAGAAGCCAGAGCAAAGAAACTCAGAGCTTGTTCAACGTTTTCCCTCTCTCTCTCTCTCTCTCTCTCACTCCCTCTCTGTTTCTCTCTATCTCTCCCTCCTTTAGTGTTCCTGAGGGGAACGCGCAGTGGGCCGCATATTTGTGTTGCTGTGTGCCCACTTTATACCGTGCTCCCCTGCCGAGCGAAGCTACGCAGCATGGAGTGAAAGGCCATGCTGGAATGTCTATAAATGCACTGTGGAAACTGTGACTGCTTTTGATTTAAATGGTTTCAGATGCGCCTTTTGGAGGTGCACAGTGAGAAACAGCTGGTTGCTGTGGCTATTGATATGCACAAAAAGAGTGTTGAGGCTGTTAAAGTAGCCCCGTAGGCTGGTTTCAGACAGGATGTAGCCAATACATGGCTCCTATGCATATGTATCATGTTTTGTTATGTAGATGGATGTTTTTAGTAGATTATCATGATAAGGATTTGCAGAATAACATTTTTTTTTAAAAAGCATGCCTACCACCCCACACTCTAAACCGGTATATATTACACTGTCAAATTACTATATTAAAATTACAGTTGAGCTTTGGACTGCAACAATGAGCATCAGCCTATCTGCTGCTCAATCCCTTTCATGAAATGTCTTTGAAAAATCTTCTAAAAGACTGTAGATTGCTTTTGATTAAATGGGTTTTAGTAGATATCCCAGAGGAATGAAAGCACATAATGGCGATTTTGAAATGGATACTCGCAGGATTCTACATTCCCAATGCACATGAAGGCACAGTTTGATCAATAGAAAAGTTTATCACTGAGTTTAAACTTTCTTGGCTAACAGAAAAGACAGCCTATAGTATGAAGTTTTTGTTTTGGGGGAATGTGTGAGTGGTGAGCTCCAGGAGTTGTGTGGTTGGACAGACCCGATGTGATCGCTCTGACTTGGGGCATGTAAAGCATGCTGCCATGAAGAGCCAACCAGGATGTAGTGCCACCATCACCTTTGATGGTTCTCCATCACACGCTGCTCAGCTCAGCTCAGCTCAGCCATCAGAGCTCAGTCAATTTCAGCTCCCAACTGAGCTGAAATTGACTGAGCATAGAGGAGAGGTTGAGCTTATTATCACCTACTGGGTGTCTTCTTAGATGCTTTTTACCGCTCATCTTAACACAAAGGAGAGATACAACTCTATGAAGCTGTTGTGTCTGCAGATGAAAGACCGTGTGTTTGAGTGCTCACTTTCAAGGATGGAGAAAACAGATTTGTTTTCCATGATTTGTGCGATTTGAACTCACCATTCTGTAAGTCTGCAGATCCAAAAAAGAATACACATGTTTTTTCTAAAGATACATGGGTTTAATTTTTTGGGGGGTTTCTGAAAGCAACTATAGTTTGTAATACATCGCGACGGATGCTGTTTAGTAAATGTACCTAAAACTCTGCCTGAATTCCTATTTCATTTCCCTTCCTTTATTTAGCACGACACTGAGTTTATGTTAGTCCATTCACAGTTTGTGAGAGAGGGGTGTTTGGTTTGGTTTTGCACTAACTGATCAGTGTTAAGTGACATATCCATCCCATGGAAGCTAGCACTGGCTAGCACCAGTTATGTTTTCAGGGTTGTTATTACTTTAAGTCGATTTTACAACAATCTTACAATAACTGCATCAGTGTCATCCACGGTTGTTATCACTTTTTTTAGAAACCACATACGGAGCTGATGTCCCATTGTTGATCCTGCCAACACGTTCACGGTCTCAACTCGCTACATACGGACACTTGGTCAGGCGGTTTGGTTGGTGTATTTTTTCAACGTGCACAGTAGCCCAGACTTCAACACGTGGTTAACGTTGTAAATACTACTTGGTTAGGTTTTGGAAAAGATTATTTGTTTGGGTTGAAATTCACGAGTTTGTTAAGTTACTTAAGTTATGTGATGTAAGTTAAAAAAAGTCAGTGTTGACTTGGTTTCACATGGGACACGAACAGTACTTTCTACCTTGACTTCACTCATGTACAGTCGCTCTATATTCTTCACCACCTGACTTCTTTCTTAGAGGCAGCCTTGCACAGGCAGAACTGACACTAAAAGGGAACTCAGTGCGGTAAAAAGTGGCGCCAAGCCGTCCTGACCAAGCAGCCGTATTGATTGATTGGTTGATTTATAGGTTGATCCATCAGTGGGGACAACATCAGACCTATTTTAATCGAAGAACAAATATAAAATGTCTATGCAAATTATTTCAGATTCTAATTCTGATTGTGTCAGAAAAAAATCTGTCGAAATGGGCCGCCATGGGCAGGAAGCTAGGCTAGGGTAACATTACTCACATGTTTAAGGTGAAAGGTCATGTTTGTCGTGAACGAGTGATAGGTGAAGTTTTTTTTGCAAAGTTTGCATGTGACCCTCTCGGGGTCATCCTTGTTCTTTTAAATGTGATCCCATATTTTACACATCTTTCCCGACATGATTGGCTTTTAATTATTAACTGTCTATCTGCAATGTATAGCCAAGGGAGCTGCCGTCTTAAAAATAAAAATACTGACAGTGAGTGTCCGACTTTCTGTATCTGGCTCCAGCCTTTTAGGCTAGCCGCCAGTCACATAGATTTTCACTTAATTTTGACAAGACACAGCTCCAAATGTTGTTTTTTTCCTGCAACCAATCGACCAATTAAATTTTGGTCTACTAATGATTTTTTGGTCGACCAGTGCTTGGTTGACGATTGTGGGGCAGCCCTAGAAATGTTATTGTTGATTAGGAGGTCTGGATCCTCTGGTCTATAAAGCTGAATTAATAAAGGGGAAAATATTTCATTGGAATACCATAACATGTGACATGTTTTCAGAACCACAGGCAAACTGAACCAAACAATCCTGACCATTTGTTTTAATTTTTAGTCTCCTTGGACTCATTTCAAACTGCTTTTCTGTCCTTTTTGTCTGGCGCACAAAAGTAATTTTCTTCATGAAGAGGAACTATTGTTATGTTCCACACGCTGTGAGGGAGTGTTAATGCTAGGCACACACACAAGCCTCCCTTGCCTCTACCTGCAGACAGTGTGGAGAAGAGATAAGGCTGCATCAAATGCACAACGCAGTATTGATTTCTATGCCAACCAATCTCACCCAATCAAAAAAGGTCACGCTGTGTAGAAATCAAAAAGGGGCCTCTTTGTTTCAGAATTGCATGCTGGGTAGCCTTCAGGCAGACAGATTCAGTGAGTGAGACAGTTTGAAGCGTAGCGTTTTTCATCTGTGGCTAACCACCTTGTGCAGCAGAAAAAATTGGAAAACAATATTGATATCTGACCAATGTAATGGCTCAGATACCAGTGTGAGAATGGCAATTTTTTTGTCTCCTTTCTTTCTTTTCAGAAAAGTAGTCTGGGCTCGCTCTCATGCATGGCGAAAGTGCACCCATTACACAATGGTATTGGTGTGAATCTAATTTTGGCAGCTCCATGCCATGACTTCTAAACTCAATCTGTATCCATTGTCTGTCTTTGCAGCTTAGTGCCCCATAATAAACAAGACAACCATTCTAATGTATGGGGCTGGTGGGCGGTTTTGACAGCCTTCCTATGGCTCGGTGCGATGACGGTCAAAATGTGGGCTTTGGAAGGTGTTTTTGATGTGTTTGTGTTGTTCCGTGCTGGGTCTGGGTCACCCCTACATGCATTAATGAGCTGATGTGGTGTTTGATGTTGGCCTTCAAATCTCCTTTGGTGCTCTGGCCCCGGTGTCCACCCCTCTATCCTCCCTCTTTCTCACACACAAATGCACTCTTTACACACACAGTCAGCATCACACACGCAGGCAGATACTCACTCATTTACATTGCCAGTCGGAAACACGCTGCTTCTCCTGCAGCACTCTGCTGATGATGAAATGAGAAAAATAGGCACCTGTGTTTGTTTTTCATGTCTGTATGAAAGCGCGGTGGAGGCAGAATATGTGACTAGTTTGTTTGTTTATACTCATATGTATATGTTGACAGGATGACACAAATAGTGAGAAAAGGGAATGAGATGCCATGAAACCTCCTGACAAACCCTATGGTCTATATTCTCCTCATGATTATTTCCTCTTTTTTTTCCACCGTGTTTTTTCCCACTCATTCGCCAAGTCCCCCCGAAAAAAAACATTTTAGTTCAGGCAGCCAGCGCGGCCTTCCAAATGCACAATTGCTTTCCTCTGTGAGCTCTCCTGTTTCCCGGTATGCTAATTTCCTGTGATGATCAGAGGGACGCAGGGATAAAAGTGCTGCGCTTTAAGCACTTTGTAGTTTTTATATTGTTGCCATAGTAAC
The DNA here is from genome assembly GCF_963691815.1 of Echiichthys vipera. Lineage (NCBI taxonomy): Eukaryota > Metazoa > Chordata > Actinopteri > Perciformes > Trachinidae > Echiichthys > Echiichthys vipera. Next base: position 29,182,733 of record NC_139827.1, on the reverse strand, counting down.
ATGGAACTGGAGGCCAAATCAATGTGGCTTCTCTCATTTGCATGGAGAAATAGAAACCTTAAACAGAAACAGAAGGGAAAGAGAGAGGAAAGTAAAACAAAAAGAGGCAAGAGAGGGAAAACAAATGCCATCCACACTGCAGAGCATCACCCTTCCTTTAGTACAAGCAAGTTTATCAAGAACAGCCACTACTTATGCATGGCAAACACTTCCTCTACAACAGGCCAATCGCTTATTAAAGTGCACTTGCAAGAAAACAGAAACAACCTAACTTTTTATACTATCTTGGAGCTTTAAGCTGGTATCTACAACACCGCCGTGTAGCTCCCATTCTGCTCCATTCAATTGATATGCACCATGCATGCTGTTCACTCCACTTTGAAGTTGTTCACAGGGCTATGGAGCTATGATTATCCTGCGCCTCACAAACCTTCTACTCCTGCTCTGAACTGTGTGCTGCCGACTGCAGGAGCCAAGGCGTTACAGCTACGAGCGCCATCCAAGCTATTCCAACCAACCGCAACCCCGAACCAATTCTGATTCAGCTTGTGAATACTTAATTAGTTGTTAATTAGCCCAGCTCCTCCGTACGCCACTCGCTCTATCTCATCATTTATCAGGTTCCCAGACTGGGCAGCTGTTAATGAATGGTGTAATTTATTCAGCCCAATGTGTTTATCCTCACAGTGCAGTGCTGCGTAAAGACTGAGCACACGCATGGGATGATTAGGAAACATCTTACTGAGCTATAAGAGCGGCGTATTCAAAGTGTTTGCAGGTAGAGCACAGACCTGGCCCTCTTTCCCTGGGTATTAACACCAAACCCTATCAGTTTAATTACCATTCATACAGACAGATTGGAGGTGGCACCAAATACATACCTTCTGTCAGCAGTCTCCTCCCATTCATCTATCACTACACCCAGCTGACTCCAGGGGATGTTAGCTACACAAAACAGTGCGACTGCACCTGCATCGGCTTTATAATTCATCATTAAACATTTGAGGTTAGTGACAGAAGGAGGTTGATGTCAGATCAGCATTCGAGGAGCTCGCACCCATGAAGCGAGCAGGAGGGAGTTGATGGATATGAAAAGAGGAAATGAGATCAGGAGGCTCTGGGTGGTATTTGTAGCAGAACTCCATTGGATTTCATTATCTCCATTCATGGTCAAGAAGTCAAGCTTTATGTTGATTCTGGCATCTGATATGAAAGGAAAAGCAAGGAACTCACTCAAATTCAGAATCCATGGCAAACTCTTGTAGATATTAAAAAGTGGCCTAACATTAGCAGGGATCACATACTGCATATCCCCCCTCAGGTTACAGCCAGGGGTTAAGTCAGTTCAAAGAGGTTCACTAAAGCAGGTTTGGCTGCATCCCAAGGAAACGTGGTGTTCGTAAGGCTGGCATGTAATTACCTCCCAACAGCCCTCTGATTCCACTTAGCACTGGGCTTAATCTTTATAGGCCTCCATAATGCATGGCACCCATTAGTCACTTCACATCGGTTGTTTGTCATCTTGCAGCAACATGGAATTCTTGCGGGCGATAACAGAATTCCAGTAAGCCCAAGAGGGAATCTCTGGGAATTTTGCAAAGACAGAGTCAGAGATTTGTGGTGAAAAGGGTTTGGGAATGGAATTCAGAGATGTAAGCCAGACCCCATCGCCATACTTCACACAAGGGGCCAAATTACGGATGACGTCGTCATTGTTTTCCACGGCCAAACAGATTAGCCTTAAATGAGGGTCTGGCTCAGTGACTGCGGAATCCTCTCATCAGGCCCAAGTCCACGTGGTAGCCTGGTGTGATATCTCTCAGGCAGGAGCCGAGTAAACACAGAGTAAACACTGACATCATCTATGGGAACCAAACAAGTGTGACATCAGCAGGAAATGTTCGAGAGCAGAGCCTTATTTGAGGGTGCACTCTGTGTTTACTCTTTTTACATTTAACTTTAAAGGAAAGAGCTGCCATTTAAAAAAGAAACGAGTTTAACGTTTGACATTTAAATTTATCTGATTATAATTTGTTCCTGGTAAAACATGAAGAGACCATAAAATAAAACTGTATGCTTCAAATACAGTAGTAATACATTATAAATAAAGAAATAAAACAAGTTTTCACATCTGCTGAAGGGGGGAACTTTCTCTGTGCTCTATAAAACTGAGCTTAGGATGAGTACATATAAACAGGATATTGCTGAACAGGATATACATGCAACTTACAAAAGTGTGATGAGATGTGGATGTCCAGTGCACATACACTGAGAATGGAGTGAAACAGGAGAAATCTTGGGTCAACTCCTAGCAGTTAAAAAAAAAACATAATTGTGAATTCATGGATTCCATATTTTTCATTGAGTGAGTAGTAGATGTAATTTTGGATTGCATTTTCGTCTGGCGACCGGGCTAGCAGGTCTTGTATTGTTCTTGCTCAACAAAGTCTCGCAAATGAAGTCCTGAAACAGGATATTTGATTTGTGTTTTCCTTCATTCTGCAAGAAAAAATGGTTAGAGCTTGAAAACATTTTTTGCCCATATCGACCAGCCCCAGTGTTAATCGTTATAAAGTTGTAAAAAGTGGAATTATCCTATCCTATTAACCACGCATACCAAGAAGGTGAAGGGTTGGTGCAGGTGTCCTCATTCGAGTGAAAAGGCAGGTGTGCAAGCAAGCACTCGCACACACTTAAGACACACACACTCCTCAGTTACAGCTTAATTGATACTGCACCCCTGGACATTGACCAGGTGTTGCCTTCATGCTGTTCACATACCTGTCTCCTCTCGGCCACCTGACTGTTGAGAATAAAAGCCCTGATTAATTTAGGCTGTAGCTTCTCTTTTCAAACCAGTCCGCTGCTCGCTTTGATCTGTTTGCACTGCATTTGATCTTTAGTGAGGCTGTTAACAGCACCACTGAATTAGACCGTTGGCCCCAGACGAAGTCCGTCCTAATTACCGTCCCCTCTACTTAACAAAAGGCCTGGGGCTTCAGGCCTAACCAGTATGCCTTCTTCTACACTCACACAACACACACACACACAACACACACTCCTTTACATTCATGAACTCACAGACAGCAAGGCTTAGAGTATGGCCACATGAAAAACACATCTGATGTCGTGATCATTGAACTGTAAATGTCTGCATACTTTGTTGTTTGTACTGCAGAAGGGATACTGGATGCTATATTTATTTAAGGTTGATCATGGTCATCATGGTATGCTTTTCCCTGCTGCATCCTAAAAAATACTTTTATCCCAAACATGATTGCATTTTATGTTATTCTCTGCCAATCAACATGTATGCAGAAATAAGGAGCATCAATTCTTCATCAATAGAGTTATAGGCACACTATGTCTGCTAAAATGTGTGTTTTCATGGTTTAAAGCAAATATATCATTCAGAGGCTGTTTCTTATTCCTGAGATAATATATAATTTATGTGAATGCATATATACCACATCATACTACTACTCCATTGAAATGTTAATTCCCCCTGGGCTGTCCATAATGAAGCCATTTGGGAATTTCCATATTGGCAATCTTACCATTTCACCTGGCAGTGTAATTGTATTTCTTCCAAGGCTGATCCAAACAGAGAGATAAGACAGTGTGTTATTTAGATACGTTATCTGAAATTGAAACCTAATTACCTGTCGATAACTGTGGAGTGAAATCAGCTTTATGATCTGTTCATATGCACATACCTGTACTGACATTAAACAACTTTATGCAACTATTTTTACGCTCATATAACAGCTTCAAAAAGCATTTCGATGCTACGTTGACTTTAACGGGAGAATGGTGCCTCTTTTACTATCGTCCGAACACCTGGTCTTGCAGGTCGGATCTCCAGGGAAATCTGCGTTACCCTTGGTGACGCTTTATGGCACTTGGTCACTTATTTTGGTCAAACTGGATTATATTTTATGGAGAAAATGTTTTCTAGTTTTCCCTCTGATGTCTTCTCTACAATTTATCTGGGATTTATGAAGTTTCCCTGCAGCTAACTGCTACGTGCTGACAGGGAGGGGTGCCGATATCATACAGGCGGTCCAAGGAACCCGGTTCAGCTGCCTCCACACCAGTGAGATTAGATTAGATTAGATATTCGGCCGATATTTGCGTTTTGTAGGTGTTTCGTCATCAGACAGGGAAGGAAGCTAAGAAGAAAAAAAGAGATTGACCGTAAGACGCCACTAGGCAAGAGTAAATCACAGACTGGCTTTTCGTCGTGGAAGAAAGCTTCAAAAAGATAAAAGGCTGTAGAAAGACGCTGAGCTGACCATCTTGTTGTTGGACTAGTAAGTAACATTAGCTGGCATGCTATCTCTTGCTGTTTGTCTGTTTAGCAAAGTTGTCGACTTCCTAGTTTTTCATTGCCATATTTCCGACAGTAGTGTATAAATTAATAACACTCTGAAAGTGTCTCTAGTGTTGCTTTAAAACACATCGGCTCTCCCTTTTCCAGCAGTGTACACATTATTGCTTTCTTTAGATGGAAACTAGTATTTACTGTATGTTAAAGACCCAGTTATAGTGTCAGTTTAGAATAGCTGGTGCTTTGGTCCTGCTATAATAAGCAGTCATGGCCTCTTAGTTGAAACCTACACATGTGAATCATGAATCTTGCTCACAGATCACAGGCATGCTCTGGAGGCCTTTTACATCTAATCTGATTTTCTTTTTTAAACATGGCCTTTGATGACTGTTCAGTCAAGTTAGCTCTGCAATTCCCACGAAACATCATGAGGGCAGTTGAAAAAGGAGTAGCACAGTCACACGGTCAGGCCCACATTGTCTGTTCAATAGAAATCCCCCACGTTCTTGTGTTCCTCTGAAAATATGGGAGAATCTGGTGTGCTGGTGTGAAAGTAAAAACGGAAAATATAAACCTAAATTAATATCTGTATTGTGCTGCAACAGTGACAGAACAGTTTTCAGATCATTCCAAGTGTGCGGTCACAAAGGCATTCTCACAATGCAGCCGACCCTGGTCACATACGTGAAAATCAAGGTGACCGAGATCTCAGACTTTATACCTAGGGTTGGTGTTTTTAACCGAAATCAATAAGAACAAGACGGTGTGCACTGTGATAGAATAACAGATTCAATATTTGCAGGTTAGACTACAACACGCATGTCAATGTGAACAATGTTAAAAGGTACTGACTGAGATCTGAGATTTGCTTATCCACTGTGCTCTCTAGCTTACATAATGCATGTAGCTGCATTTACAGCTACACTAATAGCCAAGTAGCCGGTTCGTAATTTGGTCATAAACAACGAGTCTCTTGCTGTTCTTTGAATTCTTCCGACGATTTCGCCATGGGCCCTTACCAACAGAATTCCTGAATCTCTATGCCTTTCCAGCAGGACATTTACGTTGCCGTCTTCTTGTAAATCACCCTTCTTCACCCTCAGCCTTATCTCGTCTACCACATTTTGGCCTTGGTTGTTGTTCAAAAACAGAACATTTTGAAACAGAGCATCTGCACAGTTCCATACCATATGTGTTATAATCTAAAGATAAAATATGAGATTAATAAGACTGTTTTGTAATCTGCTACCATCTTGACTGTAGAGGCTGGAAATGGACAGTTGCCTGAAGGCGTGTCTACAAGCCCCGGCGCATGCCTAGCCACCGGCATTGCGTTGATGTGCGATGTCTTGGAATTTGCCATTTGGATTTCAGCCTTAACAGAACCGGGAGACAATTCAGTGAGAGTCGACTGTTCTTTGTTTGGAGGAGAAAGAGACACACCTGGGGCAGATCTGTATGATCCAGGTCATATAGGCGGCAAATATGCCTGAGAGCGCTTTGTGTGGCTAGTGAGGAATGCACTGTATGTGTATGTGCATATGGATATGATACATACAACGCTGACGTACTGTGAACAATGAGTACATAGACTCACACACACACACACACACACACACACACTAGTACACACATGCTCACATAAAGGTAGCATTTTGGAAGGCAGAAGGTGCAGGTTTATAGTCCTGATGATGAAAGACTTATTTGATTAAGGCTTTTAAGGTCAGAGCCAAGAGTTGATGTTAATGGATGGTGGTGATGGAAGGTGAGCGCTCCTCTCTTTAAAGGAAAAGCCTTTGTATTTTCTTTTTTTTTTTTACAACCTGGGTCTTTCAGTTTCAGCCATGACAACATTTTACACACTCGTCATTTCTTCTGATTTCTGATATAAGAAAAGAGTCCAGTAGAGCAGCTGTGGTCAGACAATAGGACAATATTTTCTTAGGCTAGTTTGAGCAAGTACATTTTATAAAATCCCCATATGCATGCCTCAAGCACAAGCAGCGTACTTGTTCCAACATGACATCATAGACATAACAAGGGCTTTAAACTGACACCCGCCAACCGTAAAAATTAACTTTGCTGGGTAACATTGTAAAGTTACTAGCCAATTTGGCTGGTGATAAATAAAGCCAATAACACTTTGTCTGTTTAAGTCAGCAGACTGCAGAAACGATGCAACGTCTGGGTTGCCAGATTGGTCTGTTTTCCACCAAAACATTTGGGTGGTTTTGTGTGTGTTTATCTTGGAAACGTAATCGTAGCCTGGCAACACTGCTGGTAGAACTAATCCTGCATTTCCTATGAAAACTGTGTTGGGATGTGTCTTACAACTATTGGCTGCATGCAAAACGTTTGGGGTATCAATTGCGAGCGAGCTACGCTTAAACAGAGAAGAAAAACGGAACAATCTAACGTTAAAAAAAAATATAATGTGCTATAACGATTACACAGGGCCTTGAACAAACAACCCTAAAGTTCTAATGACCCCCCCCCACACACACACACACACACCCTCCACAGACTGATCTAACATACTGTCCCCCATATGAACATTAAGGTGAATATGGGGGACAGTAAGGTTTTCATGCTTGCTGTTTTAATGAGCAGTATGAGATGTACATCTGTCCTTTTAGCTGCTAAAAGTTCATTGGTTCTGAGCAAGTAGCTTTGAGTCAGTTTATCAGAGTAGTCTTGTCACTGAGAACAGCTACCTGCTGTTGATGAGAGCCACTCGACTAAACCGAAACACTAAAATTGTGGGTAGTACAACCAAAACAATGAACGGATTGATGCTAAAATGCTCCATAGACTCTGGGTCTGTGGGTTCGCTGTTCCGTACGATACCTTTCACATTATTACTCGGGCTGTCAAAGTTAATAATGTGTTAATGCAAATTCCTCTTAAAATCGTTCTTTTTTTTTTAACATGTTCTGTGATTATGACCCTCTGCCCGCCATAGTTTAGAATATTAGGAAAAATATGAATTGTTTTTATTTAGATAACTGGCTGTGCTTGAATACTTAAAAACCTGAGATGACGACAACGTGGACACATTTCTGTCACAACTTCAGCCAGGTTTTAGTTTTCTATGACTGTTTCCTGTTTTACCAGTCTAGCTCTCATGTCATTTCAGACTCTGCCACTCCCCTCTCCTCTGCACTACCTGCTGATTGCATTCACCTGGCCTGCCCCACCCCCACACTCACCTGCTCCTCATCAGCTAATCAGCCCCTTCAGAGTAGTACTCTTTAGTCCTCTGTTGGGACAAGGTTAGACCCGTTCTCTCCCTCAAGTCGTCAAATACAGCAGCCGAGTCAGTGGCCCCCAGTGTCTGATACTGATGCACAAGACACCCTCAAAGTGTAATTCCGGCAAAAAATCATCCCATGGTCTTTTTCGGCACTTGCATACATCAAATAAGCCATCGAGACAGTTTGTTCTGTCTAACGAAGACATCCCTGTAGTCGCTAACAGCCAGACGTGGCTAACACTGATTAGTACGGGGGAGTGCGTTGATTAAAACAGCTTTTTTAACCACTAACACTGCTCAAAATAACACCAAACCTCTGCAGTGGCATGATAAGAGTCCCTATGCATAAAACAATTATTAAAAGAGTGTTTTGAAAGACTTACCTACTGGCCCAGGTAGCTGTTAGCGACTACCGGATTTCTCTGTTAATAGTTGTTACACGAAAAAAAATCTGTCTCTATGGCTTATTTGATCTATGTAAGTGCCAAAAAAGACAATAGGATGATTTTGCACCAGAATGACACTTTAAGCGTATGTATGGCGTCAGGCAGGGGTAATACAAACAAGACTTTGACCCGGTAGGCCACTGTACCATGTGAAATGGTACCGTGTAAGTTCAGTTACATAAGTAACATAATTAACTAGTTACGCAGCAAACAAACGTATTTCAACCTTAACCATGATCTTTTCCGAGTTTTGCTACCCTAATGAGAAATACTGTATTTTGGTCTCTTCATTAAACTGCCGTGTCTACATGCCCTTGAGGAGCTCTCTGTACTTTCCTTTATTTACTTTCAACTCATCATCATCCGCATGTGACATCATCAGCACCCTTGCATACCTTTGCTGCGCTTTCCTGCATGCTGTGATTCACAGACACAAAAGATAAGAGGAACCCGCAGCATACCAGCCAGTGAGAAGAAGAGTGCTGAAGAAAGAGCAATGCGAAGGCAAAATAAACAGATTTCAAAGCACTTTATATCCCGGCATCAAACGTCCCATACGATGAAACAACATGCCGCAGCTCGTTTTAATTGACACATTGACAACCTCAAACTTGCGATAAGAAAAGGGTATTGGGGGCAGGGAGGATGGAAGGAGAGAGGGAGGAAGGGAGGGAGAGAGGGGTTAAGGAATGAAAGAGAGTTCATCCTAAACTAACAACAATAACGGAATGATAGAAGGGCTTAATTTTGCCTGACAGACGGCGCTTTCATCAGATTGTGTGCCTTGAACTGCACCTTGATTAATTATTAAATAGGGCGGCCTGCTCTTCGGCACTGGCCCTCATTTCATGCCCCTGCAAATGTGTTTCTGCTGACAGATAGAAGTCCACTACTGGCCCCTGTTTACACATACCAAAATAGAACAGCAGGCAAGACCCAATACCGTGTCATAGAGCATGACTGGAGCTTTGATGGTATTACAGCCGCCGCAGGGAGGCTTTCACGAGCCGTTTTCAACCTTACACATGGATATTCTTCATCGTCACTTTGTTGACTATGTTGATTTATTTGTTTCTCTATGCACATATGGGGGGATCTGGAATCAGTAAACTTTTTCTTGTTTTCTCCAACTGTTTTTCACGAGGTATTGAAGAAGGTTTTAATCATAGGCTACAAAAACAGTGTATAATACTATTTTGTTTGTATTTGTATTTGTATTCATACAGATAAATACACTTCCACAATGGTTGATTGGAGCTAGTTGACTGCCTGTTACACTGTAGCACTCATGGCATTTAGTGGTGGATAGTACGTTTACTTAAGTATCGTTTTGATGTACTTGTACTTTACTAAATTCTCAATACTTATTTCCATTTGCCATACTTTAATGTCATCCATTACCGGTCAGAGGAAAGTGTTTTCAACTGCATTTACATGACAGCTATAGTTACTGGCTACTTTTCCAGATTGAGATTTTTCACAAAGAATACAAGACCTACTTATAGAATATAATGCATTGCTGGATATTAATCTACACAACGATATATACATTTTGTATATGTTTACTCTATATGTGTGTATATTTCTCAATATGACTAACTTTGCACGAATGTGTTTTCAGTAGTACATCATTTGCTCAGTATATATGTTCTTGCATATATGTGAATATAAATTCATTTATTTTTCATTTTTCTAATAAATAGTTTTGCTTACAATTATTGTAATAAAGGGAAAATCTATTAAATATTATTCACAAAAGTCAAGTCAGTTTATCAGTGGTGCATATTTAAAAACAGCTCGTCTGGCCTACCAGATGTACAGTGCAATTCTCCTCCCATTCTGCTATCTCCCCTATCGGGCTTAGCGCCACCCAAGACGATTATGATTAGTTTAAAGCAACATAAACCTGTTCTCATCCCAACTCTTTTAACAGCTGCGTTGTCAGGAACCCTCGGCGTCACTTGCCAGTGCAGTATGTAGCCCAGTGGGGTTGAAATAAGTGTGTTTGTACTGTAACTACAGTGATGCACAAACACACAAACACACCACAAACGTTATCAAGCGCCAACATTTTTGATAAAATGGCAGTATTTGACCCTCTGGGAAATGAGAAGGTGTTGAAAATACACAAGCAAGAGCATTTCTTTTATAGTATAGTCTGGCTATATGTAAAACTGAAAATCAGCAAACGTTGACCAGGACAGCTAAAGATATATTTCACTAAATTGATAAAAAGCATACAATCAATCATTTGGGATACTATCGTTAAAAGATATATTGGACAGATGTCCAAAAAATACTAAAAATACAGTTTAAGCAGTCATGTGCTCATAATAACTTTCACAAAGAGAAAGAGATGGGTCATGAGATGTGTTTGAAGATCAGAAAGTGAGGGGCAAACTACTCCACTATTCAAATGAAAATTCCAGCAATCTAGGGTGACCAATGTGGCTGTGCGACTGTAAAAGTGCTGTGTCTGCAGCACATGTGGTGAAAGAGCTTTCAGTTCCTAATTTACAGCCATACATCCCATGTGATGCGAACATAACCAGCAGAGGCTGCTGTGACTGTCACATGCAGATATAGCCTGCAGCACACGCTCCTCTAATGCAGACTGCTTTATGTCTCACAAACCTTGAAGTTAAATGTTGTTGGGTGCATGTGCTGGACCACAGCATGGAGAGATGGAGTAAGAAGAGGATTTATGAATGTCCATAAATAAAATTAGTCTGCCTTCATTTTGACATGCTAATAAATACTCCCTCTAAATCAATAAGCCATGGGAAACAGCAACCCTGCCCATCATTCAACATATCAAAACCTCATGATTTTCTCTGAAATGGTCACAGCCTTCTTTACGAGCTGAAGTCCGTGCCCCTGGCCTCTATCTGACATGAGATTAGAGGAATAATGGTGAAGTCTGCGTCTACCTTTCAATTTTTCTCGCCCTGTTCTCTTGATTTGGGAGCCCTCTGTGTGCAGCCGCCTTTTCACCTCAGCTTGTTTGGTGGGGGCATATCTGGCATAGTTGTGGTCTTGTTAATACTTCCCCCAACTCAGTGCATCTGGAGAACCTCCCACACACTTCCTTAGTTGTATAAGACGACCGGTGCATTCAGTACACACTCAGAAATGGGAATTCAACTCACTGATGCCAAGTTTGTCCTCAGATAAACTGTCTGGCCCCCATTCTCCTGCTGAGTTCAGGTGTTTGAGGACATCTCTCGCCCATAAACTCACACTCAGCTGAGAATAAAGAGCAGAAATTAGCAGATGGATACAAACAAGTCTTCTCAAAATGAGAGGTGGTAGCATTCAGTAAAGCCTTTGATCCAGCCTTAACTAGATCGCTTTGACAAGTCCAATTTACGGCTGCTTCTCCCAACAATAGCTCATTGTGTGGAGAGCTGGAGATGATCTAATCACCGCTGCCCTCAGAAGTCTGAGTGAGGAGATGAAGAGGAAACAGTGGAAACATTGTCATCCATCACGTTTGATGTGAAAACACATGATGGCTTCACCTTATCTGATTTTTTATTTCAAATTAGTAAGACCAAATGAAATGAAGCAGATCAAACAAGATGAAGGAGTCATTTAATTGCATTACACACCCACACTCCTCTTACTTCTGTAACTGTCCTCTTCGTCTGTCGGATCGGACATTGTGCTGAATAGATGGAGAACAATAACGACGGTGTGTCCAATGCTTCATTTCTTCACTCCCTTTTTCACACAGTTGCAAACAGCAGCCATCCCCAAATTCGTATCTCACACACAAACATGATTTGTTTAAAGCTTCAAATAAACCTGGCCGCTAAAGGACAATCAGCGCAGATACGGACTTATGCCATCCACTATCTATGGCACCAAAAAACAAGGCAGATTCTGAAATGCCACCTCCTGACTTTTTTGAGGAGCTAATCTATTCTATTTAATATAGTTCAGAGGGGGCCCAGCTCCGCGCTGAAGACACAAGGCAGGATTAGTCCTCATATAGCGGTGGCAAGATGAAAGGAGATAAACCACTTAGCCTGGTTCTTGGATGACTTTATATATTTATTTCCCTCAAGTCTCTTCCCAACGTTTGAAAAGGGATTTAGCAGCGAAGACACTTAAGTCCATGGAAGTTAATCTTTTTTCCTCTTTCAAATAAGTTGTGGATTTTTTTTTTGTGTGTGTGACAGTGCTGAGTTTTATGAACTTTCGACTGTAGTTCAGGGAGGGTTGAGAGGCAGAATTCCCTGCGCTAACTATGGCCTTTCTAATAAATAAAAAAACTTAAGCACTGCTGTGAAACTGTCATGAGAATAGGTTTTTCTGCTGTTCGATCTGAAACTCTGTATGTGATGCAAACGGCTTTGACATTTCAATGTATTTCAGAGGTCACCGTGTGTGTTCACCTCTAAACAAATTCACTTCATCGTTATTTGAATGCAGGTTTCCCTGACCCTACAATGTGTTGGGTAGCCTTCATGTCTGGCTGAGAGTCTGACCCGTCTGCTCTTCAGTATCTTCCCACTCCTCTATTGACTCTGCAGACCCTGCGCTCTGAGCTGAGCCCGCTGAGGGGTGCCGACCTCGGGCTATGGCCCCCGCACATCAAAGGCTCCTTATGGAGGATGTTAATATTTGCTCAGGTGCATCTCGTGGGTCTCCCTCTCTGTGCGGAGACTGCTCCAAGCATATAAATATATCAGAGGCCAAAGGGACGTCTGGTCACGCTGTCCCTGCGTGTGTGAGAACAGGGGAGGGGAGTGGATGACATTGTGTGCTGTCACAAAACACGCACACACTCACATACACAGACTGGACCCCTCCTCCTTACTCCTCCGGTCTATAGCCTGTATTTGAACCGCCTCATGTCTCTCTTTGCTTTCTTCTTTGTGGCCTTCTGACCTGAGGCTGCCCTTTGGTCAGGGAGGACATGGACAGGACAGCTGGGGACAACAAGAGCCCTGTCCCAAACAAATCCCCTCCAGCCCCCCCCCCCCCCCCTCTTCCATCCCATGACCCCCGCATCGCCTTTGAACTTCTGCCGCCTGATACCGAGGCCCTACTGAGACGCCAACTGTTTACCCAACAATGTTACGAATAAGAACACAATGACGAGATTAGATATAACTTTCCCCAACCCTTTGTTTATGGAGCAAGACCTCCATCTCACATCTGCACCGATTCCATCTCAGTGTCACTGATTACGGCAGAAAGCCTGGACCCCATCTCCCCATGTTGCTTACACTCCTGCTCTTTGGATGTCAGGTTGACTTGGCTCGCCACAACCAGCTTGTTTACGCTGAGCTCCGTAAATAAGATCTAACCCTCTGCAGCCTCAGTCATCAGCCAATGTAGATAGACAGACGCTGAATCTAGGAACTCCAGCGTCACATCAAAGGAGCTGGAAGCCAGTCAGCACATCTGTAGAACAATCTGACCGCGAGACTGATGTGTTTCGTAACCGGATTGCTGACAATACCCAGACTGTTGAAGATCTGCACAACTGCTGCTGCTGCTGCTGCTGCTGCTGGAGCCCAGGCTTACATGCAGTACATGTCTGGAGTTTAGGATCCCAGGCAACAGTGGAGTCCTGGTGCAGGACGTCTTTGCTATAAGCTTCAACAGAGCAGTGGCTTTCTTGGCAGTTTAATGCATTGATGTTTGACACGATTACAAAATGATAATGATATGATAAGTTTTAAATAATTTGGAGCATGGTATTGTTGTGCTTGTTCAGTATAAGACTTTTCACTTACTACTTACTTCCCCTTAAAAATATATATGAGACACATTTTTATTATAATATGGGTGAGGCGAGACAGATTGTATAGTTGGTTTAAAGCAAGGTCACTATATAGTCCCAGCAGCAGATAATTACCTTTGTGCAGTGTATATCACAGATAAGCACATCATACTTCTGCCCAATGCCAGAGGCAGAAAATCCATTCAGACTGTGACACTGCTTCATCATCGATGTGGAAATGTTAGAAAAGTCTTTCACAATGACTTTGTCTGTCTATCTAAACTCAGCACCGGTCCAAGGACATGTGCAGAAGATGTCATTCTTTGATGGCATTTTCCTGTATTGGCTGTGAACGATGATAACATTACCGAGCGAAATCAAACAGGAGCGTTAAATTATATATTATTGATCATCTGGCCTTATCAGTCAGGCACAGGGCCTGTCCTTCCTGCTCATATTGTCCTCCTGAAGGTTGCAATTTTTTAACTTTCTTGATGTTAAAGTATGAGGAAAAAATGTCAGGGCAATCATGGTGGAAGATCAGTGTTAACAAAGAAACACAATCTCCTTTATTTATTCTAATACTCATTCCTTGAGCGTCAAATACCACTGTTGTGCCACGGCCCTCGACATGCCAAATGCACTGGGCTTTCAACTGTAAACCCGGCCGCAGTGACATGACACACTTAGGTCAAGTGTTCCAAGATTAAGAGTGCCAAACTCCGTCTAAGGAGGTAGGTTGGGGTGATGGAACAAACACCAGACTTTCACCTAGGAGTCTCGTGTGTCCTGTGCGTCACTGTAGTTACGTTACAAATGCACTTATTTTAACCCCACTCTTGATCCGTTCCTAACCCTAATCAAGCGGTTTTGTTGCCTAAACCTAACCACATAGTTTTGTGTAAGTTAATTTTAACCACATGTTCCTGTGTTTAAAAGAGTGACTGTAATGGAGAGTCACACGCTTGATGAGCAGGACTACTCAGTGCATTGACAAGTGATGCCAAAGGGACCTCACAAAATGGCAGTATGTGACAAACTGGGATGAGAACAGGTTGGCCATGCAGACAGCATTGGAATACCAATCAAGCAAAGTGGACCAGTGCCCAGACCGTTTGGAGGCTCCAGGTTCATTGAGTGGTGTTTGAAGTAATTTGATTAACTGCAAATGGTAAATGGACTTGTACTTATGTAGCACATTTCTAGTCTTCTAACTACTCAAGGCGCTTCCACACTACTTGTCACGTTCATCCAGTCACACAGACATTCACACTGATGGCAGTGGACATCTACATACCATCTAATCTAATCTAATCTAATCCAACCATTCACACACCCATGCGCAGCACGAGGAGCAATTTGGGGTTCAGTGTCTTGCCCAAGGACACTTCAACATGTGTACTGGAGCAGCCAGGGATCGAACCGCCAATCTCTCGAATGGAAGACAACCCGCTCTAGCTCTGAGCCACGGGCACCCCAAATGTAGTCAACGATACTGAAATTTTATTCATATTTTCATTGGATTATACCTTTTACATTCTTATAAGAGAAACAGTAGACTACATCAGTACATCAAATGCATTCTGTGTACTGAACATATTGTTTTTCTCAATATATTACTGGATGAAAGGCCATAATGGAACACATGTTGTGATTGGTACAAACTTGCCCCCTTAACTTATAATCAAATATTCTCTCTAATAAACCAAATAAACGAGTGTGGGGATTTCCTTGGGATTTTCGATAACACTTTTTATCCACTTAACTCAAGCGTCAGAGGTCCAAAACAAATCCTGTTCAGCGGTCTTTCCTTGCCCCAATTCAAGAGAATGACCCACTACTGAGAGCACAAAATATGAATACAACTTACTCAGTTGTCTCAATTTCACGTTATGAGCACTCTTAATAAGGCGATTATGATAGAGAATAGGTAACAAACCAAACCAGCCATGATGCCAAATCAAGCGAGGGGGGCCACATCTTTGAACCTCACCTCATTTTGATCTCAACTACAAACCTGAAAAGTTTCAGGACTGTGTTTTGTGCAGTTATCCAGCCAGGGGCGTCAACTCCACCACCCCTTCTCGGACCACACCCATCTTCAACCTCAACCTTCATTTTGATCTCATCTGCACACCTGTAATGTTTTGTGACTGTGTCTTGCACGGTTGGATGCTGACACAGCGACAAAATCTGTCCACAAACAGACACATGGCAAAATACTCAAAACCACCTCTGTGGTCGTTCCTGACCCACTAGGTGTCTGCAGGAACATAATTGCCATGATGACACACACACAGAAACACAAGGTACAACAATACCAGCATCGCTGTTGTGGCAGGTAACTACGGAAAATTGTTGAAACAAACCGCCTTAGTTCATTCAGCACTAAAAGTGGGTTGACTGACAGTAATTAGTAAAGGTTGGATAGGAGGGGAAGACGTTTTTGAACTCATTATAAGAAGGCAAAGACTGACCTTGTCAGTGTTATCAGTCTGATGTGTCATCGTGTGGGGACATACATACGGAGACCGGAATTAACACAGACTCCCAGAAGGAAATCAGTAAAGTGAGGGGACCATCTGTTCTGCAACATGGAGGCAATTAACTGCACATTTATGAAGCCGATAAACATGCAGTGGGTGAATCTATATCCATGAATATTAGACAGCGCAATCACTAATAGATAACAGCCCAACCATGGTAAAGAAAAATTAAAAAAACAGTGTATAAATGTTTGTTTGCAATTATCTATCTAACCAGTATGACCTCTCATATTTGTATAAATATGCAGATGAGTAAATTCTTTCCACCATTTGTGTTGCATCATGTTATAATGCGTGCCTCTTTTAGCATGTGGGGACCACATTAAATGGAAAATCAACCCACAAAACACTTGTTTAAAGGGATTGTGTTATTGTTTTATTCATTTTTTCAGTGGAGAGTTTGTGTGGAGAAACTGGTGTTTGTGAATACAGGGATGCAGATATCTCTTTTTTACATCTTAACTTTTGGGGCAAAATGATATCATCACTGTATGACTGTGAGAGTAATTTTGACATTTGCCACAATTATTAATAATGACTGAGTTCTTGGTCACTTTGGGCGCAGCAGAAACAACATTGACATGTAGCATAATCACCTTGTTGTGTCAACGCTAAGAAAAGTCTTGCTGCACCACTTAACACTATGGTACAGAGGGGGGAAAGCGTTGTGGCTTGTTTGTATTTCTTTAAACCAATCTCAATCATCTTGGGCAATCCTAAGACCTCATGTCACCAATTGTGACATGAGGGTATGTATCGTATGACAATAGAAAAACATCTATCGTTTCATATTTTTGCTCTATCCTATGGCGGTGTCATAAATCATGCACTTTACAGGCTGAGGGGTGTGAGAATCTGAAAGTCACTGCTGGCGTTATTAGGCGTTTCTCTCTCCATTTAATCACCAGAAAACAACTGTAACACATACACACAGAACAGTCTACACACACCAGATGCACGACACGCACGCTCTGTGTGTGAATCTGAAATAAGCTTCAGTGTTTCAGTGAAATTGATTATTGATCGCCTAATTGCGACTGTGCTGTCAATCCCACAGTCTGAAAAGTGAAAGTGAAAACTACAGTTTTACATATACCGTCAGCTATTGTCAAAGAAAGATACAAACAAAACACATTTATGTTATGACAGCAATACTTTTAATAAGATGCCTGTATCAGAAATCAGAAATCACATCATTCAGAAAACGCAGCACTTGACTCACAAACACCGGCCACAGTCCTGTGTCAGGCGCTCGCCCTCCAGAATGGAAGTTTTTACATTTTATGTTTTTACAAATATCACAGTGCAATTAAAAATAATAAGTAGCCCAAGAATGTACTGGGAGAACGTATTTTACAGTCTGCCTTTATTGATAGCCTACATTAAGCAATACATATATTTATATGTATATTAATACAATTTTTTTTACGTGCTACATCATGATATATATCGTTATCGGGATATGAAATGACCTTTATCGTGATAAGAGATTTGGTCACATTGCCCAGCCCTAATTGTAGGTTATGTTGTGTTCACACTGGTCGCGTAAATTAGCTTGATGATGTCCACTTTGGTGTTGTTCCATGCAGTTTGTGTGAAAAGTGGGCAGTCCGAAAACACAATTACTCTTCCTATATATTGAAGAACAGAGGTGATGACTGATGCACCACTGCAGCCTAGCCTTCCAATAATAGCTTTTGTCAGGCTTCTGATTGGCCAACTTATGTGACTTGCTATGTGATAGGGTTATATCTTAGCTTGTTGTTTTAATGGAATTCCATTGCTAGGCAACAGCCTTGGTCCTTGTTAACTTCCTGTCAGCGGATGTCATTCACATTCCCTGCAACAGGGGCACATTTAGAATGTTTATGTTTACATCTTTGAAAAGGTTTATACGGCAGGTCAATGGGATCTTTACAGCATTTACATTTTAGACAGAGCTTTTTAAAGAGTGCTGGTGTGGATTTTAAATGAAGGAGAAAAAACCTTTCTTACATAAATCAGTGTATTTATAATCAGGGTAAACGGGTAAAAAATAATAATAACAATAATGGTGCTTTCAACCTTGCTATATGAAGAAACTAAGTCAATAGACACTGTACATTTAATAATTAAATATTATTTCCATTTTTTTGGAATAACATCTGTCACAGTTTTACTTCTGCAGTGTATTATTGTCAACAGTTTGTCATCATCATCATCATCTTCATCATTAAAAAACAAGTTGCATGGGTTTTATTTATTTAGCTTTCATAGATTTGAGGGTTGGTGATACAAGATACAGTATGGGTGGTCTTTTTTAGGGGGAAAGAAGAAAAATGAGTCATGGTGATGGTGATATTAGGATGCCATATCATATAATATCATGTCGTCACCTTATCAAAGATTATCTAGTTGATGGAGCCATCATAAAAGATGAATGCAAATCAAATATTTGAACACGGCAGGGGTCACAGAACAGCTCCTGAAAGGACGAGTGAAACAAGCTCAGCAGGATCAAACTGACAGACAGTCAGGAAACCTCGCTGACATATTGCACGTCACAAACTCTGCTTGTCAAATATTCATCACATCCCTTTTCCCACCCTGTTTCATTCCAGCTTCAATAGTAATAAATACATTAGTGGATAAAAGGAAATCAAACTGGCTCCCAGAGGGAGCATGTGAAGCTTCACAATCTCCATGCTGTTTGTACTTGGGAAGAATCAATTAAAAATGTACAGCTGCCATAGATTTATTATTCATACGCACATCTTTTTCAATTCATCGATGAGCCGACACATGTATTTGTCAGGCGGGTAAATACACGAGCAGCGAAGGAGGAGAGAGGCGCTGGGCTTGTGCAGAGAGCCTTCTGTAATCTGTTATACGTTTCACCATTGTGTGTGTGTGTGTGTGTGTGTGTGTGTGTGTGTGTGTGTGTGTGTGTGTGTGTGTGTGTGTGTGTGTGTGTGTGTGTGTGTGTGTGTGTGTGTGTGTGTGTGTGTGTGTGTGTGTGTGTACTCCTATCTTAGATTTATAACCTGGAGAGTAATGAGTGTCCTTTTGCCCAACGTATCTTTCAAAACACTTTCTGTCTCTCCTGTGCGTCTGCTGTTCTCAAGTCAGCATCTCCTCCCTCACTTTATTACTGTTCTCTCTTTGTTCTTTCACTGTCCATCTCTCAAACTCAGTGTGCTTGTTCAGGTGCTCAGCTAAAAACATAGATTATTGACCGGTGCATTTTTGAATTTTGACAGATTCTTATCTGATATTTTATCATTTCATCCTTACCCATCTGCCTGCCAGTCAGGTTGCTGGTGCTATAGATCCCTTATGGCTCAGCCAGAGAAACCATTGAAGCTCTGCTATGCAACCTCTCCCCTTGCGCTTTGCTTATAGGATCCACAAGAAGACCTACAAAGATCCGATTGAAGTGAAAGAGTCAAGTCAATCTGAGCTCACTCACTGGCATGCACGCACGCACACACACAAACACATGTGGGTGTTCCGTCTTCTTGTAACATCTGAGATTCTTCAAATGCGCTTTTAAAAAAAGTTTCTCGCCAACCACATCAGTAGAGGCGAAACTTGTGAAAAGGGCTGCCAAGTAAGACACAAAGGCACGCACATGCACTAACATACCTACCTCCAGGTTTCTCCTCCATGAGAAGAGTGTCCTTTCCTCCTCCTCATCCTCTTCTTTTCCTTATTGCATTCTTATTAAAAACATCAATCTGTGTGGTGCTCGCCTGACATCTGTGCTGGGGAAAGTTGTTGAGCCTTAATGGGGGATCAATAGAAGGAAAATCACTCATGCTCAGGTGGAGGGTTGAAGAGTATAGTTTAGCAGATGTTCCGTACAAAGATAAGTGAGGTGTGTGCGTGCATCAATATACGCAAGTGTTTGAACACGCGTGTGAGTTGTGGTATGTGTGAGATAACAGATAGAGAGGATCCCTGAGGGAACCCTCTTCCTGAGAGCTTCATCCTTCAGGCAGAAAAGCTTTGGAGGAAGCATTTCATACCTTTAAAATTACAAGCTTTGAAATGTGTATGACTGATAGACAGCAGCATTCAGGCTGAACTAACACCTTCGTTTAGCCTTAATGTGTTGCCCTTAAGAGGCTGGATCTCTCTATCATGTCTTTGACTAAACTTGATGGTGGAGTGTGCACACATCTTTGCCCATCTGCTGTTTAAATGTTCCCTTTATCTCAGAGATGTGTTGCCTCTAAGATAAGATGAGATGATTTTGTTGAAATCCCAAACCAAAAGGGGGGGGGGACTTGAGTGTTGTGGATATGCTCATCTCCTTCGTCTGCGGTGACAGCTGATGTCGTTCCAGCTTTCCACCCCTAGAGGGAGTAAATTCAGTCAGAGAGCTTGTACAGAGGATGTGTAAAGGGTCACAGGATATTTCAGTGCAGGCTGGGACCCTAAGAAGATAAAGTGGATCTCAAATGTAGTATTCATCTTGGTTAGGGATGGAAGGAGCTTTGTGACTTGGCTGTTGACGATCCTCCTCTTATCAATCAGCCCATCTCCTCACATGCAATAAGTGCACTGATGGTTCTGAACATTTCAGCAATGCCTGTAGTGAAATTATTGTGAGACAGACAGAAAGAAAAAGAGAGTGAAAATACACAATGACCTGCTAACGCTGCTTTCTGACACAATTCCTTCTGGCTCTTTGCCACAATTTCTCGCTGCTTCTTTCCACATCTGGCGGTGGAACATAAAGGGGTTTTTGAAGGCTGGAGATACTGTAGGTTACTGGTTGTTCCTCCACCTGCAGGTTGCTTCAAACACAAACACACACACACACACACACACACACACACACACACACACACACACACAGTAAAACAAGCTTTATCTGGTATGTTAAAAGCACATCCCAGACACAGGAGGAGCAGCTTGGATGTTTCCAAAGGCGCTGTTTTAGAGAGACAGCAGGAAAGGTGTGAGGAGGAAAAAATATGTGGCCTTTGACCTCAAAGGAAGTGATTTATACAGGACTATAAAGCAAGCCCCCAGGATCAGTGCTGGGCTGTGATTTTGGAGCAGTGGCCACAGTCAGAATTGCAGACCAAGAGATTTCCACAGGCCCAAAAATACTTTTTCATATACCAATGATTGACTCTTTGTATTATCCCAATTTAACACATTAGGAAGCAAAAAAAAAGTCCCAGTGTCGTAGTCAGCAGGAAGTCAGCCAGAGGAGAACTCTCATGCACTACTCTAACTGAGCAAACCGGAAGAACTTCCTACAGAATTAGAATCAGAAATACTTTAATAATCCCAGGGGGAAATTATTTTCCTTACAAAACTCCAGATATACAAACAACAAAATATTATACAGACAACATATATAAGAAAAATAGAATATAAATATATATAACTATATATTGTATACTGTATATATATATATAAATGAAATATATGCTGAAAACACACCAAGCAGTGGCAAAGTTTGGCTGGCGTCGAGCTGCCACGCAATGTCTTTGAAAACCTGTGTTGGTCGCAATACGCTGCACTCGCTGCTGTCTGCGGCAGTTGCTGACGTACACACCTCAGTCAGTTTTCAAGTAACCCTGCAGGGGTGTAAAAAGCACCTTTAGCTTGGTAAGGACCCCTAGGTGTCACTTTTTAATGATCTGGAAGTACTGTTTTGAATTGAACAGATTTCTCTCTAGGATGGAGGAGGATTTGGGAAGTCGCCAGATTTGGCACAAAACTCGCCAGTGTTGGGATCATACAAAGCGTCTCCCCGTCTCTTCTTCTCTGCCGTTGGTGTATTTCTGTGGCAGTTACAGCGCCACAACCAGGCCTGGCATGTGTATTACAGCGTTATTAGTTGGTTTCACTGGTTTGGTGTGGACAGAGATACTTCTTGAGTCGAGGCCGTGTGGAAGGAAAACTTTTTAAGAGCGAAAAAAAAGGGAGGGAGAAAAACAGAAAAAAAGTTGTTTTCGATCGTGTGGATGTACCCTTAGCTTTGCACAAAAGCTACCTCATCTAAAGCACCATGATTCAAATTGTGAGGGGCAGCTTTACAGCATATAATGTATTATAATGTTTGTATATGAAATGTACATGTGACCAGTAATTTAATGTTTTTCTGTCTTTGTGCCCCGTCATCAAATGGTTGAATTCCGCAGCCTAATGGCCACAATTAAACTCTACTGAAAACATATGTGCTGAAAGGATGACAATGTTTAATACAAGACATGTTGCTCTAAAAAGGCTCATTTAACTTTAATTACTAAGTTTATTATTAACAGTGTTGTAACTTACATCCTTACTGTTAAAGGTAAAGCAAGTTGATTCCCTTAAAAAGGCTATTTTCACACATGCAGTGCAAAGCTGAAAATATCTAGACATTACCCAGAGGAGCTTGATTTGAGAACACACATCAGTTGGAGCAGACATTAAACAAACTTTAACCTGCCAGCTCCCTAGTCTATAATGTCCGATTGAGCCCATGTGTCAGAGATCACATTCAAAGCGTTTACATGCAGTTTAAGAACCTGATTATATTCGGGTTAAGGGAATACTCCGGTTCCTCAAACACCATGTAAACACTGTACCCCGGGTAAAATCTGTGTTCTTACACCATAGTTAACAGACCTAGAGAACTCCTTCCCCGATTATTCGTGCATGTAAACAGCCTTCCTGGGTTACTATTGGGCTTCGCATCTATGCATGCTCCGTGGGTTATAACTCCCCCTCCCCACTCCGCAGTGTTTTTTGACCCAGAAATAGAATAAATCAGGAAGCACAGCGCTGAAGACAACGTAATAAAAACAACAACTATGGAACATTACCTTTAAACCGAGGGAGGACGGGGCCATTGCAAGTAACATCACTACCAAGAACACCCGTTTCTGTCGTACTTCTGTACAAACATAGTCCGCTTGGGATTTTGACAAAGGTGAAACGGAAAATAAAGCCGTATTCTGATCAGCTGTATGTTGACCTCCTGCATAGTCTACCCAGGCACCAACACTCGCCTAACCAAACAGAGTTTTTACAGTAAGTGAGAATGCAACACAACTGTAAGACTACATGCAAAGTTCACCCTCTATAAGCCTGTGATGAGTACAATGCACCACATGCTTAGAACTGAAAGCCTGTGCTCTGATCCACTCCAGTATTAGGTTAGAGACCCTACCTGCCTCTATTAGACTGAATATAATTTGGACCTGGTGTATTGCTTTATTAAGGCGGCGCGGTGTTAAGGTGGTTAGCACTGACAGCAAGAGGGTTCCTGGTTCGCATCCCGGCTGGGGCCCTTCTGTTTGGAGTTTGCATGTTGTCTGCGTGGGTTCTCCGGCTTCCTTGCACGTGTTAGGTTAATTGATGACACTAATTTGCCCGTTGGTGTGAATGTGAGTGTGAGTGGTGTCTGTCTCTGTTTGTCTCTATGTGCCTTGTGATAGACTGGCGTCCTGTCCAAGGTGTACCCTGCCTCACGCCCGATGTCAGCTGGGATCGGCTCTAGACAACAGCCCCCCCATCCCCCCACCCCCCACCCCGATAGGGACAAACGGTTGAATATGGATGGATGGTTTTGCTTTATTAGTCATACACAACATGTAACATGAAAGCTATCACGTGAAGATGCTGCAAAGACACTGAAAAGTAGATGTAATGTTGCAAGTTGCTTTCACAAATGTTTGACTGGTAACATCGTTATTAGGTATGACTTACATGTGCACGAGAATGCACCCCCACATTTGAGCAACACACACGCACACAAAAGCAATTACAGAGGTATTTAGTCCCTGGGCTTGTTTTCTTTTCACAGAACCAACCAAAGACATTAAAGCTGAGAAAGCCTGCCCTTCTCTCTCAGTCCCCTGTCTCTATCTCTCTCTGTGTCCTGCCCTTGAAAAAGAATAGGACAGGCTCAGACAGCCTGGGAACGGCTAACTACAAGAGGATCCGAGCAGCGCTACATCAAAGGCCACCCCATTTTCACAGCAGCTTACACACACCCACACATACACAAACACCGGCTTACATATTTGGGGTTGCTTTCTCTGAAGTTCATTACGAGTGGCAGAATTATTACCCTCTCTGACAGCATGTGTGTGCGTCAACTACAAGAGGGGAGAGTGCAGCTCATAAACAGGCCAAAAAGTTTGGAAGCTTTGGAACAGTTCCTGCATCATTCATTTTTCTCTTATTTACGGATTGTGCAAGCACGTTGACTGCCTGCATGTGAAAATGCATGTATCCACAGATGCTACCAAAAATGTGTCGTGCACAGTAAGTGGCTTTCACAAGTCATTTTCCGTGACTGGTGGTTTAAGTTAGTGTAACAAAACGGCAAGAATCGTAAGTAGATGGATTAGTGGACATCTCCTCCCTCATCCTCTGATCTTTCACTGCAGCCTCATGTGAAGGAAGCCCCCTTCCACAGTCATCTAGTACACTTAATCTGAAGTGGCAATATTAGAACCCGGAGCCGGTGCCAAGACAAATGCAGCCAGCGCACACAACTGGCTGTAGTTCCTGGTGTACCATGTCGAAGAAAGAAGAGGGGGAGTGGGCTCTCACATGAGAGAATGGCTGGAGGAGAGTGGAAATAAGTGAGGGAGGAACGGGCAGATTAACGTGAGAACAGAAGAGGGGTGTATCATGTGTGGGAGGGACAGATGATGGATACAAGATGTGTGAAGATCCTTAGGCAGGATGAAAGAGTTTGAGGAGTCATATTGAGTTATTGGACTAAGACTTTGAGCAATATGATAATAACAGCAGAGAGTGTGCGAGTGGAGGTCATTGTGACATCATTAAAACGAGGATTAATGTTATTAGTGCAGTTTCACCTTAAAAGTTAAGGTGGAAATGGACTCTAATCTCCCTGTGGACTTTTGTTACTTAAGAACGCTGGAAAGGCTTAATTTGAAGGCCAGGTCTGGTCATAATATGAAATCTAACTCCAGATCAATGGCAGCTCAATCAGGACCGGGGCCACGGTGGTTAACGTGGACAGAGAAACGGACTTTGCTGTAAAGTTGAGATTGCATTCCTGCATCCACGGGCAGTTGGATGCAACTCATCTCACCACATGTTGGAACCATTACATGACGTCATGGTGGTACAATTTCCCACCAGCGCCTGTATGTGTGAGAGGAAGTGATGTCACAGGCTCAGACTGAGCCCTACAGATGGCACTCTGATAGACTAAGGGAGATACTATCTAACTTTGCTTTGTGTGTGTGTGTGTGTGTGTGTGTGTGTGTGTGTGTGTGTGTGTGTGTGTGGGCGGGGGTTAATGAAACATGTCAACAGATGCACAGATCATTTGGTTTATTTCCAAAACACCACCCTCTCTAAGAGGTGTTTTTTCACCCTTTCTTCTCTCAGTTTTTAGATGTGGGATTAGCAGTTGCTGCAAAAAACAGTGGTTCTGTGCCTTTGAAGCTGTTGTGTCAATATTTGACATTTACAGCAGATAAAATGACAATGTGTAATGTCACTCGTAGTAACAAACAGGGAATTATCAGCCAACACTGCAGTCCCCAAAGGCTCTAAGGAGTGTTTTGAGCTCATTGTTTTCTTTTTGTGGTCCACAACATGGTGGATTTCTGCAGCTCTAATGGACGAAAAATATAGAGCGCGGAGGTGGCGAAGCATGTCTGCCCCAGCAGAACGTGTCCATCATAATCAATTGAAGCTGCTACACAGACCATAGAAGCGGACCACGCAGCTGGTCTACATTTTTTCTACTTTTCTCGCTATGTGGTGCTCCAAAGTTTAAAAGCTACACACTAAAACACTGTTTGAAAATGACTAAAATAAATACCTCATTGTACCAGATTCAATGTAACGCAGCAGAGCATCCTTGTAGGTGTTTCACATGAATAAAGAGGGAGTGCGAGCGGGGGGAGTGCGAGCGGGGGGATTTGCGACGGAGCAAAGAGCGGCTTTTTTAAAACATTGGATCATTCCCCATTATTCCTGCTTCAATTTCACTGTGGTACCTGTCCCACTAGGAGTTCCTTCCAGATGACGGCGGACATTTTACCTGCGAGTTATGGAAGAGCTCCGTGCACTGCCACATGGAGGGAGATTTATCAGATAAAATGCACCATTTTGTCTTTATTTGGTGATAGCAAGTGATTGAAGTGGAGTGAAGTGAAATCTGGGCCGAGCACACAGCAATATTGAAAACATGGTAATGAACAGATCTGTGAGCGATGAGCAAAAATTCTCACCGCCCCACTCCACTCACCTACTCTGGTATCCGTGATCCGATGGTTAAAGCTGAAGTCGGTAGCTTTCTGTTGTACTTTCTACAAGAAATGGGCAATACAGCACCAGAATATTGATTCATATCAAACTTTGATCAGAGTTCAGAGCAGTGATCTACGCTGTGTCAGAGACTCCTCGGCTCTGAGTGGTTGCTTTTCTTCGGGTGTGGTGGTGCGCAGAGAGGCTTCTGGAAGCAGACAGGGAACACAAGTTGGGGATAGACTTTTCACAGACCGGCTGTCATTGTCATTGTGCTGTCAGGATATAGTGACAGTTTCTGCACATGAAAAAAAACATATTTAAACTGCATTATTACTTAGCAAAACACACTGCACACCGTACATCTGGTATGCAATCACAGGCTACAAAAAAAAACGCCCCGCCTGTGTGACGCATCGCATCCTTGCCCCATGTAGATATTTTGGCTGTTACCTCCGTTTCCAGCAACAACAGGCAGCTTTTTTCAGGAAAAACCCGCTGTACAGGATCTGCCCAGCGCTACAATGGCAACTAGCATTCGCATTTAACAGCTATAGAGCCAGGTATTTCCCTCGGGAGTTGGTGGAGACAGACAGAGCTAAAAGACAATATTGAACTTACATTCACCAAGTGACCAGAAACACAATTACAAATGCCACTGTAATGTTGTTCTTTATCTGAGGGATGTGTAGCACTGCTATGCCCAAGTGTATGGAAATT
The DNA here is from genome assembly GCF_963691815.1 of Echiichthys vipera. Classification (NCBI taxonomy): domain Eukaryota; kingdom Metazoa; phylum Chordata; class Actinopteri; order Perciformes; family Trachinidae; genus Echiichthys; species Echiichthys vipera. Next base: position 29,155,474 of record NC_139827.1, on the reverse strand, counting down.
GAACAGTTTTTATATCCAGTCTTTCTGGACACAGTGTGATTTAGCATGCTTAGCTCTTTCTCCCAATGAAACCACAATAATTGATATAATGAGTAGCACTGAAGCAAATTGTTCAGTGAAATCAAGGCATATAATTACCATCAATGAATACTTACTGCAAGCAATACTTTCAAATCTCATGATACACATTATCACACCTCAATTCTTCCTGAGGGTGTAAATGTCACACTTCCATGAGATCTGACCACTAACCATCCTATTTTTGCTGCTAATTTATAACAGACTTTATGTCGAATACCATTAAACTACTGAATTGTTGAAAAAATGTACACAGGAACATACAATTATGACTGCCTACAACCCTTTATATTTACATACCGATGCAATAAATTGGAACTAAATACTGCCACAACAACCCATAAAGCAACACAGCCTTAACGTCCCAGGTGTTTCTTTGTTTGTATTTCTAACACGTCTCTCCTTCTTTTCTAAACTGGTTAAGCACTAAATCAGTGGTTTCAGGGGAAGGCAGAGAGGAAATGGAGTAGGACGGTTAAAGTGGATTATTTTTGCAAGAGGGAACAAATTGGGGGCAGAAGAAGGAAAAGAGGAGATGGAGGCTGAGCAGCAATCGATGGTTTCCCCCCACCCCCCCAGAGCTCCACGGGGATTTGTGCTGAGTGATCTGAAGTGGCGCCCTGCTGTGAAAACCTGAGTGTTTTGACTCCACATAAAACCATTCAATCACGGAGCACCATGTTCTGCTGAAAAGCCCCTTATGAGATCATTACCATGGATGAACAAACAGGCACTAATGTAAAAAGCCAGAGCACTTTGCTGTGTGAAAGATATGGCAAACAAGAGGAAAGTCGGATATGCACAGGTTCATGAGGTCGAAGTGTGTTTTTCTTCCTGTGCCCACGCTAAGACGTTACGGAGGATTCTAAACTGATGCCATCCCCTTGGAGACTACAAATTCAGAAAAGAAAGCTTGTTTTACAAACATACACTCTATAACACATGGATGTAGTCTCTGTGACATCACCTATTGGTGTCCGGAGAGCCAAAATGAAGCTCAGGGTGCACTCACCCTGTCCATCCGTACCGTGCCCCAGCACGTTTCACGGCTAAAGTCTAGTTCGTTTGACCAGTGTGAGTGCAACCGTACCACTCCTGTGGAGGTGGAGTGTTTACCGCAGATTTGGTCGGATGAAAATGTCCAAAAACAGTCGACAAGACGCACAAAAACTCTGAGGTCTATGGAAAGATTTGTAAACAAAGCGACGCATCGCGATGACGTCAATCAAGGCGTGTGACGTGTTACTGCGTGATGACGTATAGGAAGGCAAGAAGCATTCGCGTGAGGCCCAGGTAGTGTGAGTACAAACGGGCCTTGGCAGTGGTTGGCAATGGGAGGGAGGGAGGGGGGGCAAGTACCCTAAAGCACAGGGCACAGTATGGAGGGACAGTGTGAGTGCTCCCTCAGTGTGGATGGATCGGGCCGGCCAGCGTGCCGTGCCGTGCCTGGGCGGGATACTGTTTCACTCACACTGGTCAAACGAACTAGACTTTAGCCGTGAAGCGTGCTTGGGCACGGTACGGATGGACAGCACCCAGCTGTCACTCAAAGGGGCCACGCCCTTAATTATGCAGCACTTTAAGTCTTAATATAATTTAAACGGGCGAGTTATATAAAAATTCAAAAGACAACGAAATGTATACGAAGTTATATACAAAATGACTTTATATTACTTAAAGTTATAATCTGTAAGATTTTCATGTATTTAATCATCTTTTAGGTTCCCATCTATCAAAGAGTGGTTAAAACAACGATGAGTAGTAAGAGTATTCCAATATCTGTGTTTGTGTGGTGACATTTCCTCCACAGATGTTAATATGCTGCCATGTTAGTGACGCTGCTGACAGCGGTTGGTCTGTCGGTGAAGCTCGTCATGGTTATGCTGCGTTCACTTGTATCGGAAATCTGGAAATTCCAACTTGTAGTAATAGCAAAAGTGTAATAGGAACATGTGTGTGTGGTGGGGGGGCTGGAAGTATGAAGGTGAATGTGAGTCAATAAGGTTTACAAATGAGTAAAAAAAAAAAAACAGTCAACACACATAGCGACCATGCACATGACAAGATGGAGGGCTGAGAAAGAACAGGCACACCTGCAGTTACAGCTTACTGCCAAAGATGCTGGCAGAAACAACACATCTCAATTCTTATGGATTATGACTTTAACATGCATTTAATGGTAAATAAGTGCATTGTTTTTATTTAATAAGGAACTATTTTGATAATAGTCTGATAGTTAAATAGTTTATCTGTTTAAAGCGTTTTTTTGAGCAGAAATTCCAAGTTTGGGACTGTTGTTCTTCAAAAGGGCTCAAGGAATTGACAATTGTTAGTTTCAGCCCTAACTATTGTCTGAAGCACTTGGCCCAGGCTTCTTTGTGTTTAAACATTAAATCAATGAAACCTCATGTGTACCCTTAAGCATTTGAACATAAATGACCCATTTACTGTCGAGAACCAGTCACTATTGTCAAATTCAGGCAGGATCCTGCCAACATCAAACAAACCAGGGGCCCGTTACAAATGAGTCTCAACAGCTACCAACCAAAACAAAATTCTTCTTTCTCTTTGTGGCTCTTGGGACCTGGAAGCATGAAATCCAAAACGGTCATGTTGACATTTCCTCCTGTTAGCACACACAGAAAAACAATGTTGGGATAATGATGCAATCCATCAAGCAGAAACAGTAACCAGGGGCAGCCCCTATGCAAAGTGATACCGCTGTGTTTAAAGGCCCCCACAATACACCTTCTTGTTTCCACAACACAACACTCACATTCGTGAGCCAATGGCTCTTTTTACACATTGGCCTAATGGCTCCCAACGCTGACTTGACTGTGGTCATACTCAAGTAGACTGTGACCGATCAGGAGGCATCTTAACTATCAGAGTTCTTCTTTTATGTTCTGTGGTCCACTTGAAATAGTTTCTGATATGCAGGATTACATGAACAATTCTTTCATCTCTCCTAATAACATTAGGCTTGTCCAAGAATAACCTGAGATCAAACAGGAACAGAAATTGTTATAACTCAGCTACCAGTTGTCGTGGACAGGTGACAAAAAAAAATGTCAAATGCTTGAACAACATTACGTGTCTAGAACACCAAAAGCAATACATATGTCACTGGTGGATTAAGTAGCTATGCCATGCACAAAGTCCTGCGGTTGGAGACATAAGCAGAGTGGAACCACATGAAACGGCCAGCAACAGCAGCAGAAACTATATCACAGGTCTGCCAGTAAAGAGTTCTTGGTCAGTGGACAGTGTGCCCTGTTTTAGAGCCACATAAACAGATGAAAAGCCTTGGAACATTAAAGGGGTTGACCACCTGTCCCAGTCCTCTCTCTCAGGCCTGAATGAGACCACAGGGAGATCCTCTTCCTCCAGCACACCACCTGCTACCACTACCTCCCATTAAAGGGAGGACTGGGCAACTAATGTTGGGCAACTCTTTAAAGATCCCACAATGGCACTTTGTGCCATCGCCCAGTTCAGCATGGAGACGGCTTGCAAATCCACGCCACACTGTGTTGTGACTTGCCTTAAAGTAATAAAGAGTTTGCGGTTTCAGAATTTTTGTGTTTTACTCCCAAAATTAATCTCAATGGGATATTATACCTTATTGAAACGGTTCCTGCAATTAACAAGAACTAAAACAAATAAAGGGAAATATCTGTTGCACAGGTGATCATGGTTCTGTAAGCTTTTTATAATCAAACCTATAACAGAATTTTCTGTGTTGGCATTGTACGTTTCTGCACACCGCAGACCAAACCACAAACCATGTTTAATCTCAACGTTTCTGAATCGCTACAGCCCGTTCTCATTTCCTACGCACACTTTTTGACAATCCACAGTCGCTGTTTGAAACACGTGGTTAACATGAATTTAAAAAAAAATAACATGGTTGGTATTAGAAAAAGATTGTGGTTCCGGTTAGATTGACTACGTCTGTAAGGACCAAGAATCGGACACACACGGGCTGTGTGGCAGGCTCTCATTTATTGGTCAGAAAAGACGGAAAAGAATTAGGTCCTCTTAAACCATCTATCCACCCTGACCTCCTCCCCATGTGGACTTGCTGCTCTCTATGGACCTTTTCAAAGATGTAATCATAAACATTCCAAAACAGTGCTACTTTATTTCCTGTTGCAGTGAATGTGAATGACATCAGCTGACAGGAAGTTGCCAAGGACCAAGACTGTTGCCTAGCAATGGAATTCCGTTGAAAAGGTCTATAGGATTCTATAGGTAACCAGATTTCTCCGGGGACAAAATCCGGGGACATTTTTGGTTCGGAGGCGTAAAAACCTCCAAAACATGTAGTGTTTTTGTCTTTGAAAACCTACGGAGGCCGGGGACACCGCCCTACCATCATAAAGCAGTTACCCTCATTCTATGTCTCCTAAATTGCAAAGAAATTGGTTTATAATGAGATTTTTTTCCTCTGATCAATGTAGCTAAGATCAAGAACATCCATAAAATGTGTGATCTGTGATAAACAGGTATCAGCCCGACACTTCACCCAAACTAAGGCCTCCTCCTTACACCAGATGACGTTCACAAGATTTGGGAAAGAGTTTTAAATGGAAAATGCCACAGTTCATGTTGAATGACAACTTGGGATATATGTTGTTTTTTTTAAAGATATGGTTTTAAGGTGGTTGAATCAGTTTTCCGTTAATGTGGGTGGCTGCCGACAACCCCCCCACCGCCTCAACATAAAATGACAACCGGTTTTGCCACACAACAGTAACGTCAACAATTTATCAATAATGTATCTTCTGACATTTTAAGTTGAACTTAAAAACTATTTCCTGACTATTTCACCCTACCTATAGACCTCTTCAAAGTTAACATAAACAACAACTACAGCCACTAGAAGTCAGGTTTGTGGTAAAAAAAGGAGAAATAAAAACTATGAGAAGGCAAAGCCTGTTTCATACAAATAAGTATCAGCCTCTTTCTCTGACTCCGGCTTCCTCTCTTTGCTCAAGGCAAACCTTTTCATCTCCCGTACCCACCCAAGCAACCATCCATGACACTTAAGAGTCCATTTAACTCTGATGGAATAATAAAGATAGCGAGTAGGAGCTGATGACTACAGTAGGAGTAAATTACAGTAATAATGAGCAGTGTACTGCAGATTATACAAGATGTCTGATGCATCAGCAAATGCCCTTTGCTGGAAGTTTATCAAACTGAACACAGCACAGTGCTAACAGGAAAAAGAAAGAAAAGGAAAGGAGTTTTATGCCAAGTTGTACTCAATGTTAATGTTAATGGTACAAGTCAGAAAGGCTGAGTTACATCAAAGGCCACTTTAAACAGTGGGTTGTTTTTTTCTGCACAAATAAAAGACAAACTGTCATCATCATTAAACTTGGCCGCAGAGTGTTTTTTTCTTTGCTTTGGATAAAGAAAAAAGGTTTATCTATCTTCCAATTCTCCCACTGCCATGTAGGTCAGTGTCAGTGAATCAGATGTAACGCATATTAGGAGAGAAATCGTTCAGCTGCAGCCAGACCCAGACTGGCCATCTGGCAATTTTGGCACAGTCTGAGGAGACAGTCCACTTTTGAGCCATTACTCACAGAAATGATTTAATGATAGATATTTGTAAAATAGGAATGTGATGGGGTGTTTCACTGAGCACCTTCGCCACATTTCATTGTGAAATCCAAACATTTGGGGTGTGCTAAGACCAAATTGCAGTCAAATGGATCCAATTATTTATATTGTGTATAACATGGGAAACAAAAATGTGTGAACTAAAACCCAGAGGGAAGTACTTGACATTTTTTAAGTGAGAAGTGATGTTGCAGAATATTTTCTTTCATTTCAATCAGAACGCTTCAGAATTGAATTTGCTCGTATTATAGCCTCTAAAAATTGTTCTCCTGAAATTAGTTATTTTGGATTAATATCATATTCAATCAGTCAAATGTAAGTGCTAGAGTTGTATTTGAAATAAAAAGTAATCAAAAGTTCCATCAATAGTGGTGAGACTTGTTCCCAAGACCTATTTTCAGGACTTTTGTAAAAATAGGTCTTAATATTTTGAAACCAGACAAAAATTGCTCCTATACAAACCATAGAAGGATTCTTGATTCAAGTCAAGACTTCGAACAGCAGTGGAATTTAGTGAAAGGGGCTCAACCAACCCAATAAATAAATAAATGAAATAAAGCTTTAGTTTATATACAATCACCTTTATAAAGCAGTCCTGTCTCAACATACAATGGGAATTCATTCTCATTTACAATTTGAGGGGATTGCATATCGCAACTCGTCGAATTTAAAGTTTGTCTTTGACATATCACAAACGGGTTTCTAATCAAAGTCAGCAAAAGGTTGCTTAGGGGAGGTCATCCACCCTGACCTGAGGCAAAATCTATTAAAAAGTTGGTGTGAGGTGTTCAAGGTGGATGGATGGGTCAATGTTGACTTGTTGAGGTATTGTATTTAACTAAGCCGGGTATAAGTAACATACTTTACTGACGTACATAACTTAAATCACTTAACAAAGAAACTTATTTTAACACAAACGATGATGTTTTTCTTAACCTAACCAAATAGTTTTGTTTCAGTTTACTATGTTAACCATATTTGAACAGTAACTGTTTCACAATGTGCACAGGCCACTGGAAACTATGTTTCTCGCAAAACATAATTGAGAATGCTGTTGTTGTATGGGAATGTAATTTTTACATACAGGGTTAAAATGATACGGAAAACATTTCCGGTTGGTTATTTACACATGGAGCAGACATGGAGCAAAATTAGCATTCATTTGGAGGTGTTTTTGTTTTGACTTGAGTCCAATATTTGCCCGTTAGCTTTGTTTTGGTCTCCATCGGCTCCTAAATTCTTGCAAACTTTGAGTGGAACTACAGATTAGTGTTTATCACTACAAGTGACCTCATTCACATTAAACATTACATTTATTTGATCTATTGTTCATACAAAAATGTTGATTAGAGCACCTTTTAAGAAAAAAATGTACCATTCATTTCAAAGACAAATGTACCGTAAAAAAAACAAAATCTAAAGTAGGATTCTGCACGTATTCCGGTGCACCTTTTCACACACAGTGGTGTCACAGTACTGTCTTGGCTGTGTGATTTATACTATTACATTGTGATGTTTCCTCTGCTGGAGGTGCACATGTGAACCCGGTACAGATCATCAAAGGAGGTGCAGCCTGTTCCCATGCTTGTTCCTCAGGTCTTGCTATTAAATATAAGAAGATCAGGTTAAGTGATCAAAGACCCTTGGTTTCTGGGGCTTAAGTGTTGGTCTATTTCATCAAAGGCCAAAAGTCTTTTAACCTCCACTACCTCAAGGTAACATTAAACTACAAGGTAATGGAGCTTTGCCTTTCCTGTAAATACTGTACAGGTCCTTTTCAATGGGAACCAATATGAAAGAGGATATAATGACACAATTTTTTTTTTTTTTTTTTTACATTCCTTCAACCTCTGTCAACAAAGGCACCTGTCCCTTTTATCTGGAGAAAAACAATACAAACAGACTTCAAAAGAATATCCGGCTGACACTTGGTTTTCCCCAAACCAAAGTGTTTATCAGAGAGGCATATATCAGGCCAGGCCTGGGCATTGTGTTGCCAGTAATCCGTTTCCTCCAGCCCCTGGTTAATTGTCACGACATGTGTCTTTCCAAACCGCAACTTGGGAGCTATTAGTATTGGCTTCCTGTTGATGACTAATGTATTCACATGGTGCTGTGTGGCACCCATTTAACAAAACAGCAGTTTAACACATTTGTTTTGTGTTACTCGGCTGGTTAATAAATCAAATCTAAATGAACAAATGAACTCTTTGATACGAATGATCTGAAGTAACATAATTCCATGCACATTAGTTTTCCATGGACAATAAATAGAGCACATGGTACAAACACTGCCACAGTAAAGTGGTTCGGTTCTTACTGAGGCCACCCATGTTGCATCTGTGATACTGTGTGGCACTTTGGATGAAATCATCTTCAAAATGGCAAATGTTTAACAGACATTTCTAAGTCCTATGGAAAGTTGTTGGTGCAGAGCTCAAACAATTGCTGTAACTCTTCAGAAGACGAAAACGTTTAACACAACATGTAATAACCCACAACTAACTAGGGCAAAACACCGGGACACAAAGCAGTTAGACACAAAAAACTATTTGTAACACTAATAATAGAACATTTACAAAACACACCTCCAAACGGGATGTTTATATATTCTATTTTCTGCTGACAGTAGAACAAGCCACTATAAACCTATAATAAGGCCAAGGCATGCAAAAAAAAAAAACTGTTTGTAAACCTAATGCTTGACAGAATCTTAGAAAACACCATGATACAAATTTTTGGTCTTACCACCCAGCCATAAAAGAAAGACTTCACGTGACCAGGTAATCAGGTGCTTATGTGATTGTACAGGTCAGACACGACTGGTATTGTTTAACCTTATGAGTGTGTGTGTTTGTGTGTGTGTGTGTGTGTGTGTGTGTGTGTGTGTGTGTGAGAGAGAGAGAGAGAGAGAGAGAGAGAGAGAGAGAGAGAGAGAGGGAGGGAGAGAGAGAGAGAGAGAGAGAGAGAGAGAGAGAGAGAGAGATCATGGAAGAATGTGGTGCTGGAGACACCAACAGTAACGGGAACTACCACAGAGGCCGTTTTGAGTAGTTTGCTAGGTGTTTATATTTCTATGTATAAGTTTGTCTGTCTGCAGTTAGGTTTTATCACAATGAGAGTGTCATGACCGTGCAAGGTACAGTCACATAATGTTACAGGTGTGTAGTTGAGATCAAAATGAAGGCCAAGTTTGAAGATGGGTGTGGTCGGAGCAAAGTAGAGGTTATGAAGCAGGGAAGGGGGTCACTGCCCCATACACAAACACTTTACAGCCCTGGCCCAATTTGGTGTTGCGGCCGGTGTGATCCCATCGCAAGATGGTGTCTAGTTCTTTCATGTATCTGGTTTACTGTATCCATCTGCACACCAGCTAGATCTTGACCAGATGGAAAGGAAAATGAAGGTTTCTCTCTCTTTGTCTGTCTCTCTCATTCGTCTGTGTGTGAGAGAGAAATGGTCTAACAATGTGCACTGAAGACAGACAGTCTCCTAAACATGAGGCAAGCATGTGTTGCCGTGCGGCACAGGGCCTATAGGCTGCTTTGTGTCCAACTCGAGCCTTGCTAGTATGCACAGCAGCCACATCATCAGTCTTCCAACGCCACTGAGTATGTCTGCTTCAGTAATATACAGCTTCATTTCTTGTAGACTGGTAGGACGGTGTAGGTTAAACAACGTAATTATAATCCCCATCTTTCCCACCAAGTCGGCGTTGGCAAGCGGTGGAGGCTAGGATACATTGCATTACAAAGTGCATCTCCCATCCTACATATCCGCAACCCAAGATGCTACGGATAAATGTAAACAATAATAATATAGATTTTCTCTTATGTTCTGCCTTACTTGAGGTTTTATCCAAGTCCTAGTAGTAAAGGAGCTCTACAGTAAATTTGGTGTCTTCTTTCAATGTTGGAATGCCATTGGATGTGCTTGTGGGGTCAGCATATTTGGGGTCAAAGCTCACTTTAACATTGGCTGCAAAATCTGGCAGTGCATGCTGCTATGTCTCAAGTGAAGCACTCTCTGACAGCCCCACTCTCCATTGCTCAGGGCAAAGCTGCACTTGTGCATTTTGTGTGAAAGGAGGGTAAAAGGCGATGGTAGGCTTTTAACCAAGTGCTTGTCAGATCATTGAACAGCGTTTGAAACCCCAGGCCACCACACTTCTCCAACCTCAGAATTGGTGTGTTACTGTTACACAGTGACACAAGGACCAGTTCAGAACCAGAACCAAGCTATAATAAAAATCAAATTTTTCCTTGCACAAGAAGAGAACATATATTGTACACTTGAACATCAGTGTCTCCGTACATGCTCTAAAGAGGAATCCCCCCGAATCAAGTAATTTAACATTCAGTTAAACAGTAACAGTTGTCATGGTGATATATTTAGAAAACATAGTAAGTTATCCCAAATAAAACTAATAATAAGACGTAGGCATTTTTACATCAGTTGCTTCATCAATTTTTGTTACTTTCCGAAACGTTGCGTCTGAAAGCCATGCCCATTTCATTGAGTGATTGGCCAGATATGCAGAAGTCAAAACGTTTGCAGAAGTTACGCTTCTCATTCAAGCTCTTTTTTTCATGCTTCACACAAATTATTCCATCCATAGGCATCATCTACGCTGGGGATGCTTGGGATGCTGGGGACGCTGGGGACATGTTCCCACCACTTTTTGAAAGAAAGGAAAGAAGGACAGAAGAGTGGTTAAATTTAGCTCAAACATGTTAAAGAGAGAACAAAAGGATATAAGGACATGCTACTTTGGAAAAAACTGACCCAAGCATGGCTTATAATGTTGGATGACTGTTTCAACAATGTTACTGGGAGACACGACAGCGACCTGGTGAAATAGTTTGGGTTTTTTTTTATGAAAAAAGTGTTCTTTTTAGTTGAACAACCAAGAGTAACACTTATTCCTTCCGGGAGACACTGTCCAAGAGTGTGTGTTGTTCCATTTTGTGTGATAACTGCCTTCAATGGCGGCCATTGAAAACACATAAAGACCTTTGCCTTCAGAACTGGGCTGTTTCAAACGCACTTTAGTCTTTAGGATTCTTAAGATAGTCACTGAACTCCCTCAAGCTCCAGTGGCACTGTCACTGACTGTGCAAAGAAATTTCTGAAAGAGGGCAAGCAAAAAGAGATTTTGTTCTATTAAAATGCATTGCATATGAACGATGACAATAATTAGGAGGTAGATTTAGCATCGGACCAAACAGTCATCTAAAATATTTGAACTCCATAAGAGCAACACACTTCCTCTCCACTAATGAGAATATATTTCCCACAATTTATTTATATACTTGAACATAAAACATACCTCTCCCTTTCTTTTAGCTGTGTTGTTGCTGCTGGCCTTCTCCACACTTTTTCGGTCTACTGCTCAGAATCTGTTGCCAGTTGGCTGTGAACCCAAGCCGTGTTCTGTGTAAATATCCATACAGCACTTTGGCCACACTCTACCCTGACTGTATATCTGGTGACTTCACAGCACTAATCAGATATCCTTTGAAGCTCCACTGATCTCACTTTGTAGCCGACAACAAATAGCATGCACTTTTATTACTTGCTAGACATTTTGTATTTTTTCCCTAATCCTCTCAAGTTTGTCCTCAGCAGCTCTGTATGTGCTATGATCCGTCTCTTGCTCCCTCCCTATCCCTCATCCCTCTCTCTTTCTATCTAATCCCAGACGAAAGGGAGTTGGACACTCATTCCAAAAGTTGGATTTGTAAATAGCTTGAACCACATCTAAGGGAGAGACGGCGTTAGAGAGAAAACACCAACTCAGAGCAGAGAAAGGAAGAGAGAAAAATACCATATTGTTCAATTTTCAGGCCCAGAAATCCTTTAATACAAGTTGCTTACAAGAGGTTATGGAAGACAGAAAGTACAGTTTCCGACAAGGGTTAGACCAAAGTAAACCTGGAAGCCATGCACAACTTCCATCCTCATTTAACACAAGATTTGTTGGTTCTCTGTCACTCTGAGGAAATGATCAGAGGTATTCTGATCGCTTTTAGTCCCATGAAGAGATTAATCACTGACATGAACAACATGGACCAAGAAGTGAAAAGGCATTCGTCCAATGTGGCAATATGACAATGATAGTGACCATCTCAGCACCTTCAGACTGAAAACTATCTATCATGTGGGAGACGCATCCTGCCCGATTCTCCAGGAGACGCCAGCAAGGCACCACGGTCTGATTAGGGACTGATCATGGCAAACAGACGAAGGGCCCAATGCCATCCCCACTTGCTTCCTTTCAACAAAGGCCCTCACTGAATTGGATTGGACTTCTTTTATAAGACTGACATGAAAGAAAGAGCTGTTTTTGTGTGTTGATCATGACTTGGATTCGCAATGGGAACCTTAAAGAAGACTCCCTCAGAGAATCAAGATTCGGTGTGCATTTGATGCTGGACCCAAGTAGTCTTGAATGCTGGGATCAGCTGGTTACTTTGGGTTCATTCATTCTGCTGATATTAAGGCACGATGTAGCAGGACTTCAGCTTAATGTCCCCGTCTTCTCTTTTCAACTGATCTGGAAACTAACGAAGGCTAAAGGCAAGGTGACACACTGAGTCCTCTAAACCTGAAAGTGACAACACTTCTGCCATCGATGCACCAAGTACCTCCACACTCACTCTTAAAACTTGGCCATATCCCACATGAAGCCCTGTGGGGAATGGCAAAGCCTCACGTCTGCAGTCGATTAGGGAGAGAGATTAAGGCCTGCCAGGAGAGACCGGGCCATGGTGGAGGTGTGGGTACTGGTAGAGATGGAATGAATAAAAGACGAGTTCAAACCAAATCAGGCCTGCTGGGCTTATCCACCATCAACTGCAGAGTGGTTGAAGCTCCCTGATAAAGATGCAAGGAATCACATTGAGAAGAAGGAAAAAAATATAAAACGTTGGAGCATTAAGTTTACATAGGTTTCAACCCCGAACACCAGCTGCTCGCATGCTATCCAAAATCTGCTTGCCTTTTTCTTCTTTTACCTTCATCTCATCTCTCACCCGATGTGATGGTCGCTTTGATTCTAGAGTCATGCTGGTGCTTTAAGCTCTTAACCAGCCAAAGGAGATTTTTCTGCCCTTATTGTAAATTACAGTAAGAGATTTCTCTGCATATATTCATTCCTGATGAGAGAAAATGGTCTAATCCATTTATTCATCAGATGCTTCTGACAGTTTCTTTTGGTTTCAATAACGTCTTTATCTGGAACCCTTTCATATTGGTTTATAAAGAAAATGTGATGAAAAATGTATCTCTTCTTGTGTGAAATCTACACTATGTTATGCTAATGTTACTGAATAGCATTACACCCAGCTGGCACAATAAGAACATGATAGAGTACCTTTCTAGGTAATGCTTTTTCGCACAGTTCATGATGGATGCAGTACACACAAACCCCATCAATAGACTGTAGTGGGTGTGGCCAGTCTAGCTCCACTCGGCCCATGCTGGTACAGGTCTGTTTTTTTGGGCCCAAGTATAATGGAAACACAGTGAATTGCATACTGTACTGTACTGAACTGAACCGTATGACCCAATGTATATATGCCAAAACATGCTTAGATATACACAGGATATACTTAGGATATACACATGCTTTTTTTTTTTATCTTACCAAAAATGTATACTACTAACTTCACTCATTAGCTTCTCCTTTCCGGTTAAAGTCATGCTAATCAGTGAAACCTCTGACTTTAAGTGACGGTGGGATGAAAACCTGGACCTTATTGACCCTTTCAGGCTAGATGCTTACCTCTTACATTATTAGACTTGTGAAACAAAACATGGATGTCCATATTACATTTTAAAGACAGAGATTTACCAATCAATAAGCCAATAACAATGTTAAGCTGTGTCTACTCAAATCATTTCAGGTGTGTAACAGGAAGCTGTTACAGTCATTGTTACTGTAATGCTGAATTTGATGCTTCTGCCTTTGTCATCTTTCTTTGTTTTGCTCCGTAAATACCTGAGCTTTAATCGAGAAGCACTGACAATATGATTACAGATAACTATTTAATGTGTCAATATATCGAACGATTTCAGAGGGTGTTAATAGCATTGCGATGTTTTTATCCTGGAATGAAACTGATGTTTTAATTTGTAATTGTCTGGTTTAAAATATCCCAAAATTCTTAATATCTTCTAATATCTCCAATTCTCCCCCCCGCTTCCAGTCAGTCTCATTTTGAATCAGGAGCAGTTCCACCATCTAGTGGTTACATCTGATACATTTCAGCTTTCTTCAAGATGCACCTACCTCATTCGCAACAGTCTCCAACACAGAACATAAAATAGTACTCATGTTGCTTCTTTGGTAACACAAATAACTCCAAGCCAATCATTTGAAGTGCATCCATACTGCGCTAATGATGCTAATAAGGCTAATGACAAAGGGGATCCTCTGTTCTCCTTTCATGTCAGCCACGAAACAAGAACAACATCTCCCTTCCTTAGGACAGTATTGAATGGATTTTGGCTTCAGAGGGTAGCTCAATTCGCTTTGAAAATCTAGGGTTTTTTTTTTTTTATCAGAGGAGGCGACTAGAGTGAGAGAAAGCAGGAAAAGGATTGTTTGCAGTCAGAAACACATTTCAAAGGCTTTCCCAAAAACAGCCTGCGAAATCTGAGATGAAACTAGCTAATAAAGCGCCACACAGCAATAAATAATGCAACAAGAGGAAACAACATGAAAGATCTTTTCATCTCCATATAGAGAGGAAAAGGGAAAGGAAGCAATGAAAATGGGTATACGCACAGTTCTGTAGTCAGTACAATAGTTTGTTGGACTTTCCTTTGAAACTTTGAAACAGTCGTTCAAGAGGAGAAATGTATTTCGGGTTGACAGTCTTGACGGCGTGCTCAATTCATGTCGCAAAAAATGAGAAATAAAGACAACACGCTTTCATACAGATGGGGATACTGGGGACATGATGACCTTTGACACTGTCTTTTCTTCTCTACAATACAAACTAGACTTCACACGGCTTCTCTCGTGGCCTAATGTTCTCTGTATACAGTATGCAGTATGTAGGACTACTGTTCAATTTGTTTTCACTTCTGTTTTTTTCTATAGATCCATGTAGCTAGAATACTTGTTTATCATCTCCCTCATTTTACTACTTGAATATGCTTCTACTATCACGGCAACCTGTCTCTTTCCTTTGGTTGAAAAGCAGAGCCAATTTCTATGACTCAGTACAATCAACAGACAAAAAAAACCCCTTGCGCCCACCCAAAATAGTTCTGTCCACCAGCTGACAGGCAAGGACAGAGATCAAACCGACCACAAGCAGGGGGGTCGAAACAAAAGCAACTAAAGGGTTTCCTCTACTAATCTCTTCCAAATTAGAGTAGACGTGCGTGGTGGTGTGGGCTTCCTGGATAGGATAAAGCTGATTGAAGTAGTGACGGGAAGTGGACTGTGTGGTTATGATATTATTAATAATGGCAGCACTGAGGGTGGACAAGTGTTAAAGCTGCATGTGTGTGTGTGTGTGTGTGTGTGTGTGTGTGTGTGTGTGTGTGTGTGTGTGTGTGTGTGTGTGTGTGTGTGTGTGTGTGTGTGTGTGTGGGTGTGTGTGTGTGTGTGTGTGTGTGTGCGCGCGTGTGTGTGTGTGTGTGTGTGTGTGTGCGTGTGTGCGTTGGTGCGTGCGTGCGAGTGTGTGTGTGTGTGTGTGCGTGCGTGTGTGTGTGTTAGTGGATGAAAGTGAAACAGAGAAAGACAAAAGAGAGAGAGTGAGAGAGCAGCTGCACAGTTGTGTAACACTGACATCTTGTGGTCAGATGTGTACACTGAGCTATTAACCTCAAGTTGGACCATGAAGGCAGTTGACACCTGTTTTCTAAGTGGACTGCTGTATTCTGAATGCCATCAGTGTTTATATGGGGATTAGATTATCTCCTGATGAGCAGGTGGCACCTTGCATGGCGGCCTCTGCTCATCTGTATATGCATGTGTGTGAATGGGTGAACATAGCGTGTACTGTAAAGCACTTTGAGTGGTTGGGACACTAAAAGCGCTATGTAAATGCAAGTCTATTTACCAATGCCACATATTCTCATCTTATTATCACGTGTATAGGCAGGGGCAGGCAACATAGATAAAATCCTCTATCATGGTGGTTATACTTACACAGCTGACATCGGGCGTGAGGCGGAGTACACCCTGTACAGGACACCAATCTATTACAGGGCACATAGAGACAACCATTCACGCTCACATTCACACCTACGGGCAATTTAGAGTCATCAATTACGTGCATGTCTTTGGGAGAGAAACCACGCAGACACAGGAAGAACATGCAAACTCCATAAAAGAAGGGCCCCTACAGGGATTCAAACCAGAAACCTCCTTGCTGTGAGGCGACAGTGCTAACCACCACCTATTGCTTAGAATGAGCAATAGATAAGGCCACACCTACTACTGTAGGGCAGTCTACATCTGCGCCGGGCCACCATAATTCTATACACACAGGAGAAGTTGCAGTCTGCAACCTCACCACTAGATGCCATTGAATCCTACACACTTAACCTTTAGGTTGTGTCTGTTAAACAGAATGTGGTGTTATCTTTAACATCCCTTAAATTGGTCGGACACAGTGAAGGCGTATAGCTGCCATACACAAGACAGAAGGTTTGGGATAAATGAAGTGCTCTGATAAGTCATTTTTAATGAAATCAAAAAATATAAATTTGTGAGAACAAACTAGGCTAGCTCTCGCAGGCTACATAAAGATGTAACATTCACAGTCAGGTTTGGAAACATCAGCAGCGAGGTGGATGGGCATTTTCTGTTTTGGGGGCACTTTAACAAAATTAGGGAGTGTGTCAATATGGTTACAGCATCAATAAGTGTGTGTGATCTCCAGAGCTGCAGAACCATCATATGAATGTGTAATTCTGCTGAACAGTTTAAAGAGACACATGTCCTAGCATGTTTATGGAGTGTGGTTTATCCAGGGGGATGTCAGCAAGAGAAACTTTCCTTCAAAACACATTCTATAAGTCAACAGAAAAACAACATAGATGGCTAAGAAGCCCCTCCAATCCAAACCTTGAAAGAAGGACTTTAGTGAATCTGAGATCTGAAAGAGAAATTGAGATTTAAAAAACAGGTAATGGGAGTTTATTCTGCTGTGCTGCGTTCAAGAATCTGCAGGATGTTCTTTGGATGAAGAATAACAATCATTGTATTAGATTTTTGATTTTGATTTAAGTAATTGTGTAGCTGCATTAAAAGAACATGTGAAGATTCCACTGTCGCCTCCTACTGGTGTCAATGTTTTACTGCCTCAGTCTACACTGGCGTTGTGTTTAATGAAATGACCACAAACTAACTGACATACAGAAAACCTGTGGCAGGTAGCATTCAAGTATAAGAGTGTTGGTCTTGCTGTTATCTATAGTGTGCTGTGTGCACTGTGCATGGGAACATGGAGGCAACACGGGCCCTACAGTACATCTTTGCCCGATCGTCCAAACATTTTAATCCAGCAATGATTATAGTCGAAGTTTAAATAAATAAACACAAATAACTGAGCTGAAAAAAAAAAAAAAAAAAAATACAGTTGTAGGCTAATCCTAATAGACAAAAAGGGATGTGTAGAGCCAATAGCTGTTTACTGATTATGCTCATGTCCAATGCTATTCAATTCAATGTTATTCTGTTATAAGCTCCGACTGCATTCACATTCAGCAACAGGTACATTTTTTTTTACAATGCAATGAATCACCAGAGTTGTTTAGCTAATTGTGTAGCTGCACATAAGTAAAAAAACAAAATACCCCTCGTCATGGTTGTATTTTCAGTGTTCTCTCGAGGTATGGATTGTTTGTCCAAACATATGGCCATTCAAAAGGAAAGTAAAGTGAAGCAAAGTTGTAGAGTACACATTAGGGGTGGGTTGTGTGGGCAATACTGCAAAACAATGTGCTTTATGTCATTACTGTTATTAGGCTACTATGATTTGTCAAGTATATCATTTTTCTGGATTAGCATTGTGAAAAGTTAATTTTCTTAGTTGTGCTACCCAAATACAGTACATAATTTTGGCACAAGGGACACACATTTTTTTGAGCGTTCATTTTTTCATTTTCAGGAACACCCTGATCACATTCACTCACACATTCACACCTGGAAGCTGCCCAGTACAACCACAGTCTGCTCTGCTGGCCACTGTTAAATGGTGGTTGGTGGGTGGTGGTAAATGAAGGAAGGGCAAGCTTCTTCTCTTCCCCACCCAGATTTTGATTGAATGGCCTGGGGATTGAACTGGCGACCCTCCCTTTACAAGATCACTTCTCTAACCTTTAGGTGGCCCCAGTTTTGTCTGAAAATAACAACAATTAAAACAAAAAATAGGGCCAAAATGTTTCAATGCATCAAGTCATGGTTAAGTCCAGTTCAGACAACCAAACTTACACTCCATGTATCAAACAGAATTTGGTCACTGGCTTTAATCTGTAATCTCACAGAACACAAACACACACACTCCTGTTTGTCTGAGAAAACCTCAATGAGTTGGAGTATCCATTACCACCCCAGTATCTCCAACAGCCAAACTCATTTTCTGTTGGTTCCCTCCTTGCCTCTCTTGGAGCAAAGGCAAGAACTCCCACATCCATCTCTTCCAGGAGAGATCTGGGAGGTACTGTACTTGTCTCCAGTATGAAATCCATCATCATCCAAAGTCAAGATGCAACTCAACAACACAACTTTTAACCTGAGGAACCACAACACTGCTGTCTTGAGACCTCCTCCCGTCAGAAAAGTAGGAAATGAGCTGGTCAGTAGAACAAGAAACATCACACACACGGATGGTATTTGCTGCCGCCTCCTTCCTGACCTCTTGGTCCTTAGAATCCACTGAAATCTCCAACACTGTTTGGGACCAGTCCTCCTCATGCTTCCAAAGAAATGCATGATCTTCAATCCACCTGCTGTTCTTCAGAAAGTCAGAGACCTTCATGCCTCTTGATGCATCATCAGCTGGGTTATCTTTTGAACGGACATGTCTTCTCTGTGAGGGATCAGATGTTTCTCTGATGGTTAAGATTATGTTGGGCCACAAACATGGGAAAGCAATTGTCCTCAACAACACTGAAGCACTGTCAGTACAAAATACTGAATCCTACAACGGGAAATTCAACTACGCCATTAGTTTCGAGTCCACTCTATTGCAAGGATGGCCGCTATCATCTCAAGTCGGGGAATAATTACATTTATTAGTGTCACTCTGGCTCTACCAAGCAGAAAGGTGACCTGTTTGTGGCTTTCCTGATTTAATATCCATGTATATATTACATTTCTATATCTACCATAGCTGGCATCAGGAAAGTGAAGTAGTTGGGCATGTCTGACCTCTCCAGAGTCCACTGGCTTGATGTACCTGTCCGAATTGAACGCAAGAAGCAGATTCAAGTCCTTCAACCACATTTGCCATTGGTGTAAAATCCCATGTGGTAAAAAAAATGTTTCCTTCCACAATGTCTCTGACAGAGCTCAGTCCAGATCCAGCTCCTTCAAAGTAGGTCCTTGGTCCCTTAATCCTCTGCAATGGCTTGCAAACAACATGACTGTCCTTTTTTGGCTATTCCAGAAAAATAATATATTTGACAAATCATGGTAGCCTACTTCATAAAAGTATGTCAATACTGTTATGCAGATAAAGGTGAAGAAATATGAAAATATCTCATATTGTCATAAAGCACATTGATTTGCAGTGTTTCCCACATGACCCACCCCTAATGTGTACTGTACAACTTTGCTTCACTTTACTTTCCTTTTGAATGGCCATATGTTTGGACAAACAATCCATACCTCGAGAGAACACTGGAAAAACAACCATGACGAGGGGTATTTTGTTTTTTTACTTATGTGCAGCTACACAATTAGCTAAACAACTCTGGTGATTCATTGCATTGTAAAAAAAAAATGTACCTGTTGCTGAATGTGAATGCAGTCGGAGCTTATAACAGAATAACATTGAATTGAATAGCATTGGACATGAGCATAATCAGTAAACAGCTATAGGCTCTACACATCCCTTAATGTCTATTGGGATTAGCCTACAACTGTATTTTTTTTTTCTTTTTTTTTTCAGCTCAGTTATTTGTGTTTATTTATTTAAACTTCGACTATAATCATTGCTGGATTAAAATGTTCGGAGGATGGGGCAAATATGTACTGTAGGGCCAGTGTTGCCTCCATGTTCCCATGCACAGTGCACACAGCACACTATAGATAACAGTAACACCAACACTCTTATACTTGAATGCTACATGCCACAGGTTTTCTGTATGTCAGTTAGTTTGTGGTAATTTCATTAAACACAACGCCAGTGTAGACTGAGGCAGTAAAACATTGACACCAGTAGGAGGCGACAAAGGCCAATTAACAGAGTTTCTATCCATCTATCTATCTATCTACCTATCTATCTATGTATCCCTCTATCTATCTATGTATCTATGTATCTATCTATCTATGTATCTATCTATCTATCTATCTATCTACCTATCTATCTATGTATCCCTCTATCTATCTATGTATCTATGTATCTATCTATCTATGTATCTATCTATCTATCTATCTATCTATCTATCTATCTATCTATCTATCTATCTATCTATCTATCTATCTATCTATCTATCTATCTATCTATCTATCTATCTATCCATCTATGTATCCCTATATCTATCTATCTATCTATCTACCTATCTATCTATGTATCCCTATATCTATCTATCTATCTACCTATCTATCTATGTATCCCTCTATCTATCTATGTATCTATCTATCTATCTATCTATCTATCTATGTATCCCTCTATCTATCTAACTATCTATCTAACTATCTATCTATCTATCTATCTATCTATCTATCTATCTATGTATCTATCTATCTATCTATCTATCTATCTATCTATCTACGTATCTATCTATCTATGTATCTATGTATCTATCTATCTATCTATATCTATCTATCTATCTATATATCTATGTATCTATCTATCTATCGATCTATATATCTATAAATCTATCTATATATCTGTCTATCTATCTATCTATGTATCCCTCTATCTATCTATCTATGTATGTATCTATCTATCTATCTATCTATCTATCTATCTATCTATCTATCTATCTATCTATCTATGTATCCCTCTATCTATCTATGTATGTATGTATGTATGTATGTATCTATCTATCTATCTATGTATCTATCTATGTATCTATCTATCTATCTATCATCTATCTATCTATCTATCTACGTATCTATCTATCTATGTATCTATATATCTATGTATCTATCTATCTATCTATATCTATCTATCTATATATCTATGTATCTATCTATCTATCTATCTATCGATCTATATATCTATCTATATATCTGTCTATCTATCTATCTATGTATCCCTCTATCTATCTATCTATGTATGTATCTATCTATCTATCTATCTATGTATCCCTCTATCTATCTATCTATGTATGTATCTATCTATCTATCTATCTATCTATGTATCCCTCTATCTATCTATATATGTATCTATGTATGTATGTATGTATGTATGTATCTATCTATCTATCTATCTATGTATCTATCTATCTATCTATCTATCCATCTATCTATCTATCTATCTATGTATCTATCTATCTATCTATGTATCTATGTATGTATCTATCTATCTATCTATGTATCCCTCTATCTATCTATCTACGTATCGATGTATGTATGTATGTATGTATGTATCTATCTATCTATCCATCTATCTATCTATCTATCCATCTATCTATCTATCTATGTATCTATCTATCTATCTATCTATGTATCCCTCTATCTATCTATATATGTATGTACGTATGTATCCATCTATCTATCTATCTATCTATCTATCTATCTATCCATCTATCTATCTATCTATCTATCCATCTATCTATCTATCTATCTTGTGTTTATGCCACAGAGTTATTTTTGGGGGCTGACCATGTATGGTTTTACAGTTGCTAGTAAACATAAATAAGTTACTATAGTAAAGTAAAGTTTGCTGTTTCTCCCTTCAATTTCTGAAACAAGAAAGTGAAAATATGGCCAATAGGCTATCTCATGCGGTCCCCACATTCACGCACATGAATGAATGAATAGGCACATGCAGAGCGCGAGAGATGCAGGTGTGTAAACAGCTGTATGTCTCCACCTCCACTGTTTGTTTTGTCTTTATGAAGCGAGGGCCCCGCCATCACTTACAACTTTGTGCGCGCGCGCGCGTGTGTCTCCCTGAGAGAGAGAGAGAGAGAGAGAGAGAGAGAGAGAGAGACGGAGAGAGAGGGAGAGAGGGATTACAGACGTTTAAGCCGCGTGCGCATCTCTCGCGCTCACCTGCGCTGGGACTTTATGAAACGAACCCTTGAAACAGGCGTCTCGAGCCGTGCTCCCCGCGCTGCCCACGCGCCAGGTGATATGGATTAACCGAGCCGTCACTGTCTGAGGAAGGTGCGGCTTTTTTTGCGGCGCTTTTCGAAGTTGTTCCACATCCAGGACGGTCGGGACGGCTCGCCCTGAGCTCAGCAGGGGATTAGAGAGGAGATACCCGCTACTCGGTAAGGTCTTTACACCTAATTATCATACAGCCAACTAAACGGAAAAAGAAGCACTCATAACGTGCCAAAAATAGATTTCTATCAATAGAAATTGTATTTGTTTCCCCCCAGTGACTGGCTGCAAGCTAGCAAAGCAACTGGCGGTGCTTTGGCTCGACAGACGCCACATATGTGTTACCATAAATGAGAAAAAGCCTAAAAAAGAATGCTAAAAAGTCTTTATTATAACACCAGCTCACTGTCAACCGGTTTGTAATTGACAAAATGAAAAAACTTTGACAGGTTTAGCTTTCCGAACGATGCCCAAAATGAGAGGACTCATCCCACTACACATATTAAAGCCGTGCCAATAACATACTTGTAACGCACAACCCAATAACACCCACCTCTCTCCCATAAAGTGCTCCAGCCAGGAGAGGGGGCAAGGTGAGAGCTACCGCCCATTCATTAAATCCACCTAAGTCAGACGATGGAGGGGTGCACATGGGGGGAGGAGGCAGTTTGGTAATAGGGATTTATACCTCTGTAACACTCTGAGACACTAAGACTGGAACAGGGTGCACTTTAACTTTCTGCCCAGTGGCCAAACAGCTAGCAGTTATTGTTCAAATTTGATCAGCCACCACATAGCCAACACCCACTTTACATTTTTGGCTAGAGAGTAAAGCAAATCAACCATCCCTTTGCATATTTACCCAGCATTCGGCTTGTGGACGGTGCTATTATGGTTCTAGATGTCTCACTTCAGTCAGTTTAGATACAAACAGACTGAGGCATTCCCTGGCTCCTTTTAAAGTAAATGACTCAGTCGTTTTCTATATTCAACGACTCTTTAAGAATTGATGAATGGACCAGCAGTGTGTAGTGTGTGTAATCAAAATGGGTTGCACTAATGGATTGCTACAACCGGGAAAACACACAACCTCACACAAACACTCTATGTGCACGCAGACACACTCAAATATACAATACTAGAGGAATCTAACAGTATGATTAGTTACTCCAGATATTTTGCTGCATCATGCTTCAGCCTCCTGACACACAGCACACTGTGTTGGTGCCATTGGGAAGCGCTAATGAGTGGTACAGTCTGCTGCTGTGTATGGGGCTTGACTCCATCAGCATGTTAAACGTATGTGCCCATATCAGTGGGTGTGTACAGTGTATACATGTGGCTGTCTGTGTTTCAAGAAGAGATATGAATACAAAGCAAACTGAGACAGAAGAAGAAGAAGAATAAGAGGCAGGGTGCATTCTGAAGGCCCTCCCAGGCTTTACTAATTTATGATGTTATTTTTAGGCTCTGCTACATTTTTGATGCTTCGTATTTGTCAAGTTTAATACTGAGCGAAAACTCGGGGTGTGTCTGTCAACCTCTTTGTACGTAGCTGCGTGCACTCAAACATACAGAGCACACACGGCTGCACACGGTCAGACATAGGAATGATGTGCGGAGATACTTTTTAAGGCCCCTGGGCACTGCACTGTTAATTTTTTAAAGTTAATTGGTATTGTCATGTTCAACGCAGATGTTTAAATAGTGTTTTACATGAAACCGTGCAATGTTGAGCTTTAAGCTACTGATTAACCAAACCTCTCTCACCATCAGAGCCTCAGAGCTTTCCCCCTGATGGTAAAATAAGAAGCACATTTAAATTCTCTTAGGTCTTCAAAACCAAACAAATTGCGTATTAAACTTTCAACCCCAAAACTCAATGTCCCACATCAAATTGAGCTATACTTCGGCTACTTTTGAAACCTAAATATTTTAAGAGGTGAATCCCTTATTCTTATTAAGGTATCTTTTTAAAAAAAAAGTACTACCACACAAATATAACACAATCTCCTGTGCCATATACAGTATACAACACTTTCAGTCGGTTTGGCTTCAATGTAAAACTTCTGATTAAAGTGTGAAATACATCTTTAAAAGCTTTTAGTGCAGTAGGCCAGTCATAGGCTATCCATCACTTCTTCTGGACGGAGACAGACAATAAACTGATACCTGGAATTTAATCCTGATATGTGCTGGCTTAAAGATAAACATCAATACCCAGAAGAGGAAAGCCCTACACTCATAACTCTAATGTTTTTTTGTTTTTAAGATTAATGTTTCAGCACATTGCCTTTTTTTAATCAGAGTTTTAAGGCTCCTGAGTTTTTCCCTCCCCTCCCTTTTATTAAAGTTGTTCTCCATAACAATTGAGATATGTTGTTTTGAGCGGCATATTTGGCAGTAAGATATAACTGCAGATGAGCCTGTTCGTTCAGAGCCCTCCATCTTGTCACGTTCACAGCCACTATATATGTTCACTAATTATTCATTTTTATTTTTTTTTGCTCTTTTGTAAACTTTATTGATTGAACTTTATTGAACACATTCACCTCTCTACTTCCAGTCCGTCCCCTATATGTTACACTCTCACTAAGTACACACACACACACACACACACACACACACACACACACACACACACACACACACACACACACACACATGTTCCTATTAAACTTCTGTCCTTACTACAAGCCTGACTCAGAAGTTGAGGTTAAGCTTTTCCGATTATAAGTGAGCGCAGCAGAACCATTGGTGATGATCTGTCAGCACCGTCACCAACATGGCGACGTATTTACACCTAGTCTGGGAATGTCGCCACAGACACAGATATTGGAATACTGGGCAAAAAGGCAAGTAGAAGTGCTTTTATAAGTGGGCCATATGATCATTCACCATTGTTTTAACTCGCTCTTTGATAGTAATTTAAAGACAATAAATAGATGAAAATCTTATGGAGTACAACTTTAATTCAGGGCTGCCTAACGTGAGGTGGTACCCCACCCTGAACCATATCATTTGTGTTGTATAACCTTTAGGACAACTACTTTAATTGATAGTCAGCTGCCTTAAAAAACAGTTATCGATTATTCATTAATAATTTATGCAATACATTAGACGTTTTGCCATTTCCTTACTACATTAGGAGTTAAAAGAACATGTAACAAGTAATCACCAAGTTACTTAAATGATAAACTTAACACAAAATAATAACTCATTTAAAGGGGTGGAGCTCTTCAGTGGACAGGTATGAACAATACTGGCACTCTGGCTTCATCTGTCCATTTACTGCCACCACTAAAATGAGTGTTGCTAATACAGTTAATCCCTTTTGTGTGGATTTTATTGGAAGCATGTGTAGAGTCCTGCTGTCCGACACCGGGCTCCCGGACTGCGTTAACAGATAAGCTGCTACTATTAGATGCATGTATGTTGCATTTCAGCGCCATCACAGCTACTTGAGGTGATCCACTGCCACTCTAGCTCCCTGTGCCAATATCCACCGGATGTCTAAATGAAGTGGCTCACTTGCAGCTCACACAGTCTAACTCCCCACTCTGCTTCCTTTAAATGCTGGGTCTATTTTTGCGGAACCAGATCACTTCTCTGAAGAGTGAAATTCACATACAAATGTTTATAATCACTCAAACTTGTAGTCAAGACATACAATGATTGTTTATGACACTACTCTGACCAAGTGTGACGCAAGAGAAGGGACACTACAATTTCCCCTCTGCTTATGCACAATACTCAGGAAATATGGATACAAGACAGCATGCTGTATTAGAGGTATTACAAACTAAGCACAGCCACCAAACATCTGTTACCGCATCAATCATAAATCGTTAAATCAAAATGCTTGCTAAGACAAATCACCACCCCTCACAGCTATATCTACTGGACACGAGGGCTAACCAGTGCTAGCAAACTCATCTCTGTTCTTAACAGGCTTGGTTTCAGTAAGCAAACTTGGCAAACTACCTAGATGACTCAAGGGGACTGTTTTGAATTGCAAGCTATAGCCATGTATTTGGCAGAAGACAAATGAAGTAAGCAAATATAATAAAACATGGCGCTCATTAATGATCTTGCGTTAGCAGACAAAATCCCATTACCCACATGTGAGAGGATTAATTACCCAACTCAACGTTAAAACCAGTGGCTGTGTTTCTGTGTCTGTCTCTCTCAGTATGAGTAGACAGATATCTCTCAACAAGATAGAACCAACTAAGTAATTAAAATGTGAAGTCAGAATACAACACATAGATCAGGATGTACAGCCCTTTTTATTTGGTTCACAAAAGCATTTGTGAGTTGAATAAATAGAAACAAGGTTTGCAACATTGGCTACACATGGATATATATGATATCACCGTTTACCTTGTATCCTATTTCCATATCTGCCATAAAAACCCATTTACCTTATTGAATGAGAGATCGAAGATAAATGTGTTCCCTGAATCAAAGCCAAACTTCTGCCGCCTGAGACCAAGCACTAAACATTATAAATAGCAAAGAATGAATCAGCTAATGAAAAAGTGCAACACATCATCTCCATCCTCATGTGAAACCAAAGTTCTCGAGAATTCTCTGTAAACTTTGTCCTTAAGTTAAATAACTTCACTGTATATAACCCGTACGGTAATTCACCTGTTGGCATGTGTGACTTAATGGACACACAAACACACAGACGGTGTCAGCCAAACACTGTCTGTGTCAATTAAATGAGAGGCATTCACCTGAAAAGGTCATTAGGTAACATTATGTGTGCTTGTGTGTCTTTGTCTGACTGTGATGTGAGCTGCTAAGGGGATTGTTTCCCGTCTCTGCTATCTTTAGTGGTCAAAAAATATTTTGAGTCAAGAGGAGAATGGACAGGATAAAAAACGGAATGCAAGATATGTAATGAAAAACGGATTTGTGAATCAAAGATAAAACATTGACCATTGATGGACTCATACTGTATATTACAGAATTCTGTAGGGGGAATTCTCCTTTATTTTACAACAATATTCTGTGTCAGTTTCAATACAACTTTTACATTTGCACTTCAAAATCAATGTCATTCCCAGGGGGGGAAATGTTGCATTTCTGTCAGCAGCAAATGTTTCTATTAGACTCGAAGTGTTGAGAAATGTAAAACAAGTGAAACAGAAATCTAAGAAACAATAAATGAGAAGACTGCTGTTCGTGGCTATAATTCTGAGAACACAGATTACTGCTAGCATTGCTTTATAGCTTTATAGCACCGGCTTATCGTTCTGGGATAGGGGGAATAAAACACATTGGCTTGTTTGTATTTCTTCAAACAAATCACAGTCATCTTGGGCAGCACTAAGCCCTGGATGCAGCAGTGTTGTTAAAGATAGTGCAAACACTCAGGCTTTATCCCAGCATTGTACATCCGGTAAGCCAGACTACTGTCATTATGACTTTGTGCTCTTCTTACCAACAGCCAGTATGGCTTGTGGCTGCTGTATTATTTCGGGCTGTCATTGGTTAAAAAAATCTGTAGTCGACTAACACTCGTACGATTTTGTTGACTATTATTAGTTGATTTAATCGACAGATCTGTAAAACTGAGTTGCTCCGCAAAGAATCATACAAAAGCATTAATTTAAACCTTGTGTTTACTAGACATGTGTCATGAGTTTCTTAGAAATATGTCATTCAGCATAAAAAAAGCGGGAAAAAAAGACAAATCGGCTAGGGCTGCCCCCAGATAGTCGACCACACACTCAACCGAAAAAACATTAGCCGACCAAAATTTCCTTAGTCTGTTGGTTGCAGAAAAAAAAAAAACATTTGGAGCCTCGTCTTGTCAAAATTAAGTGAAAATCTATGTGACATGATCCATGAGAAAAGGCTGGAGGGCTTTTAATTTAAAGGGCAAGATACAGGAAGTCGTGACACTCACTCACTGTCAGTGTTTTTTGTTTTTAACACGCCAAGTCCCTCCTACATCGCGCTTAGACATTTAACACTGAATAACCAATCATGTCAGGAAAGACGTCTAAAATACGGGATCACTTTGAAAAGAACAAGGATGACCCAAAAAGGTCGCATGGAAACTTTGCAAGAAAAAACTTTGCCGATCACTCATGACCTACTACCTAAACATGTAAGAAATGTTAGCCTAGCTACCTGCTGTTCCCACAGTCTCCTTGCTGATTTTTCTGACACATTCAGAATTAGAATCTGAAATGATTTGCTGGTGTCATTAACAGGCGGCAGACTTATAGTGAGCATCTTTGAGCACTTGTAAAATAATGGTTATTAATTATGTTGAACTATGTTATTCAGCTTCAGCGGCTTAATACAATAATAATTTATATATATATCAACTTTAACTGGACCTTTTGGAGTAATATTGAGAGTTTTGTTAGAGGCTGACTGTCAAGTGTGAATTATCAGTGGGGACAGTGTATTCACTCTCTATACGAGTCTTGACCGGGGGGGGGGCATATATCCTGAAGCAGTCACAAAATGTTGAGTTGGTAAATATAACAGCGATGTGGTCGGTTTACAGATGATACTTTAGCTCTGGGCAATGGAGATACATTTTTTCTTGTTTTTATCAGGAGCTTCTTGGTGCAGCTTTAAAGCTGTTTGGTACCTACTGAACTGTAGCTCCAACTGACTAGAGATTTAAACAGCCAGGGTAATTGAAAATACCTGTGTGGGTGTGCAGGGCCTTTAATCTGCTTATCGCTTTAACTTTCAGCAGAGCAGATCACTTTTAGCTGATTCTCACCCCAATTCTACGTCTCTATGCTTCTGTAATATAAAGTGAAGAGTAGAATTAGAGGCAAAAAAGAGTTATGGAAGTAGTTTTTAAAAAAATGTTTTAAAAGATGAGATGAGATTAGTTTATATTATTGTAGGAATGTGGTGTATTGCAAAGGTATGCACTGCAACAAAAGTTACATTTTTACAAACTTAAACAGACCTTTTGTCTTTTTAAATGTGTGGGCTGATTAAAGATGGATGACAAATTAATAAGTAGTGTTTATGAATTAAAAAGTAACAAATCAATATCACATTTGCTGGGACAAGTATCTGCCTTCAGATTTAGCTGCCAGGTTTGCTACAAAAACACTGTTGAAGTTTATCGTGATTTAAAGAGTGTTCAGAGTTCGCACAGCAACCTGTAGGTTTTAAAATCTAGTAAAAAATTTCATATAAGTTCATTTTATTTTAGCAAACTTTATGTCATATAATGCAGCAGGAAAACAAAATGTAAACAAAGCTTAAAAAGGCGAGGAAGGAAGAAAGGTAAAAAGGTAAATGTAAACAATTGTCTGTCTGGCGAGTTAAAGTGGTAAAAATATCCTAAGTAGAGCACACGCAAGGTATACAGGAACATGTATTATCCTAGAAAAACAATGTAAAAACTAATACAAAAGTCATGTCTCGTCCTAATAACAGCATGCAGAGTGAACAGGGCAGTGTACTGGGGCCCCAGTCAACCAAATAACATTGATTCAAACACAAGGGCAGCCTAAGCGAGGTGCAGCAGCAGGATACCTGGGCGAGCAGGGTTCTTTTCCTGAGTATTGGCCGTTCATGTCCCGGTGCCGTTCATGTCATGGACCTACTAAACCAAACCACAGCTTTTTTTCTAATCCTGACCAAGTGCTTTTCATGTCTAACCCTAACCGTCAACTTTTGTAGGCTAAAATTGGTCACTTAAAGTGTTTTTGTTGCTTTGTCGCTGCGGACTACATCCGGTCACCATTTACCAATTTTCTGTGCAGAACCTGTTCGTGAAGTGATTTTAATAGTTATAATAATACTACCTACTATCTTTCCCTTTGTTGGGGTCAGTTTGTTCTAAAGCAAATTATTTGTGTATTTCTGTCATCTACACTTATTACTGAATCAATGTCAAAGCATTTAGATCAATATTGAATTAAATCGTTATCCATGCACTCTTAATATTTGACATCCAGGTGTGACACATGTTTTTAAATGTTTTCCCTATACCCGTCAAACCTCGACCTTCTTGCTCCATTTACCTTTCTCATCTTTCCTCCCTGCTACCTCATGTGTTTTCTCTCTTTTTCTGCCAGTGTGTGTCTCTCTCTCTCTCTCTCTCTGTCTCTCTCTCTGTCTTTCCCTGTCATTCTCTGTCTTCCTCTGTGCGTCGGTATGCCTGTTAGTTGTTCCTGGTAGAGTGAAGCGGCTGCATTATCTAGATACATTATTGATGCACACAGCACTCTGACTAACACACACAAGCACACATACACAAACTCCAACCACTCACTCACATAATAAAAACATACATACACTCATAAAATCCAACACATCGTTACACATAGACACAAACACACAGTGCACGATCACGAAGAGCATGTGCCTTGATTTGTTTTTGAATATGAGTGGGTACAAGAGAGAGAAAGAAAGAACGACAACACATGTGCATGCTGTTACTTACGGCTCAGAGAACACAGCTGATTCTGCCTGGCCCTGTTTTTCAGAGGAGAAGCAGTCATTCCGTTTGAAATGCACAGGACAAAAATTAATACCCAATTGACGACCACATGCTGAGCTAATAGGTTAGTTCTGCATGCTTTCTTAAGACCCTGTAGTACTTCGGAGGGAGTTGAAAACATGGGGGAGCTGCAGGAAACAATCAATCTTTAAGTAATAAAGTGTTGTAAAGATTCATAAAATTAGGAAAAAGACAACAGAAAAGAATGAGAGTACGGAGAATGAAAGAGAAAAGTACTGAAGGGTGAGATTTTGAGTGGAAGGCGGAGGAAGGGGGGACAGAAGAGTTCCCAGCATCTCTTTTCCCAGGGCTTTGTAAGGGCCTCATTAAATATGGATGGTGTTTGGAGCAGAGCCGGGGCAAGTGGGACTCCACAAGCAGCCCAGGCAGGCCCATCCTGTTGCGATGGAGCCCTGCTGTCTTTTTGGCCTCTTCTGTCTCTCCGTCTTCCTCGTCTCCGCCTTCGATTCACTGCCTCTTTTCCGACCTTTCTGTCTGTTGCCATCTGTGTCTGTCTATCAGCCGCTCTGATGACAAAGTGCGTTTTTCACCGCTTGGCCTGTCTGATCTTTTCCACCACTCATTTTCTCTCTTCTTCCTCTCATCCCTTCTCCTTCCCTCCCTTTGCTTCCTCACACTCTCTCTCTCATCTCCCTCTCTGTGGTGATTGCTGTGTTGTTTGATTAGCGCATGTGAATGAAGAGGGAAGCTCTTATTCACTCTCCCCTTTCAGCTTTCTTTTAAAAAAAATGAAAATCATTTGTGGTGCATGTAGCAGTCATTGATAGAACTATAGTTCTGGCACCTGTACTGTCTGTCTGTCTATGAGCCATCCATCATTCTGACTATTTTCAAATATGCAAAATGATTCAGGCTGTGTGATTCGGACTTCAACAATCTGATGTACCCTACAGCATATACCCTGACTTAATTCTGACGCTGTGTTGCCCTCAGGAGATGAAGACCCCTCACACTGGTCCTCTTCAGCAGAACCATGGACAGAGCAAAAGCAGAGCGGGACTGTAACTCTCGCCTTCATGGAGCCCTGATACACAGGGCAGAGAGCAGGTGTGTGCATGTCAGTCTTGTGTGGAGTCTGAAATTCAAATGTGAAATATGTTGTTTGTATGTTTACGCAAAAAGAAAGATGACCAGATTAAAGGATTGGGAGACTGACTGTGAGTCGGAAGTGAGTACTGAACCACAGACAGACTCTCTGTGTTATGTTTTAGCCAGTCTGTTATCCTCAACAGACCTGTTAGGTGGAGGTGAAGCTCAGTCTAATCTGGCTCAGCGGGAGTGACGCACAAACTCCCTTTCACAGCCTGCAGACACACTCTGTAATCCCATTTGCCTGCTCTGTGTGTCTGTATGTGAGTGTGTATGTTCCAGCATTATGCTTTACTCATCCATGCCTCATCCAAAATATGTTTATATACTTCTACTATAGTTTTCTTTGGCAAATACAAATTTGAGGACACATACTACCAGCTTGGAGAATTTTTACTGGCAATGTTTTTTTAAATTCAGGCAGTTTGACATAACTATACAGAGAGAGATACAGTGAAAGGATGTATGGTGGTATATATATATATATATATATATATATATATATATATATATATATATGGTTGGGTATAAAGCGCAAGACTAGACTTTGACCCTGGAGACCAAGATTTGTGACATTAGGTTTAGGCTAATCAAATATTTGGTTAGGGTGAAACAGGTTATTTCAAACATGTAAATAAGGTAATGCATCTTATCTCATGCTTCAATTCAGTGTTTGCCTTTTTAATATTTCACCACATCCATGATCTTATCCTAATCATAATGAGTGTCAAATCCATACAAATGGTAGTCATGTGTCAGGTGTTACACCTTGTGAGTCTGTGTGTTGTGTTATCACCGTTTATTAACATCCGTCCTGAGTGATCAGATTATTTGTATGTAAATAAACACGTACATCATTTCCATATACATGTAGATAGCCTACATATTTTAATGAAAAAATCAGTTTTGTTATTGTTGTGTTGTGTGTGAATTGAATTTGTTACTCCCACAGAAATCCTACAGTGCTTCCAACAGTTTGTCTTTGAGCCGATGGACGTACATTTTTTATTTCTCCAATGGTGGTTTGTGTGTGTAATATGTTCGGAATTTTGGGTGCATTTTAGGAACATAATAAGCATGTCTACCTGCAGCGATCGTGCAGGAGAGCAGAGAGAAAGATGTTTTTTTCTGTTGCTCTGCTTTATATTACTGTTTCATGTTCTGTCAGCTGTATAGGAGTCGTGTTACTTTATTTAATCTACTTATATTGTGAAGAAGTCTTTGTCTGAAATCTGTTTCACAGCTGCTTCTAAATAGCGATGGCAGACGTTACAAGAAAGAACAGGAATATCTGTAGATATATATCGTGCATATTCATGAATTCCTTGTACATTTTATTAACCTTTAAATAAGGTTGTTATGCCCTGGCAGTGAGTGGAGCTGCCTTTAAAAGGCAACCGCAGAAAAGCTCCAGAGATCTGGATAAGTGCAGGAGAACAAACACAGACACATCCCAACAGTCTGACAATAACATTCAGAACACAAGATTCACTCTGTGATTTCTGTGACATGATATATACTTTAAAAATAATAAGGTTTAAAAATACAACAAACGAATACATATACCTACCTGCCCAGACATGGTGGACAAAGCCAGTGAATGAGTATATTGTTCCAGGTGTTCATTCATTGTGACCTAAAGACACATTCTGTTCCAATTGCTAAATGAAATTAGATATGTGTCTCAGACTACCTCTGAATGTGGTCTGATCGGACCACACCCATATTTGATCTTGGCCTTCAATTTGATAGAATAACCGTTGTGGCTATACCACTGCTGTACTGGTATGTTTTTTAAATAACCGAGGTACTTCAACAAAAGAGCAGTGAGGTTTCTTAGACATTACTTTGTTGCAAATGATTTTACAGAGATTCTCTATGGGGTTTAGATCTCTGGGCTTGCTGTTTAAATATTCGAAGCTTCAAGGAACTGCGTAACCCATTTTTAACCTCAAACCATGACATGACATTGCTAAAGTTCAATTGGAAAACATTATGTTGGGCGTAGGACTGGGTAAAGACTGAACCCAAAGTGTGTAAAGAAGTCAGTTAAATCTGGAGGAGGAAGTGCCATGGGTTTGGGGATGTTTTCTTTTTGCAGCACGAGTTGGGCCTCTTGTACAGCTACATGGCAGGTGAATGCAAATGTTTATGTGAACCTCCTTCAGCAACATGCAACACCTTCACTGCAACTGTCTCCAAATCAGCTGCAACTTTCATACAAAACAATGCCCCAGTCACACTGCAAACGGGTTAAGCAGTTCCTTGAAGCTGAGAATATTAAAACAATGAAATGTCCAGCCCAGAGTGCAGATCTAAACCCCAAAGAGAATCACTAGAAAATCCTTGGCTAACAACCCACTACAGTTGCCGAACTGTGGAAGACACTGAAGAAGAATGGACCAAGATCAAAGCAGAGCAGTGTGAGAAACTAGTGATGTCCTGTGGGTGCAGATGTGCTAAAGTCATTCAAAGCAAGGGCCTCTACTAGGTTTGCAAACAATTAATCAACTATCGATAAATTGTCGATAAGAAATTACTTTATTGAATTAAATTAATTGCAATTAATTGTTTTTTGATCCCGTAATCCTCATCAGTCCACTTGAGGGCACAAGCAAAGCAGTTGTCTGACGACAACAACAAGACAAATGAAAAGCGGTACACTCACAGGATGAAGAGGCCAAAACGGAGTGTGGTATGGAGCCACTTGGTTGATTGAAGTGCGCTCCCGCAGTTTCGTTAACATCAGGCTACAAGTTATAATCACAGTGTCGCACCTGACGGACCTGAGGCCTCTGTATGTGATGAGCAGCCGTCTGTCGGCAGCTCCCGAGCCGAGTGACAGCAGTGGACCGGGTTGGGGGGGTTACTTTACCTCCGTGAGTACCGTGGGCTAGACCGCGGCTAACACAAGTACTTTGCAAAGACACCTGCAGCACCACCACAGCTCTCTGCTAAAATACCCCCTGTAAAAAAAAATACAAAAATTTTAGTGTTAAACTTTAGTGTTAATCTCATCAGCTCTCGTTCTTGTGGACTCAATATCGCGTATCGTCTTTTCACACACTTATTTTGAGTGTATGGTATATGTTTTAATATTGTACTGTCATGACAGTTGCTTTCGGTTTACCTTCTACCTTGCATCTTCAAAAGAGAAAAAAAAAATTCAGGTTGCGCTCCAAAAATTTCTGGTTGCGTCCCTACAATTTTTAAGTTTGGGGCCACAGTGCTCCTAGTGAAAAAAAGTTAGTCTGCACTCCTGATTGTATTCTTCTATTCAGAAATGAATTTTTTTTTTTTTATGCTGCTGCTATTAATGTAATGTAATGATTTGCATTTTATCATTATATCACAAGGAAGAAGACAGCATTTTATGTTGCTTATGAACCTTTTCAAAGTTGTAAACCAAAACATTCTAAATGTGTCCAAGTTTGATTCCTGTTGGAGTGAATGTGAACGACTTCAGCTGACAGGAAGTTAACAAGGACCAAGGCTGTTGCCTAATAATAGAATTCCATTAAAAAGGTCCATACAGTTAACCTATTCCGAGGGAAATTCAGCTTCTCAGAAGAATTGCCATTTATCAATTAATCAATCATCGATCGATAAGATGAAACAACTATTGATTAATGAATTACTCGATAATTTGCATCCCTAGCCTCTACACTTCCTGTTCATTTTTTAATCCTATAGCCCTAAGAAAACATTGTTTAAATCTTCTCTATGACACACAGGTTATTTTAAAAAACATGCTAGTACAGCAGTGGTATAGTCTGTACAGTATTTCAGAACAAATCTAGTATTTATAATTTGTTCTCTAATCTCCATTGTATAATTATCTAGGTATAAAATTAACTTTATAGGGGTAAAAGAGGCAATATATTACAGCTCACCTTTATAAATATGTGTGTTTGTGTGCGATTCAATAGTCTTCACCTGAGTTCACCTGGTTAGTTCATCCTTTTTCATAGTAAAAGCAGGTAAAAAATGTTGAAATGCAAAGACGCATACTGTATTGAGAGCAACAAGGATACAGGGAGATGACAGTTGACAAAGAAAATGAATGAATGTATGGAAGAGCTTAAGTGTTGGTAGTGGGTGATAATCTATAAAGTACTGTAAGTGCTGCTGCAGCCCCATTACTCAGCTTGTGAGTGTGTTTCAGCACTGCTTACCCTGCCCATCACCATCAGCACTAAAGGAAGAACCTCATCGCTGAGAGATGGCATTAGGGTTTCCTGCTGTCATAATGATAAGTAAAAGGAAAAGTTTTGAAAGAGACCAACTGTTGCGTTGGTCACAGTGAGGTGTACAAGTAGAGGAGCCAAGCATGTCAGCAGGTCAACGTTAGTTCGTCAGTTAGTTAGATAATCCCTATCAGGACACGCGTTTGATCCAATCCAGTCTGAATCAAGCACACTCATATTTGACCTTTTTCCCAATACCTCTGTGTTGATTACATGCATGGCTGATCAGGTAATTATCAAAGATGAACTTGCTGGTCTGGTGGAAGAGCTTACCACCATTCCTGGGTTCAGTTGTGTCCAGTGCAGCTACGATGGAATTTGATAGGAGAAAAAAATAATCTGCAGTAGACATCAGGCCCATATTCCGAAAACATTTTAAGGGTAAAGGAGCTCCAGGCTTGATGATTTAGGAGTAGCTCTTAAACAAAACGGGTATTGCAGTCCTAATTTTAGATCTTAGAGTATTTCACATTTCTCAGTTTTAGAAATCAGCTCCTAAATCTGTGAAGAGTTAGAAGTAGTCAAGAAAAACTCCTAAATCACTCAGTGAATCACAAATAATCCTAAAGAGGCTGCTAGCGGCAATCCGCCTCGTAATCAAGTGAACATTTTAGAAACCTTTAATGTTACAAGTGGGAAAGCTACATTTATTTCCATCCATATATTTTACTACACTTATTTTTTGTCATTTGCAGTAATCCGGACTCTTAGTTTTCATTTAATAATGTCGTTCCTTTCAAGCAGAAGTTAGACAGGAAGTCAAATCTGTTTTTGCGTAGAGTTTGGTTTTGGTTTGCACCTCTCACCATCATCATGGTCATTTTATGGTGTGTTCCATTTACCTTGGAAGTCAGAAGTTAGAAGTCGGAGGTGGGAATGACATCACACCGTTATCAGCGTTTCAGTTACAAAGTTGGAAAAAACATGGCTGAAACTACGACCTCGGGGGTCGTTCCAGTTGAAAGTTCTAACTCGGAGCTCGGAAATCCCGACTTCCAAGTACAAGTG
The DNA here is from genome assembly GCF_963691815.1 of Echiichthys vipera. NCBI lineage: Eukaryota > Metazoa > Chordata > Actinopteri > Perciformes > Trachinidae > Echiichthys > Echiichthys vipera. Next base: position 29,118,429 of record NC_139827.1, on the reverse strand, counting down.
GAATGCACCATTATTCTGATCTGAATCGTGACAAGCGTACCAAACAGGACTGATTTTTTTTTTTTAAACGTTCCACCCCTAATGAGCTGCCAGACATGTAAGAGGCTGACAATTTAGCTGCACATATACTGGACTACTGGCCAGTAGCCTGTTCTCTTTTTTTTATGTTTTTGATTTTATCTTCATTTGGATATGGAAACATACCCCTTGCAGTATTTCTCTCAAGAATTCACCCAAAACAACCCAAGACCCACAACAGCCAATCACAGTTTGATGAAACATGACATCATCCATAGCAACAGGGTCAAACCAGCCCTTGCTCTTAGCTTAAGACTTAATAAAAGGTTGGTCTCAGCAGCAAAATGTCAGCCTTTAGTCACAAATTGAATCATGGATTATGTTGTAAATCCAAGGTAATGTTTATAAATACATAGTACTTAGTATGGAATCATATTAGATATGTGTAATTCTCTGCGGAAGGAGTTTTTCTTTAAGCTTTGTTTTTGCAGTTGTGTTAGAGTCACAGAGAAACAGATAAACAGATGTGAGAAATCTGATTCTTTCTACAGTTCTTTCCACAATAATCTAATCATCTCCGAGAGAGGGAGGGACACACACAAGTGAGCGATTGCTTGGTGATGGCAGCAAAGCATTCATGGGAAAAGACAAAAAGAAGAACATTTTATCAGTTTAATCTCTAACAAGCCTATAAATACTGGAAGTAGAGAGACGTAGCTAGCGTATCCCTTCAAGACACAATGTGTTCACCTTGTATCATCTAATTTATTTAAGAAATGGAAAATATAAAATGGATGTAGATGGAACTGTTCGAGCTGATTAAATAGACATACGCCTGTCCTCAGTGGGGTTGCCGGATTGGCGCTGTGTTGTAACTCTGCCAGCAACAACACCCAGGTAGGTAGGGCAAGTACCTGGCTGTAGCTGTAGAGACTTTATACAAGTGTTTGGCTGATGATTAAATGTCTGTTTGTCAAGACATACCTCCATTTGTTCAAACCTCACACATCCTGACCCCCTCACAAGATGTTTAGTCTTTTAAAAAACTATTCAAACCAAAGATGTAAATATAAGTCACTCTTTGTTGGTTGAACTGATTGGCATGTGATGGTGAGCTACAAATAGAGTAGCTATTATCGAGCCAACTTTGTTGGCTCTTTGTGACCATCAAAGTAGTCTGGCACATCTGAGATAGATCTGGCTGCAGGAGTTATCATTCTGGGATAGTGGAAAACTGCTCTGACTTGTTTATACTTCACATGTACACATTAAATATATCACATTCGTCTTGGAGGGCGCTAAGCCTCGGATGCAATGACAATCCAACTTTTACAGCCTTGATACCTGGGCTTTGCATATCGGCCTATTCCTGATACCAATCCAATACCATTGTTGAATTAATAAACTGTACACCTCACTGTGTGGAAGACACTAAAGTTATCAGGCTTAACTTAAACCTTACTTTTCCTAACTACAAATGTACACATTTATTCATTTGTTATTAAAAGAAACAATTGTGCACCAGCTTAAACTTCTGAAAATTAAAATGAAATGTAACAGCTGAACCTGAGAATAAAGTACATAAGTAAATAACAATGTGCTGCCCCTTTCAGAGAGTTGGCAAGTTTAGAGAGTGCAGCGCTGTTTGCCTATTCAGACTCGCCGTAGTTGTTGTGATGTTATGGCAAAGCTGTGGTTTTACCTTTTACTATTTTTTTTCTCAGCTGTAAGGAACGCATGTCTCTAAGTAACCAGGTATATTTGATTTGAATATGTAACATTTTGACCGGTGAAACTTAATTCAAACTGCTGCTATGTGGAAAAACATGGACCCAGCTAGATGCTAACCGCTCTAGCCCGTCTATGATATTTTCAAAGTTAAGTTAGCATTCATGCTAATTGTCATTTTTCGGCACTATTAATAAAAGAAAATCGTAACATGAGCTATTGTTGCAGTTGTGAACACATTATAATTTGTACAATTGTATCTTTATTTCCGTTTATTTCCGTTCACTAAACTGGGTGAAATATCTCCATACAGTTGAGTCTTTGCACTCTCCATGATGTTGCTGGTGTTGGCTGTTGGCTGCACACGCGCCACTCATGACCATTTAATGGATCGGTCCATGGATCTGGTTAATAATCAGATACCCGATCCAGCTAATTTGTCAGTGTACATTCAGTGTGTCAGATTGCTACCGTGAAAAGATAGATATATGCATTATGAATGCAGTACAGCAAATCAGTCTGATATCCAAAATACATGACAATAACTTCAAGAGTAGAGAATGCTTGAAATCTATTATTTCCATTATGAGGAACCGTAACTGCAACAGTCAGCAATGGATGCTCCAAGAGCATTCATGAAAAGTGTCAGGCTGACAAATGTGATGTTTTGTGATTGATGTGAGAGGGAAGTACAGTATACCGGTAATATTCCCAGCAGCCTCTAATGTTACAGCTTTAAAAAAAAAAAATCTGCCTACATTTCCTGTCTTCTCTTCTCTTGAACGCTGCGGTTGCAAAATAGGAATTGCTGTGCCGTCTCAACACAATTTTACACAGTTTTTACCAGAGTGGATTGGATCTCCGGACCACTGAGCTTGTACTACATCAGTATTGTCAATCAAAGCCACTTGAAAAGGGAAACATGATTATGGGATTAGAGGGGATTAGATGTGTTTGACATTTGGAAAGCACAGATATTTGGCTGCAATCCATCCCTGATGATCATCCATTTTTAGGATGAAGTCACTCCCCTGGAAATCCACCATTTCAGAGCTTCAAAGTCTATATGTTCCTTTAAATGTGTGTCCATTTCACACATGATAGCTGGATTATTCTTCCTTGCTTTTGTGTTGTGTCTCAGACTGTAACCTGAGAAGAGAGATATTGTGAGCGAAGCAAACAGGAATAGTGAGCTATGGAGGAGATGTAAAGGGGGCAGAGATATAAGATGAAAAGAAAGAGAGAGAAGCAGGTGAGGGGTATTCAAAGACAGATGGATGGATAATGTGCTTATGACTCAAGATCCCCCAGGAGACATTGCTGTCTCGTTGTGTCACTCAGCACTTTCATCACTAAGCCCTCCTCCTCTCTCATCTTTTATCGCACTTCTGTTTTCTAACTTCTTTTCATTTCATCTTCTGCTCCTGTCACATCCTACTGTACCTGACGATAAACCGGGCACCTTTCTCTTCTGTTCTTTCTTCGGATACTTAACTACCCCTCTTCTCCTCCTCCTCCTCCTCCTCCCCCTCCTCTCCCTCCCAGACCTCTTATTTTCTCTAATGGATGGTGCTAATGCCCATCATCAGCAACGTCCGTCTGGGGGAGATTCCTTCCTGCATCTGCCCACCGAGGGACACAAAAGGCCTGCTGAGATCATTCACTTATTCATTCCATCTATCTATAAATTAATTGAATTATCTGCCTCCATCCATCATCCATCCATCCAGTCACTCATTCATTCTTTTTGGACTCATGCATCCACAATTAATTACTTTTTTTTTGCTGTAAATGATTCATTCATTCATCTGTTCACTTTTTCATTCACTGCTCTTATGCTCTTCGTCCATCTGCCAGTCAGCGTAAGTTGATTCCTCGCGAATGCTCACAAGCACATAAGTATCTATTTCCTAGTCACAGTCTAGTAGATTCAGCCTCTGATGATGTGAAAGGGGTATTAGGTAACAGCTAATGACCATGTCTTTGTCTGACTGCCTCAGTCGTCAGATCAGACCGGGAGGAAGGTTTTGTGTGTTTGTTTGTTTGTTTGTTTGTTTGTGTGTGTGTGTGTGTGTGTGTGTGTGTGTGCGTGTGTGCGTGCGTGCGTGCGTGCGTGCGTGTGTGTGAGTGTGTGTGTGAGAGCAATAATGCGTTCACCGTACTGCCCCGAGCTAATCAGTGTTAGCCACATCCAGCTGTTAGCAACTCTCTGGGATTTCTCCGTTTATAGTTAACACACAAAAAACTGTCCTGATGGCTTATTTGACGTGTATATTATTGCCGACACCATGGGATGATTTTGCGCCTGAATTATTCTTAAATCTCTAAATGTCCTTTCCCATTCCTTTCTGTAATATCTAACTGAAGGTCTTTTATCCAATTTGAGTTTTCTGCTGATGATCTTAGAAATTGACTGTACATTTCTGAGATTTTTCCAGCATGAGGGTCTGCTGTTGCCAGTTCTTCATTGCAACTTAGAGCAGGGCATTGGTATGATCTATTCCTGGAGTGAAAGAAACTTCTTATTTGAGAATACTTAGTTAACAAATAAGTTTGAGGTACCCCAAAATTGTCTTTAAGATTTTCAAAAGACACAAGAGTGTTGTCTTAGAGGTTTTGAAATTTTCTGTAAACCCAGTTGAACCCAAAGTCTAGACCCTTGATCTGATGTACCTGGTGTAAACATCGCATAACCCCAAATAGATGAATTTTGTGATATACTGTACTCTTGTGGTTGTAACAAAAGGATTGGTTGTGTTCTGTTTAAGCCTATATCGGGCTCTGTTGATGAAGGAGTCCTTGAAGTGGTCGATTTACGTTTATTGTAGACAAGAGTAGAAAAAACTGTTGGAAACAGAGCGTTCAGGACAGTCTCAGATCTGAGGTTTTTGCTCACAGGGATTACTTTTACTTTTCATACATTTAACTCATAATTTGATATTTTGGCCACGTTTAATATGAACATCGGATATTGTAACAATATACATGTGAAAAAATAAAGGAGCCCGCTTTAGGCTTTTATTACTATTTTCCAATATTAAATAGATCAATATATGACCAATTGAATTATCAGAGTGAGATTAATTGATAATGAATCTAATTTTTAGTTGCAGTCATAAACACAAGTGTTCATGTCCATTTTCTCAAGTTTCTCTGACTCTAAGGATGACATTAATGTCTCTATGTGTGTGCGTGTGTGTGTGTGTGTGTGTCTGTGTGTGTGTGTGTGTGTGTAAGCTGATATTGCTTTACCTAGAGTATTGCAAGACCCATTAACTCCCATCTACAGGGTTTTTTTTTTGTATTAGCCCGACTAAACCCCACAGACACCAGAGGCAACTCATGTCCATTACATCCAGTTACTGAACCACCAAAGCCTGTCAGCAATCATTTATGATCACTCCCTGCCTCACAGCAAACACAAAAGGGACCCATTTGAAGGAAACATCATCATTATTGATAATTAGGAATTATTGATATTGATGTTTGCTGAGGCTTGAATGCAACAGACAATTTGCCCATAACTCGGGCTAAGAGCCAATTAGGCTGCATGAAGTCACAAGTGACATCATTGGCCTCAGACCTATTACACAGAAAACCCCCTGCCAGGAGAAGTGTGTGTGTGTGTGTGTGTGTGTGTGTGTGTGTGTGTGTGTGTGTGTGTGTGTGTGTGTGTGTGTGTGTGTGTGTGTGTGTGTGTGTGTGTGTGTGTGTGTGTGTGTGTGTGTGTGTGTGTGTGTGTGTGTGTGTGTGTGTCCATGAAGCAATGCATTTAGCAAGATATTTTCTCTTTTACGAACTTACATCTTGCATTCTGATTGTTAAGGTCTTATGGAGTTGGATTTTATAGTCTTATGAAAACACTTTGAATTAACACATTTCACCCCCTCTCATAGTATTTCTTTTTTCTAAATGGACAGAAAACACTTGATCTTGCTGATCACCATTCAGAAAATCTTGTTTTGATACTGTTTTTTTCCCCCTGAGCTCTCTTCCTCCTTTTTGATTTGCTTATTTTCCCGGATTCATGTGTGGAATGTGTCATTTCATTGCACTGGCCCTTTGTAGGTAATGGGATGTTAATAATTTACTGAAACCAACAAAAGGAATTTTGACTGATTAAAACTAGCCTATATAACAGTTGACAATGCAGAGCCATTTAACAAATAATTCTGTATGTATGACTCCTTTGACCGTTACCCCTGGCAGGTAAATGGAGGTGCAGGACAGGAGCCGCTCCCCTTCCCGTAGAACCAGCCGGGTGGAGCAGGTGGTGGGACGATGGCTGAGACGGTCCCGAGACCTCGGCAGCAGGTCTCACTCTCTGAGCAGGTAAACCTCTGTTTTTATCTTATTCAAATTCATTAGTTAGGTTATGTCTTTGGTAGAATGTAACAATGTACATTTACTCATGTACTGTACTAAAGTACACATTTGAGGTACTTGTACTTTACTTGAATCTTTTCTTTTCATGCCACTTTCTACTTCAACTCCACTACAAATATTTTACTTTTTACTCCACATTTATTTGATAACTTTGATTACCAAACAATATAAAGGAATAAACCGTATAATATATATATGAATACAGCTGCTTCGTTCCTACCCTCACCTATGGTCATGAAAGCTGGGTCATGACCGAAAGAACGAAGTTGCGGGTACAAGCGGCCGAAATGGGTTTTCTCAGGAGGGTGGCTGGAGTCTCCCTTAGAGAGAGGGGGAGAAGTTCGGCCATCCGTGAGGAACTCGGAGTAGAGCCGCTGCTCCTTTGCGTTGAAAGGAGCCAGTTGAGGTGATTCGGGCATCTAGTAAGGATGACCCAGGATCAGGTGGAGAGATTATATCTCCACACTGGCCTGGGAACGGGATCCCCCAGTTAGAGCTGGTTAATGTGGCCCGGGAAAGGGAAGTTTGGGGTCCCCTGCTAGAGCTGCTGCCCCCGCGACCCGACCCCGGATAAGCGGATGAAGATGAGATGAGATGAGCTGAAATAATTAGTCAATTAATCAATTAGGACTATTATGATTTTTTTTTACACATAAAAATGACTGAAAAAAGTTTCCAGCTTCTCAAAAGTGAGGCTCTTTCTACATTGAGTTCTTTTACTTTGAAGTGCATTTTCTTCATATACTTTCACATTTTCAATGACAGACTTTTACTTGTATTTTCACAGTGCTTTTACTCAAGTGAAGGATCTGAATGCTTCTTTCACCCATGCTTTTGACTGTGGGAGAGGCCTCTGTGAATATATATATATATATATATATATATATATATATATATATATATATATATATATATACAGTATATAACCAACATTATTGACCCACCAAGCCATCTGCATTGGCTCTAGCAAAAAACAAACTATTCATGCTGTGTTTCGCAGTGTTTTTCTTTCTCCTTTCATTCTTCTAATATACACAAATATGAAGTTGTCCGCCGCAGAACAGATCAAGCTGCCAGAGCAGAAATGCAAATACATTATAGGCAAGATACATTTCTGAATTAATAATTTTTGTTTTTTCATTCATGTCCACCTGCTCCTCTCCAGAGACCGGATTGGAGTGGATGGGAAGTCCGCGGAGGGCAGTGGTTCTGATCAGAGGAATTACCCCTTCCGCTTCATCGTTCAGATCCAACGGGACCCGAACCTCAACTCTCATGGCCTCGCTCTGTCCTCCCAGACCCCCATCCTGGTGCAGGACGTTACACCAGGTACAACAGAAATGAAATAAGCCTAGAAGAGGGACGAAGCAACATTACAAAGGAGGTCTACAATCTTAAACTAGAGCAGACAAAATATGAATATGTTCTAAGTTCTTCACCCCAGTGCCTGATCTGATGGAAAATGTATAATGCTGATCTCTGAACTTTGCATCAAGGTGGAATGAAAATATATGCAAACCTTGTTGCGGTAATATATAGGTCCTCTGTACACAAATATCAAACAGTTGCCCTTAAACACAATGCAGCACTTCAACAACACACCAACAGTTGAAGAAAAACAGTACTACTCAGTATTAGGGAGTTTCATTGCATAGCTGACACTGCATGTTGAGGGGAGTCCAACTGTGTCTCGTTGGTACCTCTGATCCTCCTAACACCAGCTCAAACTCCTTCCCCCGCGGGGATCACGTTCTACATGCCAGCTTCCATTGCCACGGTCTGCAGTGTTTTGGTCTGCTTGTCAGTGTCTCTTGCCCAACATGCACAGTCGCTACTGTTCACTTTGAAGGTGGTGAGTCTTCATAGCAGCAGCCCTGGAATGACCTGTCCCATCCATATGAGGGTTAGGACAATACTGATGGACATGCAGGACAAACTTGAGGGTTTGCAATTCAAATGTAATTCATTGAATTGCAATATAATTAGCTTTTAATGACAGAAATTGAGGAATTTGCATGCAATTAGGCTGACAGGACCACCATCATTACGGTATGCTGTAATTGGTCAGAGTAACATCCCATTCTCCCTGTTGTCTCTAATTTTGCATAGAGCAAGCCTCCCCAGCAGATTTAATAATGAAACTGTGCCAGACAACTGCAGGCATCTGGCCAGTGTACAAGACAAACTATAACAAGTGGAAAGGGATGCTAAGACTGTATGCTCATACTGCATACTGGCACACAGAATTAAGCATTAACAAAGGGTGTGTGTGTGTGTGTGTGTGTGTGTGTGTGTGTGTGTGTGTGTGTGTGTGTGTGTGTGTGTGTGTGTGTGTGTGTGTGTGTGTGTGTGTGTGTGTGTGTGTGTGTGTGTGTATGTGTGTGTGTGTGTGTGTGTGCGTGTGTGTGTGCGCGTGTGTATGTGTGTGTGTGTGTGAGTGAAAGAGGCAGCATATTCCCCCGAGGTGTACTGTCACCAAGAACCTTTTCCAATCAATCATGTCTAATGTGGGATATGGATACAGCTGGAGCTGTGTCCATAGGAAAGCTAAATAGTCCTCAACTAAATTAATTAATTAATTATTATTATTATTATTATAATTATTTAATAACTTTTATCTAACCAGGTTTTCCAAGGTAGCCCTGGCCAAGGTAACAGCATTACACAGAACTTTCAATAGTACACAAAAAAATATTAAAAACACATAAACCAGACATGCAGTAACAACTTGCATTTGAATGTGATGTGACACTAATGGTTACCAACTTTCCTAAAATGCGCTACAGTATGCATAGTGAATAACTGCCTACAGTATGTTTTAGCTCACAATATTTAACACACCACTCATATCTTGCATGGTAGAGTATACTATTCTTAATTGGGATATACCTGTTTTAGGAAATTACATTTGTTTGTATTTAGTCCTATTATTTTGTCAGTAAAGGCTTAAACATACCTCACCATTTTAATGGGCCAGCATCAAGTCTTCATTGGATCTAAAGAGTCAGTAACATTTGTATTGCTCTCATCTGACTGAAATTAAAAAATCACTGAAAATTCATTAAACACATATGCATAATATATTCTTCATATATTCGATCTCTGCTGCTGAGTTGGAGAGCCACAAGAATCTGAATCCCCCTGAGGTCCAGGGGCAGATAACCTCACTTTCGCCTGTCTGGCTCAAGTCTACTCTGCCACCATCTGCTTCTGCACCCCACCCCCAAACACACACACACACACCAACAAACACACACACTGTTACTCATGACTCCAGTGGCCCCGTGAAGCCTTGGCTCAGTATTTCCTCTCATTCTGTCTCTCTGGCGCGTGCTGCAGCATCGAGACAGTGAAATATGAATACTTTATTTAAATTCATTTTCGGTGTCACCTGCGTCTGTCTACATTCATTTTATGTATCATCAAGTAAAAGCTTGTATTGAATAACTCAGTAATGGAGGGTTACCTGATGCTGTATACAGACAAAAACATTCTGAAAATGCTGTTGAGGATAGTGATAGGAAGGTGATGGCAGGGAGTGATAGAGGTGATGAATCTCTGTGTACTGTGTGAGAAACAGTATCCATAGATGACACAGTTTAAGGTACAACATTTGTTCTTTTGTGCCCGTAAATGTCTGTCTATAGTCAACAGTCATGGTTTTGTCTGTGCTGCATATTTAATATTGCCACAAATTACAACTTTTCTTTCAGTATTGGTATGGTAGAACTCCGCTTCACTACAGCACCAGTGACACAGTACTTTCTGTAATTGCTTGACCAGAGGGCAGCTAAACCATTTGCATATGAAGTTTGAAATAGCTATTGCTTGCTGTAATCATTCCTCCTGTTAATGCTGACCATTCAAAATCCCTTCTTAATGCACTACCAATATAAGTGATGGGATCTTAAGAAGGGGATCTTTTAGTGGCCAGTATGAACATGAGAAATTATTACAACGAGAAAGAGAGTTTGATCACCTCACTATTGTTTTAATACAGATTTTTTTCATGTAACATTAACTCATAATGTTTTTTTTTCATCTAACAACTATTAACAGAGAAATCGGGGGAGAGTGGCTAACAGCTGGACGTGGCTAACACTGATTAGCTCGGGGCAGTACGGTGAAGGCATTTAAACGTCTTTTTTAACCACTAATACCGCTCAAAATAACACCAAACCTCTGCAGTAGCATGAGAAGAATACCTACATATAAAACAAAGCATCAACAACTTAGTTAGTGAACCCAGAGTTTATTAAAAGAGTGTTTTGAAAGACTTACCTACTGGCCTGGCACCAGCTCCTCTCGTAGTAATGTCCATTCAAGTCGAATACCAAATGCAAACCAAAAGGAAGGAGCCCATTGGTGCTTTATTTAGGAATCTGTCGCCTCTTCCAATTTATTCTCCATGGGAAAAAAGTGTCCAGTACGGTTCTGTTGATGAAGGATGGGGAATCCTCCATAAAAGTCACACAGCATGTTGCAGTATTCAATGATTCCAGGCCACGGCGGAAAATTTCACTCCGTACATTTTTTTCTCCTTCGGCACACCAAAAAATGCCCGCACACCGAGACTGCTAATGCTGCCTCTACTTGTGGCCGCTTACAGCAACAGACGTCGCCATACCCTCGCGTGACATTTCAGTGCTGCAGAGAAAGTTGCTCTCTGGGACTTTTCCAAACCTTTTACATCTACTATTGCCTTATATTGACCAAAAGGCACAAACCACAAAGTTTATGTGTTTTGCTTGAATAAATCATCAATGTGCTCCTTCCTCTTGGATTGCATTGTGAAATCGACTTGGGTGGACTTTCAAAACACTCTTTTAATAAACTCTGGATTCACGAACTACATTGTTGGTGCTCCTTTTTATGTGTAGGGATCATGCCATTGTAGTTGTTTGGTGTTATTTTCAGCAGAATTAGTGTTAAAAAAAGTTGTTTTAATGCCTTCACTGTACTTCCCCGAGCTAATCGGTGTTAGCCACGTGCAATGGCTAACACTCGATGGCTTAGTTGATGTATATAATTGCCGAAAAAGACCATGGGATGATTTTTCGCCAGAATAACACTTTAATTATTCACAGTATGGGACATCATCCACGTTTTTAATTTTTTTTTACTGTAACTTCTGGTCACAACTTGAACTGTTCATATGTTCTTACAGTGCAGTCTGTACAAGGGTTCTCTTCCAGTTATCTACTAATACAATGACATAAAAGACATTTACATATCTATTCGCTACAGAACTGAATCCTACGGAAAGAAGATTTTGCCCCTAGTGTAATCAGTAGGTGGTGACAGCAGCCATCTAGTTTTGGATGCTTACCTCGGGACAATAAACGAAAGGTGACATCATTGTTAAATACTGGAATACAGTTTGGGAAGGTGGTAGAATGCTAAATGAGATGATGGAATATAGACTTGTTTGAAATAGTCTAAACTGGATGTACAGTGATAAGACTGGTCTTCCTGCAGTGGGACAGTTAGGCTCAGAGAGCTGTGTGAAAAAAATTATGCATCGGTGTAAGATGAAAGAAGATCACCAGAATTCAAGCTGCCTGTCATCAGCCCGTGTTGCAGTATGAATGCAGTCCAATTGAACACCCTCAGGCATGACAACACAAGGACATTTTGTGTGTCCAGGTGGTCCTGCAGATGGCCGGCTTGTCCCTGGCGACCAGCTTGTGAAGATCAATAACATCGCTGTCGATGACCTGACCCCGGAGCAAGCTGCTGAAATAATCAGGTCTACACCGACAGCTCACACACACACACACACACACACACACACACACACATACACACACACACACGCACACACACGCACACACACTTCCACCCATTATCAGTACACCACAAAACTCTTAATAAAACTAGGCCATGCACATCACGTCTCACCTTACCAGCCACCCTTTGTTTTTCAGGGAGTGTCAGGATACGTTGACAATGACTGTCCTCAGAACGATGCTGGTGAGTCTACTGTATCTAACATACTCTCACACACACATACACATTAGGATGATGATTGCTCTTCCAATTACAGCAGCATTTTAGGTGCACTTTGAACGTTTCCTCTTGTAAATATGTACATGGGACACATCTATAGTGTGTGTATGTGTACACACACTATAGATATGTCCCAATACACATGGGATTTTAAAACGCTGTTGTCAACAAACCCATAATTCAGAATGTCAATGAGGCTTGGGGTCAAGCATTACTGCCAACAAGCGTCCTGTCACCAAGTTGCCATTACTACATTAGGGTTAACAGCGACAACACGTTACATCCTCAGATAGACACACACTCTATCATGATCACTCAATCTATGTGTGTGTGTGTTTGCTATGTGTGTGTGTGTGTGTGTAGGTGGTGGATCTCACTCTGAAAAGCTGGCGTATATGTTTGCACGGAGGTGAAGTAGATCGGTAAATAAACGGCTGCTCCTCAGTGATGCTCATCAGTTGCTCTGCTGATGGAAGCATCTTTACCATCTGATTCATAGCTCACAGCTCCTCCAAGAAATCATTATTGAGCTTTGAGGAATTATTATCATTTCCCAGAAAATATTCATCTCTGTCATGCTTGTTGATGGTAACAAAACATCAAAAGAATTCTGAACCAAGGCATGCCTAAGCGAGTACATTTTTTATTATAATCAGAAAGTGGTAAGAGCAGGAGAATTGTTTGACAGTTTCTTCTGGTGCTTTTAATCCAACATCCACCACTAACTGGGTTTGAAGTAATTCAGGTAACAATGTCTTTGTTACTGAGCACCTGTACTTAAAGTAATAATCTTGAAGATTTGCATTTCAATAAATCTGTAAAGTCACTACCACCAAATGAGCACACAATGAACTCAATGGTGATTGAGCCTTTTGCCCACTTTTGGCAGTCCTGCATTTGCAGCATTTTGAACCGGGTGCCAGTGAAACATTCACAAGAAAGATCCCACGTGGCGCAGTAGGTAACCATTTTCCATCGCCCAGCAGTCGTTGGTCCACAACAGAGGGAAGGCAGAGATAAAACATCAGGCTACATCCACACTAATACACTTTCATCCTTAAACAGTATTTCAAAACTAAAACTCTTTTAGCTCTGTGTCAGATGCATGTTATGTGACTATGCATGTACACTTGTCACTCACATGCCGGTGTAAACAGGAATCAGATTGTGTAACATTACCCTTGGAAGACTAAACTAACTCGGTGGACGTGCCTACTCAGGGAATCCAGAGAGTCATTTTAGTCTCTACCAACGTCACTCTGCAGCTGAAAATCGAGCAAAAAGTAAGACCAGAGATTTATTTGTCTGGTAAATGGTCACATTCACCCATTCAAACAGATGGCAGAGGCTACTTTCACATCATCTCATATAAGGTATCCTGTCATTTAAACCACATTCACCCAGAACGAGGGTGGGGGACAATTTGGTATTCAGTGTCTTGCCAAAGGCCACTTAGACACACGGAAACTCTCGGGATCGAACGGTATGTCTCTTGAAAGGAGGACGAGCCGCTCTACCTCTGAGCCACAGCCACCGCGATGAGAAGAAACTGTTACTGAAATAAACATGAGTATATGGCAGTAATGGCGGTAGAAAACCTAGACTGGGAGTCGTTGAAAAGCAAATACGGGGACATATTACAGTGGTATAGGGAGCATTATCCATCGCCAGAGGAAGCTATAGCAAGGGGCAAGGAGCACCCACACAAGAAGGATGAAATCACAAAGCGTATGTCAGCCTACCTAACTGATCAGACTGAATTAAAACGTAGTAGTGTGGATGTAGCCTAAAACACAACCCATGAGTTTTCAAATGTCTCCATCTTAGGGGCTCGGTGTAGTGTGGATGCAAGGCATAAATGTATTAAAAGAATATGTATGGATCTAGCCTCACTCTTCCACGCACTTGGGTGTGAAGTGGCCCAGATGCTAAATACCAACTGCCTGGCGACACTGTCTCTGAGATCAAAAACCCTCCTCCAATAACCGCCTATCACCATAGGTACCGACAAAGAGCACAAAATGGAGATCTTCGAGATTGTCATTTTAAGATCAATATGAATGAATAATGGATATCTCCTAAATGTAAATCTTTTGATGGAACCGCAAAGTGAAATAGTATTACTTTGACTACATTAATGGATTTTAAAAATGGATGCCTCCAGCTATATAGCGTAAGCACGTCTCATTCTTCCTGGTGTCTACATTTCTGCAATATTAAATGCTATTCAGTATCCACTGTGCACATCCTTCCTGGACAGTGCTTGGGATTTTCTAGAACTTGTTACAATTTCAACCTGTTTTGAATAAATCCTCAATGTATTGCATAAAGTATTTGATAACATGGACATTTGGTTTGATATAGTAGTGATGTTAAAGTGTTAGTCTGCAGCCTGCTGTTGAAGTCAACCAAAGAAAAGCAAGGTATATAATAACAACCTATTGGATAGTTTGGTTACATTTCTGTATGCATGCATGCAAAAACAATGGGCTGTGTATGTTTTCATTTCCCTCATATGGATCACTTCACTGTGCTTCACTAAAATATATATCTGAACCACATTTTTGTCCTCATTAAACTATAAAAAATGAAACAGCATGATTGTCTGATTTATTCATTTGTTTTCCTCCGCAGGGCCCAAAGTCGTCATTCATCACACCAGAGAAGAGGGCCAAGCTCAGGTCCAACCCTGTGAAAGTTCACTTTGCTGAGGAGGTGGAAGTCAATGGACACTCTCAGGTGAGTGAGACGACAGGGGATGCATGCAATTATTCTGCACCGTTAATGCTCATGACTTACAAATAAGTTCTAGATCCCATCCCTTTCTTTCTGCTTGACAGTGTGCCCTCGAAACACATTCATCACAATCTTCGACAACTTGAAACCATGTATCTTATGTTGCTGCATCCTTAGCAGAGAATGAAGTCACTCTCCCTCTGTGTTTGTTGGACTCTGAGCTTCTATGTTCTCTGATTTGGAGCGGGGCTGGCCACATGTGCATGTGAGCCCCTCCCTTTGAAGCTGTTGACGCTGTAGTTTCTGAATGTCAGTCAAACTCTGGTGAGAGCCATATGACAACTCTGAATATTTTTTATATCCCCTTTAAAGTTTTGTTTAAATGTGATTGGCTGATGCCAGAGTTGGGAACAATGATGGATTTAAAATGTACAGATGTTTTAGAAGAAGAAGAAGAATTCCTTTATTAGTCCTGCAACGGGGAAATTCGATTTTTTCATTCTATTATTGTTATTCATGTTACACACACACAGGCCCGAAATACACACACATGCACAGACAGGACCTATATACATACAATTAATGGAGAGATGTTAGAGCGAGGGGGCTGCCAGTGACCAGCGCCCCGAGCAGTTGGGGGTTTGGTGCCTTGCTAAAGTATGTCCTTTATTAAGAAGGACATGCTCCGAACACATTTGTTAGACCTCAAGGATACACACAATGGTGAAATGAAGGAATAACTCCACAGTGCCCCCATTTTGATTAATCAACATTGTTGAAAAAACAGACAGTGCTTTAATATGTGATGTTCAGAGAGCTTTATTGTCCCTCAAGGGGAAATTTGAAATGCAGTTAGCGGTACAAAAGAACTATGAACATTTAACAACACAGTTAACAAGGCATAAACATCGTAGCTACACACAACCAACAGAATGACTAAAGTACTTTCAACAGTGTCACATTACACTCAAGAGTTGTGCAAGTTAATTGCTTTAATTGCACAAGGAACAAAATAAAATGTGTCCCTGTTTGTTTTTACTCTAGGGGACCTATATCTCCGTCCAGGGGGAAGGGTGGTCAGAGCTTAACAGCATTGACCATGCCTTTTTCAAAACTTGTTTGTCAAAGAGAAAGCTGCTTTAACCCAATTATCCTACTGGCCTCTACTGTGCCAATTTTGAACAAAGGACTTTTGTATTGTAAGGTTCCAATACAATGAAATCAAACAAAAAGTGCGACTCAATATAGGATCTAGAATAATTCCTCCAAAGTCCTCGCCACATAAAAAGAGTTTATTCTGTGCAGGATATACAATCTCTGCAGTATTATGCTGTACGTGTTATTGCTAGTTCTACCTTTGCAGAAGGATGAGCAGTGATGTTTTATAACTGATCTGTAGTATGCCATACAGTATGCTGTTTCGCTCTTATATGCCTGGCTCTGGTTGGTCGGAGTTCCCATTCTGCCAGTGGATGTGAAATTAGCTGGATGAGGAAAACCACAGAGGCTGGAGTGCCCATTACTAATCACAGAGAATACACGGATCAATATCTGCCTCATCTCCAGTCCTAATGTCTGTGATTACAGGACAGTGAGCATCAGAACAGGGAGAAGGGTAGAGGGAGAAAGAGAAGACTTTAAGCCATTAAAATGGAGAGGAAACGAGAGAAAGGGAAGATGGAAGGGTGACGAGGGAGGGGTTGACTCAAATTTGAAAGCTCTCCATTTAAACTTCAAAACATAGAGACATTAATGTTGCATTGCATGAAAGTGTCATTACAGAAAAACACTTTCTAAAAATGATAAGAGAACAGGGATGATGACTCACCACTCTAAACAAGCTCAGCAGACAGAAACGGACTGGGTGATGAAGAAAATGCGAGTGAGAAGAGCTGAAAATGATACGAGGCTTTTTGGTTTTGGCTAATGTATTAATTACAATATTTTTGTATTTCTGTTAAAGCAGAATTTCTTCACTTAAATGGCAATAAAAACGGAAATCGAATGCATTTCCATTCAATTTCCCTAAACAATAAATCACAAAAGTGCATTTAAGCTTGGCTGAGGTGGAAAACTCAGTATCAATATATTGCAAAAGCAAAAATGAAAAGTCTGACAGTGAAATGGAAACAAACACAGCGGATAAATCATGTACATGACCTTCACTGAAGACACTAAAGATAGCAGCAGATGAAAACGTCAGGTATGTCTGGAGCAGAAGGCAAAGTGCCTTAAATGAATACATGGAACACATAGGTCATATTTCCATCATGTTTTCCTCATGTTTATTTCCCATTTGAGCTTTGACTGGCACTCTTTAGTTCTATCATCTCATTGTGCCTGCTCCCTCTGAAATGCTATTATGGCACATGACTAGAAAATAAGCGCCACCAGCTGTTTATCCCGATTACCAAACCCCAATATTCTGGAAATTCAATTAATATTTGCACTACATTTGGCCCTAACAATCTGGATACAGACTTTAGCGGTTCACGCAGGATTGTGTGGTTTTGGGGACGTGCGCCAGAGACCCTTTGAAAATGGAGAGGACTGAGCTGGTTGTTATTTACATGATCATGTTTAAAACGATCTTAAATACAAATCATAATAGCAAGAGCATTCATTCTTCTTGCAGTAGAAAGTTTAGGCTTTCGATGGCATCTGATGACGTTTCGTGATGCCTGGTAGTATCACAGAGTAGTAACCCCATAATGCCTGTGCAGGATTGTTGTTTATATGATGCCCTATAAAGCTATCTAAAATAAAAAGTCTAACAGCTAATGCATTCATTCATTCATATTTTTCAAGCTCAGACTTCTGTCTTTGGCGCCATCACATTGTGCGCTTTTTTTAAGCTTTTCGGTGCAGGGCTACTATCTTTTTCTCTGCATCGGCTGCAGTCCACACCGCCGCAGCTGGAACGCACTACCTGCATTCAAATGGATGTGAGGACTTGTGTTTTCGATGCAACGCCTGATTTGTTGCATGTCAATGCAGCCTTACAGTTCAAACTTGGTCCATTTTCCAACAACATTAAGCCCTTAACCTTGATTTTGATTAATGTCGTTAAATTGGCTATCAATTTATTGCAGAATCGAATTTAAGATTTTACTCATTACTTTTAAAGCACTTCATGGCCTGGCCCCAGACTGTATCTCTGAGTTACTGTCTGATGTCGTCAGGCAGGAACCTGTTGGCTCTTTTCCATCACGATTTAAGACTAAAGAGGACCGAGCTTTTGCTAGAACAAACTACCCGACGAACCCAGACTTTAAATCGCTGCAAACGTATCAAAAGGCTTTAGTAACCAAGTTAGTATTGAATCTTGTGTTCATTTGTGTGCAAGCAGGTTGGTTTATATATGTAAATCATATGTAATGTGTATATTTCTCTTTTTCTATCTTTTATTCCTTGTAGTTCACTTTGTCATCTTTGGTTTTAATAAGTGCTACATTCATAAACTGTATTATCATATTATTATCTAAGACACACAGATTAAGGGATGAAAAAACTCATCCAATTGAATCCATGTCTCAAACCGCTTTCTTTTCTTGACTCTCTCTTGTATCTCCCTGTCAGACTGTAATTTATGATTCTCTTGAACCAGCAAGTTTTACAACGCTCACAGTTTCATCTGACACTTCCCCTGATCCCTGACCCCATGTCTGCTTTATAGGGCAACTCGCTGCTCTTCCTGCCTAATGTTCTGAAGGTGTATCTGGAGAACGGGCAGACCAAGGCCTTTAAATTTGACCCCAGCACCACAGTCAAGGTACTATGCAATGATACAGTCTACCATATTGAGATCCGTTCCTATTTATTTATCACTCATACTAGATGACAGTTGTAGCAGAGTTGGGGGGTCATGGTGTGCTTATGTAATGGAAGCCAGTTTACATGCTGTCTTAATAAACACAGTGTAGAGTGCTGGAGCGATGACATATTTTTGTAGGCCAACCCAGAAGTTAGCATCACCCTGGTTCCCTCGACAAAAAGCCCATGAGAGAAAAAAAGCAAGTTTTGTAAAGCAAGATAATCGTCACAAATAAACACCACTTTTATGATTTTTTTCGGCACTTACATACATCAAATAAGCCATCGAGACAGTTTTTTTGGTGTACGACCTATTAACGGAGAAATTGGGTAGAAGGCAGTACGGTGATGGCATTAAAACAGCTTTTTTCAACCACTAATACTGCTCAAAATAACACCGAACTTCGACAATAGCATGATAAGAGTCCCTACAAATAAAACGAAGCAGCTGAGTTAGCAAATCCGGAGTTTATTAAAAGAGAGTTTGGAAACTCCTCTCGTAGTAAAATCTATTCAAGTCGATTACCAATGCAATCCAAAAGGAAGGTTTTGTAAGGGTTTATGTGTAGGGATACTTATCATGCTACTGTAGATGTTTGGTGTTATTTTGAGCAGTCTTAGTGGTTAAAAAATACGTTTTAATGCCTTCACCGTATTACTCTGAGCTAACCAGTGTTAGTCCCGGCCAGCTGTTAGCGACTCTACCAGATTTCTCTCATAAAAGAAAAACTGTCTCGATGGCTTATTTGATTTATGCAAGTGTTGAAAGAGACCATGGGATGATTTTGCGCCTGAATTACACTTTAAGCTATTAACAAACTACATCGCAGTCACATGACTACAATGTCACAAACACCACTAGTAACTAGTGCTCAGCCTGATGCGGTTAAATGTCCCCGACAACCCCTGTATTCTCACTTAGCCACTTGTTAGCAACCACATGTTTTTTTGGCACAAAAGCTTCAGACGTTGAGATTTATGATGGGATTTGCTCCCTCAGTTTTTATCAGTATTAAATATGCTCTAAATCAGTTTCCTAGATTTCCTCAGACTCAGATTCCCTTTGCTTTATGAGACCTTCAAACCTTAGCTCTGCTCACCTCAGTACTTATGATTCCTGATGTAATCAAATATTGTCTCTGAAGATATAATGTTCTTTGTGCATCAGGACATTGTGATGACACTGAAAGAAAAGCTTTCTCTGAGCCGTATTGAACACTTCTCCCTGGTGCTGGAGCAGCAGCACAGCATTGCCAAACTACTGCTGCTACATGATGAGGAGAGGATACAGCAGGTACAAACACACATACACACACAAACACACACACACACACACACACACGCGAATAATTGTTTTACATACATAATCTATACTATAGCTCCAGTTGAAGTGAGTTTAAACTCTGATGGTTCTAAAGCTTTTACCTGCATGGAAAGAACTACGTTTAAATCAGTGTGTGTGTGTGTGTGTGTGTGTGTGTGTGTGTGTGTGTGTGTGTGTGTGTGTGTGTGTGTGTGTGTGTGTGTGTGTGTGTGTGTGTGTGTTCAGGTGGTCCAGAAGAAAGAGGCCCATGACTTCAGATGTCTGTTCCGTGTTTGTTTCATGCCCAAAACCCTCCATAAGCTGCTGCAGGAGGACCCCACTGCCTTTGAGTACCTCTACCTGCAGGTAGATTGATGACACACATAATATCCAGGCTGTGGCAGTTAACTCTTAATATCACTTATCTGTTTTGATACTTGTTAGACTTTGCAGCTTACCCCAGAGTGAGGTTTTGTATCACCTCCAAAAATTCAGTCATTGCTGCAGTCACTAGGTTTTACTGTGATGTAAATCAGCAGACTGAAAACTCAGCTTGTTTTAAAATTAGCAGTTTTTTATCAAATCCCACCATAGTTTTATTCCTGCCCTATTTCCACAGTAAGTAAGTATGTGACCCCCTGTTTTTATGGTCACGTTTGCCCTGCTCAATTGCAAAAAAGTAAATGCTGCAAATGAACAAACCAAAACATTGCTCTTCTACTGATAAAGTTGGCACAAAGAGTCATTTTTGTACCCTTTTGTTAAGGAAAAACTGAAGAAACCTTATGGATATGATTTTTATTGTGATATTAAAGAGAAGATCATGTTAAACAGAACATGATGCTGTGGTATTGAAGCACCAAACGTAGACACACGTTGAGAGCGTTTAAATAGCTTTTTTAAATATTTAAATACTTTAGATAACATTTTCACACTTTTTATATAAATGTTCTTTTCATTTTTTTTAAAAACATTTGATGTCATTTTCTCCCCCTTTTTTTTTTTTTTTACTGTTTTGTGTTGTCTATGTGTGTTAGGGGGTGAATGATGTGCTGCAGGAGCGCTTTGCAATAGAGATGAGGTGTAACACCGCCCTGCGTCTCGCTGCGCTGCACATCCAGGAGAGATTGGCGAGCTGTGGGCTGTCACCAAAGACCAACTTGAAGATGATCACGTGAGACACGCGCACATATTGTACTCCTAGTAAAGACCACAACAAGACCTCCTTTTTGGGGGGAAAATAGTTTTCACACAAGTCAGTTCTTTTCAAAGCAGCATACATTTAAAAAGGCACAACACATGGACATCATATACAGATAACAAAGATAACACACCCTCTCCCCACAAGCACAAGTACAACTGCAGTGTTGTAATACTCAGCCCCTTTAGGTGAGTTTCAAATGCATTTCTTTAAGATTTCCCATTCCTTTTGTAGTCTACATGGAAGAAAAATGGTATATAGCTATTCCATTCAAATTAACTGTAAATTAACACATTAAATGCAGTTTCAGCTCTCTAATAGTCTTGTACACACAAACAGACCCTCTCAGCCTGCATGTCTGTGATTGCTTTAGGAAGACGTGGGGCATAGAGAACTTTGTGTCATCCACCTTGTTGAGGAACATGCGAGAAAAAGATCTGAGGAAGGCCATCAGCTACCACATGAAGAAGAGCCAATCACAGAACGACCCCAAGCAGAAGGGACTGTCAGTCGATCAGACACGGATAAACTACCTGGAGGAGCTGTGTGATCTCAAGTCTTTTGGAGGGAAATCCTTCAGTGCCACCATGATGGTAATGTTTTGACCTGATATGTATATTCTTTTTTTTTTTGTGGATATTTGGTTCATTAAAGTTTCAATCTTCTTATTGTCTGCGATTCATCCTCCTGTTTAACGCCTCCTCCCCTGCTCCCCTGCTCCCCATCCTTTTCAGCTTCAGGACAGGGAGTCGATGGTGACCTTGTTGGTGGGGGCGCGCTATGGGGTGAGTCAGGTGGTCAACCACAAACTGAGCATCCTGTCCCCCCTGACAGAGTTCTCCAGCATCACACGCATCGAGCTGCTGCCTGAATCCGACAAGGTCAGCCTGGTCAAAATATACCTGCAGGACATCAAGGTAAGAGCAGGAATATAAAAACACACCTAACATACAGTTAGAAGACAAAATAATGTAAACCTCTTCGAAAAACACTTTAAGCTTAAAGTCTTAAAGGCCTCTTTGGAGGTCTAAAGCTCTTGAATGCAACTGCACATCCTTACAGGACAAAGCATTGAATTTTATAGAACTTTTTGATGATAAATCCTCAGTTTTTTTGCATAAACTCAACTATCTGATAATATGAACATTTTTGTTCGCTATAGTAGTTATTTTGAATCCTTGGCATGCCCTAAATAAACATGGTTTTAATTGTGATTGATTACTTCAAAATAGTTTCTGTACTGACCTCTTTACATTATTTGATGTACCTTATCCTGTAAACAAAATGCAGACTTCAGCATACAAAGAAGTAGAACTGCTTTTTCATCATTCTTATATCCTTTTGGATACAAGATTACTGTATGCTAAGTGTTTTTCCACTGATGAAATTATCTTTCCATTCTTTCTCTTGTCTTTCTCCCCTGTCTCATCTTATATCATCTTGCCTCCTTGCTCATACAAGCCCATCACATTACTGTTGGAGTCAGCAGCCGCCAAAGATATGTCCTGCCTAATAGCAGGGTACTGTCGAGTGTTTGTTGACCCCGGCCTCAACATCTTTCCCTGGATACATGACACCAAGAAGCACAGAGTGTCTGCTGAGGAAGGTACACGTTTACAGTAATGCACAGCCAGAAAAATTGATGCATACATCCATAAAGTCACTAACCATGATGCCCTAAATAATTAACTGTTTACATGTCGCTGTATGTTCATAGGTTATGTATCACGTCGTGGGAGCGACTCGGACACCTCCTCAGACATGGATATGGAAATGCTGGTCACTCAGGTGTCCCATGACGAGAGGCCCTTTCCTCGTGTCCGATCCTCATCAGACCCAGATGGAAGAAAAAGAAAAGACAGAAACCGAAGGAGAAGCAAAGATGGCAAGGAAAGGGGAGATAAACCTCGGGAGGGTAAAACGCAAAAGGAAGAAAAGGATGCTGACACCGAAAAGGAAAAGTATCCCCTACATAAGAATATAGAGACTCACAATGAAGATACAGACCCCAAAGAGGAGAAAGAGAGAGTGCAGGATAGTCTGCAAACACAGACCGAGATAACGCACAATGATTCTGGGCAGAACCAGGAAAATGTGGGACAAGAAGCTAAAATGGGAGGTGGAGAAGAGGGGCAAGCAGCAGAGGAGCAGCCATCTGTATCAGAAGCATCCGATTCTTGTAATACTGACTCTCGTGTCATCACCAGCCCTTCCAGCGACTCCCTCGATGCTTTGGAGGAAGATGACTTAATATCATGTTCTTCTTCCTCCATACACCCTAATCCTCCCTCACAAACTCAGGCCCATAGCCGCTCTCCCCTTCAGCTTCATCCCTACTCTCACAGGGAAGTTCAGCTTCACCTCCTCGCCCCTCCACCAGCTCACTCCCATCCCCTCATCCACCTCACAACTGATGACAGCGAAGGAAGGGGCCGCAGGAGGTCTGGCGACGGAGCCGATCCCCAACTCCTCACACCCGTCTCCCCCTCTCCAAGCCTTTGCCATGTCCAGAAATGTTCAAGTAATTCCTGCACTGATGACAGCTTCCTGTGTTTCGCTGAGCTCTCCCGCCTTGTGGACTTCCTGCCTAGCCCTCCCGAGGCCAGCGAGGATGATGAAGAAGAAGAAGAGGAGTTGAGGAGAAGGAGGAGAAGGAGGAAGATGTTGAAAGAAACAAGTGAGTCATTGGGCAGAGCAGAGGGAAGAGGACACTTAAGTGCAGAGGGCAGTTTTAGAGAACATCCACTATCCCCCTCCCCGTCCTCCTCCCATTTGGAGTTTGTGTTTAACTTCGACCAAAGCGACGCTCGCTGCTACTACAAACTCTGCTCCAACATCACCCCCGACAGCGCTCGCAGCCTTCCCCACCCCCTGCATCATAATGAGGGAGAAGATTGGGGGGAGGTGGATGAAGATCCGGCTAAGGCGGTCGACCTGGAGCCCATCCCCATCCTCCAGCCACCACCTGGCTTTGGAGACAGCAGCTCCGATGAGGAGTTCTTTGATGCCATAGATCGCTTCACCTCACCTGAAGACCCGACCTCGGGGGTCATACCAAGAGGTGATTTGGTTTTCGTTGTGAAGCTGATCACATGCATCTTATGTCATTTTCAAGCCCTGTAGACCAGAGTGATGAAAGGACATGCTGTTCATTCTCCATTTGCTGCCATCTAGTGGTTTCCACAAAATACAACATTGCAATATAGAACAATGTAACAAACTGCCAGGAAAGTAGTAGACCACACTTCTGACCACACTTGCTGTAGCAGTGACATGGATGTAGTCCACTGACAATACAGATTCAGAATATACAGCCACTTAACTTTTCAAAGATATTTATTTGAGCAGTGGTGAGAAGCAAGAGAAATAAAGTACTGTGCGTAAGTACAATTTTGAAGTATCTCCAATTCCTGCTGCTTAATATTTCTACTCCACTAAGGGAAGTATGGTTCTTTTTATACAATATAGATTTTAGTTACACTGTGACCAAACATGCTTGTTGGGTACTGTCTGAGGTGATGGGAGACACAAGAAAGTCAAAGATTTTTCAGTCAAAACAGAAACAACACTGTGATGAATTTAGTTACTAAAAATCTTAAACACTACTTAATATTCATGTATAATAACATTGATAGAGACCCGATACTTTACAAATGTCATATTTCCGACTTTACTAGTGCACTTTTTCATATTCTAGTGATTATTTCAGTGTTGTTCAATTTTAGGACAAATAAGATTTGGTTTGGCAGGTGAAGCCCAGTGCAAAAAAGTCTCTAGTCACTGCTCCTTATAATGTTTAACTGCTAGAGTTTAATCATTTAGGTTTTTTTATCCCCTCTCTGTTTGCAGTTTAACAGTTTTATTAGAGATTGTAGTGAGTAAATCAAACTGAAGCTGTAAAAGTGAGGGAAACAAAATAAAAGTGGATGTCTCCCATCCCCAGTGGATACCTATAGTCACATACATTTCACCATTATATACACAAACTAGGTCTTGAAATCACACCCAAAGAAAATATTTAAATTATAGTTGCCCTTTTACTCACCTTTCAAATAAAACTTTAAGCAGCAATAAATTGATAACTGGAAGTGAATGTGTTTTTAAGTTAATTTGGATTACCGCCAGTATGTCAATAGTTTGGCTGAGCCTTTTTTTACTTTGTTGCAGATATTCGCACAGAGATGAATCTGGACTTACTCAGCACACTCAGCCTCAGTGACATCAGAGTCTCGGTGACAGACGCAGACAAAGACGGAGAAGTGGAAACAGACAAAAAAGGAGAGGACGAGGAAGGAGGAGGCAGAGAAACATTGTTCCAGCTCAGAAAAAGATCCCGTAAGCGCCGTTCCTATATGGAAACTGATTACACCTCTAGGGTGTCATATCCAGAGCCAGATCCAGAAACGCAGGACATAGAAGCTTCTAGTAGGCTTCACAGAAACCTTTTGGCAGAAGCCAATGATGCACAGGTGCTGAGTTCAGATCCTGAACCTTCATTGCAAACCCAGAATCCCAGTCCTACCGTCTCGTCTTTGACTCACTCTGAAGGGGAACCGTCTCAGCTTGAGTCAAAACCCATCCCATCCAAATCACGCTCACATGGACCTAAATCTCCTTGTGGTCTGGGTTCTCATGAGCAGACTGGAGACCCACAGGTCCACTCCAGGACCCGGAAACGAGAAATGGAGATGGAACCTGACGCAATGGAATCCAAATCGGTCACAGATCTGGTGAAGGCAGAATCTCCTACCATCACCGTTGTCCGTTGGCGGGTGGATCCGGATGGGAAGGAGAGTGCTGATCGGAGGGGTGACGGAAAGGAGGAAGGGGAGGAACAGGAGGAGATGGGGGAAGGGAAAGAGGAGGAGGAGATAGCAGGTGTGTCAGGGAATGGGCCGTTCACTAATCATATGTTTTTGCCAGAAAGCACTAAGGAGGAAGGTAAGGGGGGAGAAGAGGAGAAAAAGGGGTTGAGAGGTTACTCATCCAGTTCAAAGAGACCCCTTTTAGGGGCTGAGAGGCAGCTAGAGGCCAGCACACTGCCTACGTGTTTGATAGATGTGAACACAAAGACTAGTAACAGCCTCTTGGGAGTGCATCCGATTGCCCTAAAGCTAAACTCGGATGTAGAGGAACATATGCTTCAAGGTCTGAGTGAAAAATCAACCCCTCCATCATACTCACCACCACCCCCTCCACCCTCATCCCCTCTACCTCCAATATCAGTTCATGACAAATCCCAAAGTGATTGTTTTGAGAGGGAAGAAGGAGGCAGCGGAAACACAGGAACCTCAAACAAAATGTCTAATTATGAGGAGATGCCACATGGCAAACACAGTCACTCTAACAAAGTACAATTACATGTAGACGTTACCAGCTGTGTTAATGACGACGACCCCATTGGTGTTGTTAACTCAGCTATGACTACTAGCGATGAAATTGAAATTGACAGCATCAATTCAGATGATGTTTTTGACGATGATGAGGCGAATAATTCTTCAAATTCTAGTTCAAGTGAAAAGAAAGATGACTGGGCGACAGCTACAAAGCATAGCATCAGCAAAGCAACAGCATCTAGTGCAAGTAAAGGTGAGTCAGATATTGCTATTAGGTCTCTTGCCAACACTGATGCCCATACAAGAATGAATTCAGTAAACTCTGATTATACTCGAGCTATAAACTCTATCACGGCAAAGCTTGGAGCTGCAACAAGCGCCACATCTCCTATATTTCTTTCAGCTTCCAGGTTGCAAAGTGAGGTCACATGTGAAAGTGCTTCATGTTCCGATCAAAATGTGCACAAACCCAGGAGTGGTGAAGGTAAATTTAGGATAGCTAGTGCGAGCTCTACGGAAGCAACCACAGTCCACAATATCTCCAAAGCGCCTCCTTCTCCAACACACTTCCTTTACCAGCCCTGTTCCCCTACCATTATGGGTCGCTTATCTGCTTCCACTCTTAGGAGGAAGATTCAAAATCTGCCATTTTATTTATCACGCTCCCAGGAAACCATCAACCAAGCCGGGTTGGGGAATGTAGCTCAGAGTTCTGTTGAGAACAACCGTAGGGAGGATGTTGAGATCACCATCAAAGTCACAGATGTCGATGACGTCACAGAAACAGTAGACTTCGAAGTGGGCACGACCACAGAATCAGTAGATTCCGAAGATTCAGATACAACGGTTGTAGGATCTGAGGATGATGAGGCGTTTTTTGTTGAAACGAACTCAGCAAAGACTTTCCTTTCTATGTCAGAAGTGAAGGAAGTAAATTCTCCGTTGCCTGTCCAGACTGAGCCCAAACCCCAACACCAAAATCAGCTTCTGTACGCTGAACCTGTCAAGAACACACCAGGGCCAATAACAGAGCCTCCAGCCTCCATACTGAACAGCCTCCAAAGAGATACTTCAGGCCTAAGTATGGACACTCCTGGCCCTATCAAAGATGCTCCAGAGTCAAAGAAGAAGGTCACAAATCCAAGTGAAGACATTCCATTTTATAAACTGAACAATCAGTCACGTTCTACCCCCCCTACGATAGTGGTGACCACACAGAATCTAAATGGGCCAGGACTCCCTTTTCATAGTCCGTCACAGAAAGTAAGACCGACCAGTAGTGACAGACCTTTGATGGGTCTATGTAGGCCTACAGGACAGAATTCAGACCCACCAAGAACACTTTCTTCAGACTGCAGGGTGTTTACCATCTGTGAGGATCCACCCCAGACAAAGAGTCCAGTCGAGGTGGAGACTACCCCACCCTTGAAGTCTGAGTTTGGCTGCACTTCTGTGCTAGCGTCCGGATGTGAGTCCATTGTGGAAGGGGTGCAGGTGCCGCTGGATGCTTGTGGTTGCCCAACGGTCTATACCAACTGCTTCAGCAGTGGGGACAACTTTGACGAGGAGCTGACAGTCTATGAGTTCTCCTGCCGCACACAGAGCAGCGGTGTGACTCAGACTTCTGGAGCAGGCCTTCCTCTCATGACCTCTCCACCCATGGCGTCTTTTCTCTCCACCGACTCTCCATCCTTCCCACGCTCCATCCTTTTTTCCTCCTCTACCTCTGAACTCAGCCCTCTCCTCTCCCCATTGTCTGATGACTCTGACCGTTTCCTGTCTCAAACGCACAAGGACACCATCAGTCGACTAGGCCAGCAGCACTACCCGGAACCCCCGACAGGTTTCAAAGTGCTCCGCATAGATGTGGACCAGCTCCTTTCCATCCTAGAAAGTAGCGGTGCTGACCGATCCGTGGCAGGCCATGGAGGTCGCCACCCAAGGGACACCTGCCCTGCCCACTTTACAGAGAACAAGAGGGTGCTCCAGATAGAGGCACGAAGGCTAATGTCAGGCTGCCAGAAAGTAGTGGGGATTGGACAGAGCCCAGAGGAAATGCTTCACTCCCTGGCTGACAGTTTTCGGACCCTGGTGGAGTTAGCCGTTATATGCCTCTGGTTTTCTGGTTGCGAAAGGTGCGACCGGAGGAACGCAGAGGCAGTTGCAGGTCTGGCAGATGTGGCCCGTTCATTCAGGGACTTCTGTCTGGCAGCAGAGCGAGCCAGCAGCAAGCGGAGTTGCCAGGACCTGAGCACCAAGCTGCTAGCGAAACAGTGCACCGCACTCACCGCCTCGGTCTTCTGCCTCACTCAGCTGTTCCGCACCCTCACTGCACTATGAGTGGACCACGACCTCTGAAGTCTTTAGAAATGACCCTCAAGCAGCCTGTGGTGTGGAACCTCAGATACGTGTCGTCACCGCCCACACCTACAGCAGCTGTGGGCAGTGTGACCCGGACCGTCGTGTGAGGTAGCGTGAGGGGACGTCAGCTCAGAAACACACTGGTGTCGATGAGTTCCATGACGGCTCAAATGATCATACAGCTCTCAACATGGTAGAGCCAGTGTGAGAACCTCTAGGTGCATGTGGTTACGGACTTTTATGCTGTGCACGTACTGTAGCCCTCAAACCAAACAGTCAGTCAACGGCCAGGCTGGAGAGGGGTACAAGTTGCAGAAGCAGAACCTGCTTGCATTCCAGTATTGAGGAACTGATGTACTTGAATGTATTCTATGTTATCCATTATGTTTATTTATTTATTAATTTATTTATGAGTTACTAAAGTGAGCTATCAAGGAATGTAAAGACAAGGAAGGAGGGAACTTGGAAATGTTTACAGGCATATCTTTAGAGGAGTAGTGGGCCTTTTACACATACACAGGCACACTCAGTGTTTAATCCCATTCATACACAGAAGTTTTGTATGACTGACCGATCATATTGAGATAAGAAACCCTGCAGTTTACTGCGGCTCGTATAGCTTCACATTCTCCAGGCCGTCAGTAAGGATTTCTTTGAATGTTACTGTTTACAAAAACCAAAAACTACAGTGTGGAATGATTTGATCACATCACAAAAATCAAGCCTGAAGCTGTGTTTACCATTTTATAAATCTAGTAGCAGCTGATGTTGTTGAATGCTGATGTGTTATTATGTCATTATGTGACTATGATACAATCGTTTGGATGACATACAGTCATTTGCACATTGAGTTTGTTGTCATTTTGTGCAGGCATTTAGTTTGATTTATGGAAATGAAATACATTTTCTGGCTTTTCTCTCATTTATTTGTCAACACTTTCTCCTCCACCAGTTGAAACACTGAGCCCTCCAGTGCATGGGGATGTTTCTGTCAACCACCAGGCTTTTCCTTCAATTGAAGTTATTTTTTCTATTTAGTATTTGATGCCATTGAGGACAAGGATCTCCATTCTTTAGAACACTTGGTGACACCCCCCAATACATATGTATGCTATTTTACAGAGTTCTATGAAGATTATAAGAATCTTACGTTTCAAGCGACCTGCAAGCTTTTCCAGATCCTAAAAAAAAACCTGCACGCCTCTCTAAGCTTTGGGGACAGTCAGGAAGGTCTTAGACTACAATGTCCCTTACACTAAGTGCATTATTATTACAGATATCCCAGTATGACCACAAACCGAGTGACTGAATATGGGCACAGATAGCCCAAGCAGTGCAGCATTACAGTACGTAGCATTGGCTACATGTGTGTTTTTCAGCTTTTGATTAACATATTGAGTGGAAGGGTCTCAGACAACATCTGTCACACTGACCCAGTCTCCAGTTGATCGCCTGAACTCAACACATTTGTCACAAAACCATGTAAACCACTGATTTACATAAAGCTTATTATTGTGGATAAGCAGTCCTATTACAGCATTTCACTTGGAATGTTTCTTAAAATAAAAGGGATTGATGCACACCGGACCTGCATGCTCACTGGAGAAATTAAAGTTATCAGATATCATTTCACCACTGCAGTGCTGGGAACACAATTACTGCAAACAGTGTTTCTCTCTCTCTCTCTCTATATATATATATATATATCTATATATTTATAATGGCAACTGAAACACTTTATTTGTTAACTTGCCTGTTTCGTTCCCTGTTGCAAAATAATATATTTTCCTCTGTTTTATTCCCCATTTGCAGCAGATAAACTATAGTCTCCGAGAGAAAATTGCCCCGAACAAATGATGGAAAACCTTTTGGGGTTTTTTTACATCTGTGCTCACGAAGCATGCTGTAATAGGCCATAAACTGCATTGTTTTTTCATCAGGGATTTGATCTGTGAATGACTGAATGATGATGTCTGCTCTTGCTTTGTAATGCTCAACTCCCACCATTAAAACAATGCCAAGATTTTCTTTGTACGATTCCTTTTTTGCTCATACTCCTTTACCCGCTTTACCTTACTTTTTATTTCTTTGCTCTGATTGTCATTTAGCAAGTTTATAAAAAGGAGTATTGTGTAACCAAATATAGACTATTATTATAATTGTTATATGTTGAAACATTCAAAGGAAAATGGGCGAGAAAATATAAGAGAGGCAACATTTGGTTGAATTTGAAAATGTACATCGTTTGCATACATTGAAATGTTCTAAAACATTTGTCCTTAACATTTTATATTCTCTATATTATTAATGTCACACAAAAATAATCCTCTGAGGACTACTGTGAAACTTTGTGATATTTGCATTAAATACACAATTTTAGAATAGGCCAAACAACACATTTGTACTGCGTGAGAAAAACTGCATGTCTTGCCACAGACTTATCATAAAGTGGCATGTCGTGGGTACTCATAGAACCCATTTCATTCAGATGCATTGGTGTCAGAGGTCAAGGGTCCAGTTTTTCCCTTGCCATCTTTAGCCTAACTTTGGAGCATTATTATCCCCCTTCCACACGAGCTATGAGGTGGTTGGAACCGATGGATCCCTTAGATCATTTAGTTTCTCATGTTACCATAAATACACTCTAACTTTATGATGGACCCCATTAAAGGTGTCTCTGACTGGGTTGGCACCATATCCTAACAAGGAACTTTGGTAAATATGGAGAGGACATTCTTTCAGGCTGTATTTTCTGGGATTATCACTCTGCCACAATATATATATATACACTATGAATATGTGGACAGAGAATGTCTTCTGTAAGCCTTGGATTCTTATTGATGAATAATGCATTTAATTGACGGTGGTTAACGTCACTGTCGGCACTGGTTGTCATCCTTTTTGGGATAGCCTCATATCTCAGGCAGTGTCCTCACCAGAGCTTGTTTTCCCTTGAACCCAATAGCTCAACAATGAGCTTTTGGATCTAGTTTGTTTTCTTGGCCTGTTCCTACCTTTGCTTAGTAGTGTGATCGGTGTTGTTAGACTCTTAGACTTATTTATCTACCCGTTTCATGCGGACGTATGGGAGCGGTAACATGAAGCGTGTGGGTGTGATTCTCCAGAGGGGGATTCTGACTCTGCTTGTGTTTCCCCTGCTGGGCTATCCTCATCAACACTGAAGCTCTCGCCCAGAGGTCTCCAGGTCAGTCGCTATGGTGAAATATTCTCGTCTCCATGGAGAGGTGATGCCCCTCCCCTTCCGGTGGCTCACCATTGGTCCGTCAAGAGACAAATAATCCTTTGATGCTGTTTGAATTGTGTCATGAGTTATACACAGGATTTTAATTTAAGGCACGATATTGCAAGTCAAGAAAGCAATAATTGTTGTAAAACTGTTGAAGTATAAGCCTGTGAAAATACATACATAATTATAAAGACCACTCACCCCAAATTCGCTTAAGTGACACCATGCCGAAGTTACGAGGCTACGTGTGTGTGTGTGTGTGTGTGTATTTCATTCTGGGATGCATCGTTACTCACACAATCAATGGGCCTCGCTCGTTCTTTTGCTCCATGGTTAATAAAAAAAGGTTGATAATGTTCCATGTGTTGTGAAACATTTGGTTCATCCATTTACCTCAGAAGTCAGAATTTCAGGTTAGCCATTTTGAGCAATATCAGCTGATAACAACACTATGTTGTATTTTCCGCTGACAAACACACATGTCCACAGATGATAAATAGTCCTGTGTTTATGATTATTTAATGAGGCACAAATATGACATCAGTGAGAATAAACAGTGTATTTCTACAGCTTCCTGAGTTGCAACTCAGAAATTTGGATTCCAGAGTTCTGGAACTGGAACGCCACAATAGTTCAGTTAGCTCGTTAGCGAGCATGCTGAGCTAGCAACGGGCGTATTTTGCATGACAGGAGCTGTAGTTCACTGTGCGGTTTCACACAAAACTAAGTGGTAGCCTTCTACGACAAACTTACAACAAAAAATGAAGCTTGCGTTCATGCAGGACACACCAATCACAGCCCATCCTCACTCAATGTCCATTTAAATATGACTCCTAATGCGGTCACACTGCTGCTGGCACAGCTTCACCTCCTCCACCCCCGGCGGCAGTAGCTCAGTCCATAGGTATGTGGACCATGAATGGAGCGTGGACTGGTGGCTGGAGAGGTGCCAGTTCATCTCCTGGGCACTGCAGAGGTGCTGTTGAGCAAGGCACCGAACCCCCAACTGCTCGGGACTCCGATCCATTTGGCAGCCCCCTCACTCTGACATCTCTCCATTAATTTCATGTATATAGTTCCTGTTTGTGCATGTGTGTGTGTGTGTGTGTGTGTGTAACCTGAATAATAATAATAACTGAGTGAATAATATGGTTTATAAGTTTCCTCTTCCCCAGCAAAAGTTACAGGGGGATATCTATTCTTTCTTTTCTGAAACTTTCGGTCTGAAAACTTTTAGAAACTTAATCGCTAAAATGACCCTTTAATGCTGCAAAGGGCCACAGGTCGGAGTCGAATCAGGGCCACTGCAGCGATTTGTCTACAGTGGTGGTTATTTTAAATAGGAGGACTCCGGGCCAGTGTGAGATTGAGGTGGGAGCAGCCGTACATTTCAGCTTCCATGATAACTCCTCTTCACTTTTTATTTCCTTATAATCACAGATGCAAACAAAGTGTGTTGGTGACTGCTCCCATGAAACAATCATTTAGGATATACCAGTGCAGTGACGGGGCGTGCCCATTCTGAGCAGCCTGATCGTACGGTAAATGAATATGCATTGCTTCTCTGCTGGTTGCCTTGCACAATGGCCAGCCAAGAAGTACGGCTGTCTTGCTGGCCAGGTTCCTCACAGTGCATGGACATCTTAAAACCCCACAAGATTAATATCACCCACATCATCTATTTTCATCTTTATTACTTATCATTACGTATCCTCCTCCCTAACTTGTGTCCCTCAGTGTTTTCTTGGTCATTACTTACCACCCACCCTCATTACTATCAAACTCTAATGGGTGCAGATCCTGGGGGGGACATACCAACCTTTTTACCAGCATCACTAGACCATTTCAAAGTTGTACACATAAACATTCTAACTGTGTCCTAGTTTATTTCCTGTTGCAAGAAGATAACAAGGACCGTGAGGCTGTTGCCTAGCAATAGAATTCCATTGAAAATGTCTATAAACATGATCGGTTAGTTTACACGACTTGGTTAGGGCTTCGTATTTTGATATCCATCCATATCAGTGAATCATGCATAAAGTAGTCCCATACACTGGGAGCAAAGGAAGACGCTGAGAAGAACTGGGAGTGACCTGAGACCTTAAAAAATATGATTTGCTAATATAACAGTTTAGTAAGCAGTGATACGTTGGCTGTTTAAACAAGAAAGTTAATCACAGTATATGATTCCATGTGCAGTAGCTACTTTTTGAATGATATGGTGAGCCTCTGCGGAGGTCGTATTTATGGTGGAATGGTATGAGTTACAAACGGGCAAAAAAAAAATAAAATCACTTTTGTGCCTCCAATCCTGACATCTGATCTGCACCCCTGCAAACTCTATCCAAACTCGAACTACTAGATCCAGCATTTAAGTAAATAGAGAAGTGTTTCATGACCAAAGTTCAGAAAAGTCAGACTTGTGTATTGAGACATTAAGTGATGATCTCCACAATTAAGAAAACAGAGAAGCACATTCATAGGCCATGAGTGGCACATACGGTAGTAAACACAATATGCAAAGGATGAAATGCTTTGACAAAACCACTGCCATAAACAAATCCAAACCTTTGACAAGTGGTGGAGGTGAGTTGAGACTTTGACACAAATAGTGATGACCCTCACCCGTCTTCCATTTATATCCTCTGTTGGCTCAGTTTGTTTCCATGCCTTCCTTATATGTCAGCTTGGGTTCAAGTCCATGGTGAGTTACTCTTTTTCTCTATGTCACCACTGTTGAAAATTAACCTGTATGTGCAAGATGTGAGACAGCAACTGCGGTGTCACGTTGTAAGGACCCTTAACAGGTTATGTATTATAATTTGTATTTTCTAACATCTTAAAGTCTGTCACTTGGATTATGCTCTGACACAACAGCATGTGGTGGGAATGCTTGTCTGAATATGCTCAGACTGGTGCAGTATTGTAGCTACACTTTCAATGACTATTATTTATAGTATTTCTGCATGTCTGTCATTTTCCTGAATTTTATTTACGTGCCATTTAAACCGAAAATGGTGAAAAGTACTGTCAGTAAAAGCCAGGAGTCTACAGCATTTAGCAGCTTTACTTTAATGAAAGGACTCAAGCCGCCTAAAGCAAATGTTTTCCTGTGTATTTGGAGGCACATGTTTTTCACTGTAATACTTTGCAGATGCCTCAATGTCTGAGCCACTGTTGGACTCAGGGAGGCCACTGCCCCTCTTGGGCCCCCATGTTAGAATGGGGCCGAGTGGAGCAGAGGTGCCCTCTCGGATGCCCTCATGGTAGATCGAACATGATAACTGGCCCTTTACGGTGGAAGAAAAGGAGATGCAGTGCACTCACGGGTGCAGTTAAAGCCATGATATCTGACACTTCCACATCCAAATGTCTTAAAATTACTATACCTTTGATATATGTTTAGTAAATGTATATTTAAACCTGATTCTTGTCCTGCAAATGAGCCCACATATCTATGTTTTTTATTAGCTTTGTAGTTGTTTCACTAACATTTACAAATGTCATATATATGGTATATATAGTGTAGTACATGAGAGGCACAGACTAGGGCTACAGCACAATATACAGGCACCCATGTTCCATGACTAGAGCAGAGCTATGCCATTATGTCATTATGTAACGTTATGTAATTGCATTGAAGTTGACAATCAGTTCAAACGATGGTCATAATGTGCACTTGAACGCAACATGAGTTCTACCCAAAGGTAGTGACGCCCCAAAAGTACCGCGCGAGAGGGTTGGCACTCATGAACCGCGTGCGCAGCCCACATACTGTATCCCATTTTCCTTTGACCTTTCTCTGACGACATGAGTGTAACCAACCGCGTCCGTTAACGGGGCTGCGGTGACAACAATAAGCCCGGTCAGTCCGTCGAGAAGGCGTCAGTCATGGACGCTTCACCTGAAACACCAATTAAATATTCGGAGGGTGTGAAGGAAGATTTCAAGGCGGTTGAAGCGGCTTCTTCTGCGCGGGGCACCGGTGGTGTCTGTGGCTCCTGCCTGAACATGTGTGGCTTCATACCGCAGGAGTACCGGCATGAGCTGGTACAACTTTTCAAACTAGCCGGACCAGTGGTAAGCCCGAGTCCAGTGTGTGTGTGTGTTTGAGCCCTGGACTGAATGAAACAGTGCCGGTCATTGAGTTATCAGTGCTGGCTTTGAATGTGGACACGTCCCCCTCGCTTTATGTGCAGTGTGTTTGCATTAGTCATTAGTTTGTTATGACGGTATTGAGGTTTTTGTACACTGCTGTGTGAATTAAATGAGTATTGACTCGTTTTATTAAGAACTTTAGTGCAAAAATAACATAATGTACAAGGTTCAGAACGTAAAGTGTCGCTCAAATGACGTAAAGTCGATAGAAACATGTATAGAAAAACATACAATAGACACTTTGTATCATTTTGATGATCTATGTGTTAGGGTACTTCTTCTACCTCTTTGTATCATATCTGCTGTATATGAAATCATGGGTTATGTAATCGAGCTGATGTTGAGCACATTGAACTGTGGTAATGTTAAGTTTGATTATAAACCAAAACTGCAATTTTCAACTGCATTTGTCCTCAGGTGTTTCTGATAACGTTAAGGAGAAGTTTGAGTTACAGCAATGTGCATATCATTGTCAAATTAGACAACGTCATTGTGTGTCATGAAATCTCAATAGGATTTTTTTTCACAATATCGATTCCATTGAAAGTCGATAAATGATCATATTGGGTTATCGCCCAGCCCTACCCTTGAGGGTCTGTGGTCTCTGAACTCTTAAGCCCTTAAATCAAGGTTAAAGTCAACACATAAACCTCATAATCGTTGATAATCACTGACTAAATTCATTTGGAATTGAGGCCGGTTGGCGAAAATGATCCAAAATGAGGAGCCGGGAAAATATGAGCATCACATTATGGATATTGTAAAACAATGCAGTGACATAGGAGTGCATACAGTATATTGTCTTTATTTTATCAGTGTAAATAGTAGTCATAGGACTCAAAGTGCAACAAGCTTGTCAAAAAACAATCCTTATTAAATGAACGAACCAGTGAGTTTTCACTCCATTATTGGACTAAAGGAAAGTTTGAGGCTCTTGTCCTTTACTTGAGTATTTTATTTCCATGTTACTTTATTCATCTGCTCCACTACAAATCAGTGGAAATATTCTACTTTTTACTGCACTACATTTATCTGATTACACCAGTTACTAGTTACTTTACCAGGCTGACAAGTTCATATGAAATATTAGTTTATTCATCAGAAACTGGACAAAAATGAACATAACATAGATGCAGAGTAGCATGAATTTTCTGAAAATGTCTTATCAACGTCTCCTCTTTACACTCCGATATGGCTGCAGAGTAAACACAGGCTTCACAGAGACAGAAACTAAAACTTCTCTGTCTGTTCTCTGGTGAACTGACGGTTTTCTGTGACAACCTTTCTTTTTTCAGAGTAGAAAGAAACATCTATGTGATGATTTAACCACGGATTTAACCAGACAGAAACGATTACAGCAACAACAGAACGGAGCTTAGCGAGCTGTTGCCAAGAGGATTCAGGAACCCACGAAGAAGAGCGTAGCGGGAGGGTGCGTAGCGTTGTGGCCGCGCGCCTACAGGGAGCGCATGGAGCAAGTCTCCCAGCGCGCCGGGACTTGACGCTCTGAGACGGTAGCAGTGAGATGGATACGAAAGAGGACAGCGGTCAAAAATGACTTTTTCACACAGGCTTCTACTCAAAGGGCCAGGAAATATTCCCTGGCGGGCCGGAACTGGCGTGTGGCGGGATGTAGCAGGAGCGTACCTATGTTCCCTGGGTCCCCTGGTCCCCATTTTTCACAGAAAGGGTCCCATGTTCCCCGGTCTGTTATTTATTACAAATTCATTTCCAACTTCCTAAGGCAAATAGGCGTATGTAGACCCTAACACTAGCCCCTAACCTTGACCCTAACAGTAACCCCTATCCTAGGCTTATGTAGACCCTAACACTAGCCCCTAACCCTGACCTTAACAGTAACCCCTAACCTAGGCTTATGTAGACCCTAACACTAGCCCCTAACCCTGACCTTAACAGTAACCCCTAACCTAGGCTTATGTAGACCCTAACACTAGCCCCTAACCCTGACCCTAACAGTAACCGCTAACATAGGCTTATGTAGACCCTAACACTAGCCCCTAACCCTGACCCTAACAGTAACCCCTAACATAGGCTTATGTAGACCCTAACACTAGCCCCTAACCTTGACCCTAACAGTAACCCCTAACCTAGGCTTATGTAGACCCTAACACTAGCCCCTGACCCTAACAGTAACCCCTAACATAGGCTTATGTAGACCCTAACACTAGCCCCTAACCTTGACCCTAACAGTAACCCCTAACATAGGCTTATGTAGACCCTAACACTAGCCCCTAACCTTGACCCTAACAGTAACCCCTAACCTAGGCTTATGTAGACCCTAACACTAGCCCCTAACCCTGACCCTAACAGTAACCCCTAACATAGGCTTATGTAGACCCTAACACTAGCCCCTAACCCTGACCCTAACAGTAACCCCTAACCTAGGCTTATGTAGACCCTAACACTAGCCCCTAACCTTGACCCTAACAGTAACCCCTAACATAGGCTTATGTAGACCCTAACACTAGCCCGTAACCTTGACCCTAACAGTAACCCCTAACCTAGGCTTATGTAGACCCTAACACTAGCCCCTAACCTTGACCCTAACAGTAACCCCTAACCTAGGCTTATGTAGACCCTAACACTAGCCCCTAACCCTGACCCTAACAGTAACCCCTAACCTAGGCTTATGTAGACCCTAACACTAGCCCCTAACCCTGACCCTAACAGTAACCCCTAACCTAGGCTTATGTAGACCCTAACACTAGCCCCTAACCTTGACCCTAACAGTAACACCCTAATCTAGGCTTATGTAGACCCTAACACTAGCCCCTAACCCTGACCCTAACAGTAACTCCTAACCTAGGCTTATGTAGACCCTAACACTAGCCCCTAACCCTGACCCTAACAGTAATCCCTAACCTAGGCTTATGTAGACCCTAACACTAGCCCTAACAGTAACCCCTAACCTAGGTTTATGTAGACCCTAACCCTGACCCTAACAGTAACCCCTAACCTAGGCTTATGTAGACCCTAACACAAGCCCCTAACCCTGACCCTAACAGTAACCCCTAACCTAGACTTATGTAGACCCTGACCCTAACAGTAACCCCTAACCTAGGCTTCTGTAGACCTTAACACGAGCCCCGAACCCTGACCCTAACGGTAACCCCTAACATAGGCTTATGTAGACCCTAACACTAGCCCCTAACCTTGACCCTAACAGTAACCCCTAACCTAGGCTTATGTAGACCCTAACACTAGCCCCTAACCCTGACCCTAACAGTAACCCCTAACATAGGCTTATGTAGACCCTAACACTAGCCCCTAACCTTGACCCTAACAGTAACACCCTAATCTAGGCTTATGTAGACCCTAACACTAGCCCCTAACCCTGACCCTAACAGTAACTCCTAACCTAGGCTTATGTAGACCCTAACACTAGCCCCTAACCCTGACCCTAACAGTAATCCCTAACCTAGGCTTATGTAGACCCTAACACTAGCCCTAACAGTAACCCCTAACCTAGGTTTATGTAGACCCTAACCCTGACCCTAACAGTAACCCCTAACCTAGGCTTATGTAGACCCTAACACAAGCCCCTAACCCTGACCCTAACAGTAACCCCTAACCTAGGCTTATGTAGACCCTGACCCTAACAGTAACCCCTAACCTAGGCTTCTGTAGACCTTAACACGAGCCCTGAACCCTGACCCTAACGGTAACCCCTAACATAGGCTTATGTAGACCCTAACACTAGCCCCTAACCCTGACCCTAACAGTAACCCCTAACCTAGGCTTATGTAGACCCTAACACTAGCCCCTAACCCTGACCCTAACAGTAACCCCTAACCTAGGCTTATGTAGACTCTAACTCTGACCCTAACAGTAACCCCTAACATAGGCTTATGTAGACCCTAACACTAGCCCCTAACCTTGACCCTAACAGTAACCCCTAACATAGGCTTATGTAGACCCTAACACTAGCCCCTAACCTTGACCCTAACAGTAACCCCTAACCTAGGCTTATGTAGACCCTAACACTAGCCCCAAACCTTGACCCTAACAGTAACCCCTAACCTAGGCTTATGTAGACCCTAACACTAGCCCCTAACCCTGGCCCTAACAGTAACCCCTAACATAGGCTTATGTAGACCCTAACACTAGCCCCTAACCCTGACCCTAACAGTAACCCCTAACATAGGCTTATGTAGACCCTAACACTAGCCCCTAACCTTGACCCTAACAGTAACCCCTAACCTAGGCTTATGTAGACCCTAACCCTGACCCTAACAGTAACCCCTAACCTAGGCTTATGTAGACCCTAACACTAGCCCCTAACCCTGACCCTAACAGTAATCCCTAACCTAGGCTTATGTAGATCCTAACACTAGCCCTAATAGTAACCCCTAACCTAGGTTTATGTAGACCCTGACCCTAACAGTAACCCCTAACCGAGGCTTATGTAGACCCTAACACAAGCCCCTAACCCTGACCCTAACAGTAACCCCTAACCTAGGCTTATGTAGACCCTAACCCTGACCCTAACAGTAACCCCTAAACTAGGCTTCTGTAGACCTTAACACGAGCCCCGAACCCTGACCCTAATGGTAACCCCTAACCTAGGCTTATGTAGACCCTAACCCTGACCCTAACAGTAACCCCTAACCTAAGCTTATGTAGACCCTAACCCTGACCCTAACAGTAACCCCTAACCTAGGCTTATGTAGACCCTAACCCTGACCCTAACAGTAACCCCTAACCTAGGCTTATGTAGACCGTAACACTAGCCCCTAACCCTGACCCTAACAGTAATCCCTAACCTAGGCTTATGTAGATCCTAACACTAGCCCTAACAGTAACCCCTAACCTAGGTTTATGTAGACCCTGACCCTAACAGTAACCCCTAACCGAGGCTTATGTAGACCCTAACACAAGCCCCTAACCCTGACCCTAACAGTAACCCCTAACCTAGGCTTATGTAGACCCTAACCCTGACCCTAACAGTAACCCCTAAACTAGGCTTCTGTAGACCTTAACACGAGCCCCGAACCCTGACCCTAATGGTAACCCCTAACATAGGCTTATGTAGACCCTAACCCTGACCCTAACAGTAACCCCTAACCTAGGCTTATGTAGACCCTAACACGAGCCCCTAACCCTGACCCTAACAGTAACCCCTAACCTAGGCTTATGTAGACCCTAACACGAGCCCCTAACCCTGACCCTAACAGTTACCTCTAACATAGGCTTTTGCGACCGAGGGACATTGGAACCTTTTTCGGGGAACATAGGACCCGAGGAACATAGGAATGCCCCCGATGTAGCCTATCGGAGTTGCTGTGTGTGATGCTAATACAGTAGATTAAGTTTGTTACAAGATAAAATAATCCTTTATAGTTGAATTATACACTCCAAGCCACCTCTGATCAGTCACATGCCTTTCTGCAACCATTGGCGTTTAGTTGGTTATTTGGAATATGTATCAAATTGTTACACGTCACATAATTACCATGTTTTGTACAGTAAGGCTAATGGACAGTTATGTGTTTGTTTTTGTACTCCAGGTCATTTCCCAGTTGATGGTCTTTATGATCAGT
The DNA here is from genome assembly GCF_963691815.1 of Echiichthys vipera. Lineage (NCBI taxonomy): Eukaryota > Metazoa > Chordata > Actinopteri > Perciformes > Trachinidae > Echiichthys > Echiichthys vipera. The sequence continues at coordinate 29,076,572 of NC_139827.1, read as the reverse complement.
TTTGTCAGCACTGTGTTCTGTGGTCACCTGGGGAAAACTGAACTTGCAGGGGTCGCATTATCAATTGCGGTGAGGAAACGTTCTTGCATCCTATCTGTGTCTGGTCTTCCTATACTGACCACTGAATGATCTATCCTTTAATATATATGTTTTTCCCTGAATCATGTTTATGCTCTTTTTTTGCAGGTGGTTAACGTCACTGGTATTTCCATTGGCACTGGTTTGTCATTAACTTGTGATACCCTCATATCTCAGGTAGTGTCCTCAACAGAACTTGCTCTTTCACTTCATTTATCTAACCAAGACAAACACAACAGTGCTGCTGGGTTCCCAGGTTTTCCTGGGGTCTCCTTAAAACAACTCAACAATGAGCTCAGTGTCACGTTAGTTTTCTTTGACCAGTTATACCCTTTGTTATCGGCTTGATTTGGTGTTCGCTAACTTTGCTTATTTGAGTATCCGTCTACCCGTTTCATGCAGACGTATGGGAGCGGTAACTTGAAGCGTGTGGGTGTGATTCTCCAGAGGGGGATTCTGATTCTGCTGCTGGCCTGTTTCCCCTGCTGGGCTATCCTCATCAACACTGAAGCTCTCTTACTTGCTGTCAAACAGAGCCCAGAGGTCGCCAGGTCAGTCACTATTTAATCCCCACAACAACAGTCACTGCTGGACAAACTGGTTACATTAAACCTGCATTGATGGCCGCTTATGGGAAGCAGAAGAAAACTCTAAACACAACACTGTCACTTATTAAGTATAATAATGGCATATGCTAGAAAATAGTTGTTAATTTACATATCCAGGAGCACCAGTAGCATTAATCCAGAGCTGTGTTTCTGGCCACCTGATGAATATGAGTTTAACATTCACTCTCCTTTCAGTTTCTTTTTTATCTTCACCAACTGAGGGAAATATGGGACTTTTTAGCTGCTAAATGCCTTTTGATGTGTTAACCAGTTAATCTATGTGTTCAGTGTTTTACAGACATTATACCAAATATGTCTGCTTTTTAGTTTTTAATGCTGTTTTATTTTGGTGATTTATCATGTTAAGTTGTGTGTCATGTTTAGTTGTGTGTTATTTTGATTTTAAATGTGAAACTTGTATGTTTATGCTGCTGTCTTGGCCAGGACTCCTTTCGAAAAGAGATTTTAAATCTCAACGAGAATATACCTGGTTAAATAAAGGGTAATGAAAAAAATGAAAATGAAAAATTGTGTAAAACGAATAAGACCCTTTTCAGAATGTACAATTTTCCAGACATGTGAGTATGATTCAGGTTTTAGATGCATTCTTTGGACGGCAATTTCAGAATATACTTCCCAATTGGGGTTTTTGCAGCAGTTTGAGTCAGTTCACTGCCTCTTGCCTGTTTACACCACACAGTCAGCTCTGTGCATTTCTATAGTTGCTAGCAGTTTGCAAGGCTAGATAGTAGATACGTATGCCAAAAGAAAAGCCTGCATTTCTGGCCAGTAGGTGAAACAAAGCTGCTTTTTAACATTATGAATGATTTGGATATCAACAGGTTTTTGGATATCGCTTTTGAACAAGGTGGTTGAAGGAAACAAAGAGGGAATGCTGTGTTCACATGCACGAACAAGCCCTTTGAAAAATTCCTATTTTGCATGGCAGCCAGGGAATTATTATCGCAACATTCATTTCAGTCGCCATGTATACAACTGGAAATATTGTCTTTTTTAATAATTGCAAAAACCATCATATTTGCTTAATGTAAACATTGTTCCTGTCCTCAGAGGATGAGTCCTGATGATGCATAAACTCATATTAAATATATACAGTATATTTATTATATGTACGGACATAAGTTTCAACCCCGCAATTGCATTTGTTTGTTGCTTTTCTGCGTGAAGTCTCGCCCAGCTGTATGTGAAGATCTTCATGCCTGCTCTGCCGGTGAGTTTGGTGCATTTTAAACACTGTGTACAAAGAAAAGGATACAATACTTACACAGGTTTACTCTCAAGCTCAAATATGCCAAAGCGACACCGATTATGTGTTCTGTTTTCTTCTCTAGGCTGCTTTTATGTACCAGCTGCAAGGGAGGTATCTTCAAAATCAGGTGCAGCAATGATAACTCAATGATGTTACAGTTTATGGCTGGACCATAGTTAAGAAAATTCATACTGATACCCAGTGCTGTGGTTTGCAGGGAATTATATGGCCTCAGGTCTGGACTGGAGCGATTGCAAATATCCTCAACGCAGTCATCAACTACGTCTTCCTCTACCGTCTGGATCTGGGTGTTGCGTGAGTTTTGCAATATTATTTTGTAGAAGAGCTTACACATTTTGTCAACAACCAGATGTGTATTCATTTCTGCTTGTTATGATTAAAGAAGTAAACTGTATTAAATACGGCAGAGGTTTCAAACGTCTGAGACTTTGAGCCTCCCCTCAGACAAAACTTGGAAAAAGGTGCCCCCTCACCACCCTCCTTAGTTGACTGGCTCTACTCCTGGATTCCCATGGAATAATGATTATGTTATTTGATCCCGTTGACGCCATGGATGTTCGACTGAAAATGGCGCTCTGTTCATTCCATTGAGAATTGTATTATTACAAAAATAAAAAGTCCATGGGTTAAAATTTATGATAGAAATGGTCCAATCAACCTCATCTGCAGTTGGAGGTGTCCTGTCAACAGTTTTACAGACATCTCTTTTACAGTGGTGCCTATGGAGAAAGTGCTTTTTTGGTGGCAGGGGGATTTTTCATTGCAGTTCCACGAGTGGCCACTGGAAAGAAATGTCTGCAAGACTGAGCAGGGTCGCCCTGTCCAGGTCTACTGATACAGCCATGATAGCCCAAAACTACTGTATCTCTGAACTGTTGCTTTAACTAAATCACACACATTCAGGCTCTTCTATGTGATCTTTTTTTGATAACTAAATAAATGGTTTATTTACTGAGCCTCCACTCAAACTGTTTGGGGCCCTCCTGGGGAGACCTGCCACAGAAGTACATTTTTTTTTTCACTCTAAAAAATGCATTTTAGCTCCATATCAGAAATAATCTCCACCCATATTCAAATACACTAGGCACATGCTTGCCGGTGTAAGCGTCTCTGTTTTAGGGGCTCGGAAACGCTGGAGTAGTTTGTGTGTGTGTGTGCAAAGTCGAAATGTTTTTTAAACAAAATGCAGTGTGTAGGGTTGATAACGGCCGTCAACGAGATTAACGTTTTTTTTATTTATTTGATATTGTTAGTTTCTTCCTCTGATACTTATTTTTGTTATTAACCAATCATTTTTCTTATTAATATTATTTGTATTATTCTTATTGGTCCAAGGTATGGCAGCTGCTATCCCTTGTCATGCGCCTATGAAGGATTCGGTGTAACGCAAATAAACAGATAAATTCCTATAGATTCTTTACAATTAAAGGCCCCCCTTACTTTGTTATATTAACGCTTTTATTGTGAAGCCACAAAATCAAGAAAAGTCATGTTTTCATCAGCATTATGGAGCTGTAAGAATGCGAAAAGGTAAAAAAAGGAGAAGATATCTGAAAATATTAACAGAAAAACTAAACTTCAAACCACAAAGTTTCAGTAAGAAGCTGCAAAAGTCCTGAAAGCTGAACACAGAGACTTTTGGGAGCGTAGTCTAAAAGTCTCGCAGTCTAGTGAGGATTACCTCTTAGCTAACGGGAGGCTAACATGACCGACCATGACCATGCCAAGTGTAATGTTTTTAACGAACACTAACCGTACATCACTCTCACGTACTGCATAACTCAATTTCCTTGCGGGAGTCGCCCCAAAGGGATCAATACAGAGGAGTCTAAGTCTAAGTCACTCACATGCAGGAAAGCTTGCTTTGCCACCGGGGACTTTGGATATTGAATATCCAACTTAAAACTTACTTCACCCCGGTTCTGTACCCTGTACTGTCTGTTTCAGAGCACCAGAGAGAAGTACAGGCATTTAGGTGGCATTTCGAAATGAGGCGCTAAAATCTGCATTGTCATTCTGTCCAGTAGATACCGTTTATTCAGGAACCAGTGCCATATAGGCACCGTGTTTCGGTACCCAACCCTAGTAGTGTGGATGTAGCCTGAGTAAACTATACCAATTCAATCTGGACACAACATGTACATGACGCCTAGTTTTATAACCATGAACAGCTGGCAACAAAATGTGAATATTATAGTGCTTTCTGTGCTTTGTTTCCCACTAAATGTGCTGGGTTTTTTTTCTTTTTCTTTAAGCGGATCTGCTGCAGCCAATGCTATCTCACAGTATTTGCTGGCTGTGGTCTTATTCGTCTACATCTGCTGCAGAGGTCTGCATAAGGCCACATGGGGAGGTCAGCAGATTTGTCTCTAGCAATTTCATCCTCTTTCATAGTTCAAGTCTCTGGTCTTGTGGACATTCCAGTTATTAATGTTTGACAAAATTAGTTACACTCTATAACTGTGTAATGTAGTGTAGATGAGAGGTTACAGTGATGATGCTGGCCGAGTTAGGATTAACGATGCTCTAGTTTGGCAGAAGGCTGTTGTTAACACTGGCAATCATTTGAACTTTTATTTTACTTGAACTAAAAGTTCAGGATTTAATTATGTACTGATTGAACCTTTTTTTAACTTGGTCTCTGTTAAGCTTTAAGCCCACTTTATAAAAAAAGAATCGTGGTATACCAAGTATACTCAGATTCTTTTCAAGCATAAATCTCACATCCTCATATGTCCATCCTTTTCTGTGTCCTAGTTTTAGCATAACCAACAGGAGTTCTACAGGACTAACACCTGGGAGTTAGCTCTAACAGGAAATGAGAAATGAAAAGATAATGTACAGCTTAAAGATGTACTCACCTCTGACCCGCAGGTTGGTCACTGGACTGTCTGCAGGAGTGGGGACCCTTCGTCCAGCTGGCCATCCCCAGTATGCTCATGCTTTGTCTGGAGTGGTGGATGTTTGAGGTGGGAGGATTCCTGGCCGGACTGATCAGCGAGGCTGAGCTGGGAGCTCAGTCCATCGCTTATGAGCTGGCGGTTGTAGCTTACATGGTATCTCTAAATGTTTTTTTTTCAACCATTAATTATGTAGTAACACTAACCCTCTGCTTGTGTGTTGGCCATTGCTTTAATCAATTATAGTTAAGGAAAAGTAGCTTTAATACACTTTTGTTTATCTATTTTTTTCCCACAGTTCCCATTAGGATTCTCTGCTGCTGCCAGTGTTCGGGTTGGGAATGCTCTTGGTGCAGGAAACATAGAGCAGGCAAAGCTGTCTTGCAAAGTCCCCGTTGTTTGTGCATGTAAGCCCCAAATCATACTCTACTGTACATGTTACATGAAACCACTTTTTACTTGAACGGTAATAGTAGTATGCAGAAAACATGACATCCATGAATATAGGTATTGAAACAGAGAATACATAGTATTACATTCGAACTGCAGGACTTGTTGTTGAGTGCGGTGGCACGGTGGTTTGGTGGTTGGCACTGTTGCCTCACAGCAAGAGGGTTCCTGGTTTGAATCTGTGAGTTTGCGCGTCTGCGTGGGTGTTCTCCGGGTTCTCTAGCTTCCTCCCACAGTCCAAAGACATGCACGTGTCAGGTTAATCGATTACTCTAAGGGCGCACTCACACTGTCCTTCTGGCCGGGGCCAAAACCGTTTTTTCAGCTAAAGTCTAGTACCTTTAAGCATCGTGAGTGCACCCGTTCCGCGCATAACTGCGGCCAGCGGGCCGTCCACGGCCCACTTGAAAGAGGTGGGCTTTAGCGGAGCCGTTTGCACATGTACAAGCACGAGCGTGCGCACGTGTACGAGCACGAGCACGAGCCCTACGGCGGTAGCGTTATGTCCACCTGTTAGGACATAGAAAATAGAAGGACGGACCATGCGCGGACATTTAACAACAACAACAATGGCGGTGAAAGGTTCACGTTGTGGGAGTACGCCCTTAATTGCACGTAGGTGTGAATGTGAGTGTGAATGGTTGTCTGTCTCTGTTTGTCTCTATGTGCCCTGTGATAGACTGGCGTCCTGTCCAGGGTGTACCCCGCCTCACGCCCGATGTCAGCTGGGATCGGCTCCAGCCCCCCGCAACCCTGATAGGGACAAGAGGTTGAAGATGATGGATGGATGGACTCGTTGAGTGATCCGATAGTCATTGGGTCATTATGTTCCACTGCTGTTTTCTGAACGTAATCACCACTCCTGCTCTGAATGTGAGCTTGATGTTTGGTCTGATTGAAACTGAGACAATTCAGAAGTTCCAGTGGCAGCATCAACAATAACACGTACTATTTAATATTGATCATTGAAGCCCAAACGTTTGAATGTATAAACCAGCGTTTTGAGTAACAAACCACTTCTTACAATTGAACTACCCATTCGTAATATTCCACTTTCTTGTGTTCACTTTTTCCCTGGTAACTTTAATATGTAAATTGTTCAAAACACAATATTCGTTCAGTGTTAAATTTATACACAACTTTTGTGTTTCTTTTTTTCATTGCAGTCATCATTGCATGTTTTGTTGGAGCCAGCCTCGGCTTAGCCAGAAATGTCGTGGGCTACATCTTCACATCCGAGCCGTGAGTAAATTCTTTGACACAATAAAAGATTGTCTGTCGTCTGTCCCATCAACAACCTCATTTGACTGCATAAGAGAAAATACACTGTTAACCTGTTTAACTGAAGAGAAGGAGGAGAAGTGCTGCCCAGTGATGCATGAAGCAAAAAAAGTTCAACTGCTGCATCAAAATATACCCAGATGATTGGCACTATCTCTGCAGCATTTAGCGCTCCTGCTAACTTGAACGGGCTGCTCTGTTAGACTTGCTAAATGTTATCAGACCGAATTAATGAAATGCTGATATTTACAGGAGTCATTTTGCCGGGGTTGTGACGCTCAAAAAATAATATAAAATGTATTTATAGACGTCTCTTTCCCCATGTAAGTCCATGGGAAAAAAGTATTTTTGGGCCCCATGGCATCATGGCTGACGTGGAAGTTGCAATTTGGCCTCTAGGTAAAATTGGCTTCAACGTCAGGCACACGGAACTTCTGCTGGTGGGGGGGACTGGTGTGGACACGTGGAGCGAATTTGATGTCATTTAAATTCACTTAACGCTTAAATCATTTACCGGCCACCCACCCAAGTTAATTATTTATACTGCTCCTCTACTAGTCCTTGAAGGCAGTTGCTTTTTAAATGGTGTTGTGTTGATGTATGAGTATTTTCTTTAGCGGCTTACTTGATCAGAGGCCGCTTTCGGTAATTTTAAACGTTTCCATGTGCGCAGTACAGGCAAAACTGTTGATTTAAACTTGACAGAGGAAAAGAACCAAGATTTTAGCTTTTGTAATAATCAATGAAGTTACTGTACCTCATGCGTAAATGCGCACAGTGGAGCAGCAGCTCTGCTATGATCTCTGCTCCGTCTACATTTTAGAGAATGCGATTGCTATTTTCCTTAATACTGATGTATTATTTCATCCATCGTTATTAATGAAAATGTTTTTTTATGACCATCCGTGGATTTACCGCAGGACTGTGGATATTACTGCAGTCCACGTATCACTTATCTTACATTGACCGATAGGAATCTAACGATAATCTGCCAGACAGTACTGTAAATGTGCAATACAAATATGTGACAATTCATATTGGTGACATTACAAATGAATTGCAATACTTTTAAACAGTAAATGGCACTTTCTCGTTGTTCTCCCACATCTCTTGCGTCAGTAGATGGCGGTGTCAAGACAGTGGCAGCTGCAGTGGGCAAGGATCATGGATGAAAATCACAAAAAAATCTGAGTTGTGGCAGTTTTTTGGCTTCCTTAAGTTAGAAGATGAGACGGTATCAGACAGGAAAAAAAACAGTGTGCAAATATTGCACGTTTAACATTTTGTTAAGAGAACCTGGGAAATCATATTTGGAACCCAGTATCATGAATCATGAGTTGAGTGTATCGTTTAAACCCTACTAATGCACCCTGTAAATATACTGCAAGTTTGATTTTAGACCAGGTCAATGGCATAATCATTTTATGCTACCTCAAAATAGCAATGCACCAACAGTGCACCTGACAACTCCTCATTTTAAAACCAACACACTCATGGACACACATGGGGGTCCAGGTACATTTGCTGCATACACAACGTGGGCAGCGGGCGTGAAAATGACAACTGCGTCGGTCTGAAACAACCATGACAGTTGTGTTTCGCTTTGTGTTGGGTTTAAGATGGAGCCCTTAGTTTCATATTTCTGTCCAGACTGTTTTACATTAACAAGGTCATCTTCATGCTGGCTGAAACACACTCAACTCCTTGTTCCTTGTAACCCTGCTAAGACATAATTTAATCCCATTTTCAGAGTCAACCTTACAGTATCTGTTGTCCAGTCTGATCCATTTAAGTTAATCTAAACAAACCTAATCTGAACATGATCTGACCTTGACCTAATATGAAGAAAACATGTTCAAATGTCCATAAAGAATGTCTGTCTGCATGTTTTTAGAGACATTTTACAGAGGGTCTCTGCTGTCATGATCATCTTTGGCTTCTTGCATCTTTTTGATGGTGTTGCGGTAAGAAACGACTTCATGAAAGTAACCAGGATTTTAGACCCAATACTGATAAATGCAAAATGTGATTTGACCAAATCTCTGTTTGATGTGGACAGGGTGTGGCTGGAGGTGTTCTCAGGGGAGCAGGAAAGCAGTCGGTTGGAGCTCTGTGTAACCTGGTGGGATACTACTTCATTGGCTTCCCTATCGGTGTATCCCTAATGTTTGCTGCAAATATGGGCATTGAAGGTAAGACCAGACCTTCTATATACAATTCTGAAATTACTGCCGTATGTAGTCTCATCTCCTGCTTGTCAAGGAGCGTTCAGAAAAGCCATTCAAAATCTTCTCTTATGTCTGGAAAAGGGCTTTGGACAGGACTGACCATTTGTGTGATTATGCAGTCCATTTTCTTTGTCACCTTTTTGTGCAAACTCAATTGGAAGAAGGCTGCTGAAGAGGTTCGTACCGTCCCTTGACCAATCTAAACTTTTTACGTGGTCTTTAGATGTGTTTGAGGTTAAAAAGTCTGCTATGAACAACTGCCTTGAATGTCTCTGATCAGGCTCTTGTGAGGGCAGGAGTGCAGATCAAAGAAGAAAAAGAGATGGTCGGGATGGAAAATACAGGTAAAGCTTTAACTGAAACATCCTTGTATGACAGTATTTCGTTAATGCTAAAGGTTGTCTCTCAAACCTCCAGACTCGAATCAGAAGCAGTGCCAGGTCAGCACAACGGCATCCAGTTGTGAAAGTGCTGAGGAGGAGCACACCTATCAGGAGGCGCATATTCCAGGCCAGAATCCAGCTACTACTACCACAGTTGGAAATGTTCTGTCAATAACACAGCTGGTTTTACGGCGTGGCCTCACATTGCTGATCATGGTGGTCATCCTCGTCGCTGGAATCTTCGCAAGCAACTTCCTCACCATGCTGCTGAAATGAGTCATCCAATGATTTAAAGCCAGCTGTGAGACTGATGGCTGTCAGGATTGATAGTGTCAAGATCCAATCTAAATCATTTAAAGCTACGGTCTACATTCTGAAAATCAATTGAGCCTCTGAGGCAGATTTGAACCCCAAACCAAACCCCTCGCCTCAGTGTTCCACGATTCCTCGACAGACCCCCCTCTGACAGAGCAAGAAGCTGGCCCGTAGACAACAAAAGCCAAGCCAGCCTCAAAAGCAAACTTACAATGTCGGATTTGGAGTTTATATCTACCACGATAAAAACGAGAAAATGACCTGTTCAACAAAGTCTGCTGTCTCAGCATCTGTTTTCAGTCTCAAATCCTGGCGTAGCCTTCTCCATCTCTCAAAGGAATCCCAGATGTTGACTCGTCTTTGGTTCCTATGTAGATCACATTTCCTTTTGGTTTCTGCCTTTTCCTCGCTCCACTTACGTTTTCTTCCAACCTTCGCCTTAGGGGCAAGCAGAGGCCACTTTGGTTGCTCTTTCCTTCTCCATGGCAATAGGAGCTCTGGTAGCTGAGCTGCTAAGCTAATCACTAGCCGCTCAGAGTTTACAGAGAGGTCGGGAGTGGGAGGGGACGAGGCAGGGCTAGGCGGGATGACGAGGAGATTGGATGGAGGGTACGAGCCATAATTGCTGTATAAACGATGTTAATAATAATTACCAGTTCCAAATGGTAGACCATATCTCTAACGTTAACATTGAATCCCCTTGTAGTGAAAGGGTATCTGGTGCTGTTGACCCCCGGACGATCAACACCTGAGTTTGCAGCTTTTTAGCCAACAACCCTCTCATATATAACTTGGCAGTCACTCAGTGGCAGACATCTAAATAAACAAGGCCATGACGTGGGATATCTAGCAAGCCAAAGAGAGCCAGATATTTTTTGAGGAGTTAGCGGAACCTAACCACCTCACTACATGCAGGACAGCAATATGAAACTGGGCCTACTATTGCACATTTTGTATTGTGTGCAATAATGGAACAAGTAGCTCAGGTAGAGTTAAAAAAAAGAAAAGGTTTGCACACTGTGCATTAGGTTCGGGTGAAAATAAGGTGAAGGCACTTGAATGTATTTCTATCATATTATATATTATATATATTATATAGGTATTAGTACAGGCAAATAATGACAACACATCCCCACAGCGAGAAAGGTGAGTGTGGGTAACAGCTGTTAAGTCGTGACGTAACTCCCTTTCAAAATATGATTTCCGGATCCAAGCCTATTTTTACAACGCAGCAGTGCCCTGTTCCCGTTGTTTGAACAGATCTGAGTTTTTAAATAACAACGTAATAGTCATTTTACCTGTTTCTTATGGATGAAAAATTTGTCTAACTGATAAAAGAGGTGATTGTAATTGTTCACAGGTTCGGCTGTTGTCTCATTTCATCTCATCTCATCTTCAGCCTCTTATCCGGGGTCGGGTCGCGGGGGCAGCAGCTTTAGCAGGGGACCCCAAACTTCCCTTTCCTGGGCCACATGAACCAGCTCTAACTGGGGGATCCCATGTCTGTTTTATTTCAACGGAGCATTTAGACCCAGATATCGTATTTTGAAAGGGTGTTACGTCAGACTGAACAGCTGCATAGTACTTTACTATACATGTAGGACCGCTCTCGTGCGTATGGAACGGACTAGAGGGAGTTTCAAAAGATGCATAAAACAAATCATTTTCATGAGGAGGGAGGAATCTGATGGGGTTATTATTATTTATGTTTTTTTTTCTTTTCACTAAGAAAATGCAATCATGTACAAAGTAAGTAAGTATTAGGATGGATACAAGGGATGAGAGTTTGTTGTAATAAATGTATTGAAGATTTCTATATGTATGGAATAGGGGTAGGACTAGAAAAGCACTGTGCTTCTTCCTACTCTTCTAAAACATTTATTTACAAATTTCTTTTCTTTTTATTATGGGCGATTTTGTTTTTGCTTTAAAATATATTTTATTGATTATTACTTTTTTAAATGTGCTAAATAAAGTTGATTCTATTCTATTCTAGATGAATATGTTCCTGAATCAGCGTGTGGTATACTATGCACATGCATTGCATTTAGTGCTCTCTCTTCACTCTTCACTTCTCTTTCTGCCTTTGTCAGCATTGGTGACAAAATAAACTCCAAAGTGAAAATCAACAATACCAGGAAAGTTATGTAAGCAATACGCAGTTTTCTATTATGAGCAGTATCCTCACAGCGACAGGGTTCCTGCTTTGAATCCTGGCTGTGGCCCTTCTGTGTGGAGTTTGCATGTTCTCCCCGTGTCTGCGTGGGTATTCTCAGGGTTCCCCGGTTTCCTCCCACAATCCAAAGACATGCTCGTGTTAGGTTAATTGATGACTCTAAATTACCAGTAGGTGTGAATGTAAGTGTAAATGGTTGTCTGTCTCTGTCTCTATGTGCCCTGGGGTCCTGTCCAGGGTGGACCCCGCAGCTGGGATCGGCTCCAGCGACCCCGACAGGGACACGCGGTTGAAGATGAATGATTGCGAGGTGTTTTATGTATGTGAATATTTAATACTAGATGTACAGTATCTCACACTATCTCATATTCAAAGCTACTCTGGGGATTTACATCACACATTGATCTAATTACCAAAACGGGACGGCATGGTGGAGTGGTGGTTGGCACTGATCGCCTCGCAGCAAGAGGGTGCCTGGTTCGAATCCTGGCTGGGGCTCTTCTGTGTGGATGCTTTTTGCATGCTCTCCCTGTGTCTGCGTGGGTTTTTTCTGGGTTCTCCGGCTTCCTCCCACAGTCCAAAGACATGTCGTAGGTGTGTATGTGAGTGATTGTCTGTCTCTATGTGCACTGTGTGTCCTGTCCACGGTGTACCCCGCTGGGATCGGCATGAGAAGGGTTTGCATGTAAACGCATCTAGGCCCTAATCTGGATTTAAACTGCTAGTTGTAACGGGTAACTTCTTAATGAAACGGTTGTGTCTTGTTAAAAATGACCATTTCCATTACTGCACAGGGGAAAGGCCAGAATCATTATTTGAGGAGATAATGTTACAGCACGTTATTCAGGGATTAAAGTTCTCTGTCGCTATGGATATATTGAAATGGATCTTTCGGATCAATTTGAAAAAATACAAATTGTGGATACGGAATATAACTTATATAAGAATATATATTGTTGGTTGTTTTTTTGTTTTTTTTGCTTTAATCCCTGTGTTCTACCTCAACAGCTTTTCAACAGATGTAAAGTTAACCCAGGTAACGCTAGCGTTACCAGAACAACCGACTGTGGTTGAAGTCAGGATGTCAAAGTAATATGCACCAAAATGTGTTGTGATCTTAGCTATTTTATGTAGCTGGATTCTCTCAGAGCCCATTCTGCTATGCCTTAAGCCCCTGTTATTGCTCCTAAGGCGATGAATACATACTGAATTGAATATAATCTCCTCCACTCGTCATGGCGACCCTTATAAAGATTTGATTTGGCTAACATTAGCTACCTGTAAATTGGTGTTAAAATCAGGGTGCAAAAGCCAAAATAACAGATTTAGTGACCATAATCAAATAAAAACAATGTATAAATGAATCATTAGGCTTACAAACATTAATACAGTACATATTTTTTATGCTTTTACATTATGGTTACATTTAGTTAAAAATATGGAGTCTTCAGTACACATCAATTCAGGAAACTAGATCAAAGAAAGCAAAGTTTATTATTTGCTAACTTTGAATTTACTTTAAAAAAGCTGAATCAGGATTACAAGGAGCTAACACTGCTCCAAATCCAGGTTCATCCAAATCAATATGGTTGCTGTTTGATCCACTCGACCTGCAGAGTTTGGCATTAAAGAGAGAATGTTTGTCAAAAACCAACATTTACTGCTAACTGTTTATCATTATTAATGTTTTGAAAAAGCACCAAGCATAATTTAAGCACACAATTCCAGCTGCTGGAACATCTCCTTACATAAAGTCATGGGGGCTGTTGCAAGAAACCTAGATAAGGGATTAAGCCGGGATATTCCGGTTATCCTGGCTTACTTAATCCATGATTCGGTTGAACAAAAGCCCGGGCTCAAGTTGCTGTCTTTCCGATAAAAAAATCAAACGTGTTTCGCAGCTATTCCATGAGCTTTTAGCCTAATTTAGTTTTTATTAGCCATGAATTTATATACATACATATACACAGGGTATTTACGTGACTTCTGCGGGTTTAGCTAGTTAATAACTATATTCTTCCTCACATCAAACTTTGCAGGTCAAGTGGAACCATCAGCACAGCAATATTGATTTGGATGAACCTTGATTTGGAGTGCTTTCGAAAATGTGACCTTTGTTCCTTGCCAGCCGTGGTCCGTGTATGGTATCTGTATTTGTGTGCTCCATAGGGGCTGACCACCATGGCTCTGAACATCCCTGGTGTGATTGCTGTGATGCTGTTCTATATCCTGATTCTGGGGACAGGAGTGTGGGCTGCCACTAAGTCCAGGAAGGCTGAGAGGAAGAGCCATGGAAGCAGGACCGAAGTGGTGCTCCTTGGAGGCAGAAATATCAGCTTACTGGTTGGGATTTTCACCATGACTGGTGAGTTCTTCTGTGCGGGTTAGAAGCTCATGTTAGCCAGAGTGGGTAGCGGTTCTTTCTATTAGTCATTAGGTATTTTTTTGTAAATTTGTGAGCAGAACTTAGGTGTTGTGCAAAGATGCAGAGGATGACCCTGGTTGCATTTTTTTTATCCTGTTCTCAATCTCCATTTAAAATATGTTACTTAGTTTAACACAAAAGGCTGTTTTCACATTTATCAACTGAACCTCGAACTGTGCTCTGTGCTCATTTAAAAAAAGCTGATTTTAACGGTGGGCCTACAGTCATGATCCGTGATATTAGAACTAGTCAATCCTGCTCTAATACAAGTGTGATGTAGAAACTTGAAGCAGCCAGTGCACACACACTGAGAATGGGGTTGCAGTGAAGGTGGAGACATCTAATGTTGAACAGGGAAACTTTAGTAATTAATTTAATTAGCATATTCATCAATTCTGGTAGAAGGTGTAGATACCTTTTTAAGGATTTAAATGTGGAATACTTTTTTGTGGAAAGGACATATCAGACCTGCTTCATTGTTCCAAGCAGACTGCTTGTATTTGTCATAAACATCTTTAATTGTCTGATTGTGTTAAAGCTGTTTCCTCGTGGTTAATGATCTTGTGGTCTGAAGAAAAGTTTGTTTTGAGAAAACAAACTACTGTCTGTTTCCAGTTCATATATCTTACAACAAGAAGCCAGCTGTTTCATTTCCAAACCTGGTAGTAGTGACTAACATCACATGTAAACACAGCCGAATCAGTCAAATCAAAGTCCAGGTAAATAAAGTGTGTGTGTGTGTGTGTGTGTGTGTGTGTGTGTGTGTGTGTGTGTGTGTGTGTGTGTGTGTGTGTGTGTGTGTGTGTGTGTGTGTGTGTGTGTGTGTGTGTGTGTGTGTGTGTGTGTGTGTGTGTGTGTGTGTGTGTGTGTGTGTGTGTGTGTGTGTGTGTGTGTGTGTGTGTGTGTGTGTCATTCTTCTGCAGCTACCTGGGTTGGAGGTGGATTTATCCTGGGTGTGGCTGAGGCGGTGTACTCTCCTAAAATGGGCTTGATATGGGCTCTTATGCCTTTATATTACTCTGTGTCCTTCATAATAGGTAAGATGAGTCATACTCTATAGAGGCAGAAGGCTGTGCTCATCTTGATAATGTCAACTTATTGTTGAACTCTGTGCAGCATATTTGATCAGTTTTCATAAACATTTTACTAAACAGCTACAGTAAATGTACAACACTTTCAACAGTCAGTCATTTTTGGGCCGCTTAGCTTCAGGAAATACTTGTTCTTATATATATAGCGCCTTTCTAGTCTTCTGATTACTCAAGGCGCTTTCACACCACTTGTCACATTCACCCATTCAGACAGATGGTGGTGGACATCTAGATACCATCTAATCTAATCATTCACACCACATTCACACACCCATGCGCAGCACAGGGAGCATTTCAGGGTTCAGTGTCTTCAGTGTCCCAAGGACACTTCGAGCTGGGGATCGAACCGCTGATCTCTTGAATGGAGGACGACTCACTCTTCCACACCCGCCCCACCTCGGTATCTCCTCTCCTCTTTGTGTGTGTAGCACGATCACACGAAGCACCACGACTTCCATACAACAGCTGTTGATTCTAAAGGAAGCGCTCTGCTGCTCTGTAGCTGGCATGCAGCAGCAGATGTCTGTGTCAGGGTCCTGCCAAGCCCCCACCACAGCCACTTCCTGGTTGATCCAATAAGGAAGTGCCAAAAACTGCAGTTCTCTGACTGTCCACTAACAGAGCAGTTTCTCACTGACCCCCATGTTAAACAGGCTGTTTTCACACCATCATTAAACCTGTTTAAGACCTGTTGACATTCTAGTCTGTATGTTTAGGTCATATCTCCATGACACATGAATAATTAGGGGCGCAGCTTCTTGAGTGACAGCTAGCCACTGGCCCTCACTTCGCCTCAGAGGCTAGTTGTCAGGATTAGCATGCTAACTCCGTCATCTCGACCAGGACTGCGGTCATTCATGTGGAGGTGTTATCATAAGTGAAAGATGGTTTGCTCTTTGATCGACTGTACAAACAGATGTTTTAGGAACACACCGTGTAAAAGTTATTAAAAAGGATTCGGTCCGTGAGGGTCTGTGTTTTACAGTCTGAGTATGGTACTGTGTTGGATATCAGTTTAAATTATAGATCATAAATGCTGGCTGCACTTCACTTGACTGGCCGAGCCGTTGTAATCTCCGCCGGAGACACGGAGTGCCGTGTCAGTCTGTACCCCCTAAAAAATCCTGTTCCCGTTACAATATTAAAAAAATGACTCCCGGTCCCAGACAATAATCTCAACATTGACTCCCACTCCCATTTATGTAGTAGCGTGTGCTGTTAGCCTAGTTCCCAGGCGGTGAAGCTAATGTGGCTAATCCAGTAAACGTCAGCCAGACTGATGTAACCCCCCCCAACGTCACATCAATGCCCTTTTTTGGTCAGAGGAAATGAGGAGGAGTCAAAGTCTGACAAGACAGCGGCTCCCAGAGGCGAGTATGAGTGGATCTAGTTGAGAGAACGGGCCCCGACGGGTATGCTACGTCCATTTTTTATACGGTCTATGGCACCTGCCCGTGTATTTCAACACTCGGTAAAACACAAGAGAAGAGGATATTCATTTTCGTGTGAAAGCAGAATGAATACAGCAGAAACACTGATTGGAATGTATTGAAGAGTTTTAGAAGAAGTAAAAAAAAGGTGCATCCACTCAAAATGTTGATGTTGACACTCATCATCAATTATGATGACTAATTGCGGCATCTCATCCACTGCTCAAGGTGGTCTTTTCTTTGCTAAGCCAATGAGGGATAAGAAGTACGTCACCATGATGGACCCCTTCCAGATAAAGTATGGCAAAGTACTGAGTGTTGCTCTGGTGCTGCCTTCTCTGCTGGTGGATGTGCTGTGGGTGTCCTGCACTCTGCTTAGCTTAGGTAAACATATATACCTACCACTCAAAACCACACATTTTCAAGTAGCGGACTTAATTAAAACATTTCAGTTTCTTTGTTTGTTGGTCTCACTAACAGGCGGAACTATGAGTGTGATACTGGACCTGCCCTATGCCTATTCTGTTTGGATCTCATCAGGTGTGGCCATAATCTACACTTTGTTAGGAGGCCTTTATTCAGTGGCCTACACTGACGTTATCCAGCTCTGTCTAATTTTCCTCAGTTTGGTGAGTAACAGTACAGTAGCACATGTTCATGATGTACAGTATCTGCAGATATGTTTATTGATATCTGATATTAAATTCCACCAGCCAACATGTATATAACTTACATCTTGATAGTATGATTGAGTGCTACACAAACAGCATTTAGTTTGAGGTCATGTCATCAATCAAATAGTTCAGTGACTGTTGTGTGGTTTGTCACCCTCAAGAAGACTTTTCCAAAACTTAGTTCTGAGCAGAGAAAGTGTGAAGGACAGGGGGAAGGGAAAACTGAAGCTGGAGAACTGCTTTGAGATAGGCCGATGATATAGAGCCCAGAATGATACATTAGTAAAAAAAAATTACTAGAAGCAAACGTCACAAACAACCAAAGAAAGTATTGCAATTCTGGGAAGCCTCCTTGGCCTACTAGTTAAAGGGGCATACTGTGTAATTGCAATGTCTCTGGTTTTCAGATTCCAACTAGAATTCTTTGTCACATGTCCATCCCTCACGCTTTCGCCCCATGTTTTCTGTCTGTCCAATGCCAAATGCTGAAAACAAAAAGACAAAAATAAATCTTTAAAGTCACCCCAATCCAGGTAATCCTGAACAGCAATTGACAGTATGGTAGATACTGCCCCTTGGGGGAATATCATCATCATAACAACTCAGACAGTCAAAGTCAATGCAGCAATAAAAGTTCTTTAATACACAGTTCACATCTTTTGAATCTTTCAACGGAAAGGAGGAAAACAAAACGTACAATCAAAACCTCCAAAAGCATCTATGCAAAACAGCAATGTTAGGTTTGGTGTGTCAACACAATGGATTGAATGTAAGGTAATATATGTATTATTACATCTGACAAAATAACTAACTCTGATGTGCTAAGGTCTCCAGTCTGATGATATCAATATCTTTTTGCAGTGGTTGTGTATCCCCTTCCTGCTGCTCAACCCCACATCTGTAAACATTGCCCAAACTGCTTTCAACCACACATTCCAAGAACCCTGGGTCGGCACTTTAGAGCATGACAAAGTCTGGAAGTGGATTGACGACTTCTTAATGATTGTAAGGAAAAATTATTATATAGGAATTGTACTTTCCTGCTGCTGGACAGACAAACCACCATCGATGCCTTTACATGGACTTAAAGTCATACTCTGAAAGATTTGACATACGTTGTTTCTTGCTGCCTCCTTGGTGGTAGGATGTAATTGCAGGCGAGCCTGTTCTTTCAGAGCCCTCCATCTTGTCACATTCACGGCCGCTTTGTTCTAACTTTTTTTTTTAGATGACATTTTACGGATTGCAACTTTAAGTAACCTGAATTCTTCAATGTCATGTACATGAGAAATCCTGTAATTTTAAGGGAAACTTTCCCAATTTTAAACCATTTTGTTTCATTACAGTAAGTACAGATGGATGGTGTATATCTCCATTTTGCCAGCGCCTGGAGCAACAGTGGGTGTCTGTGGGGTGATGCAACGCTGACCATGTTGCAATGATTCAGAGCTGGTTGAGGACTGGCAAAGTTCCCTTATGTGGAGCAGAGTGAAGTGAAAACAAATTACGATGTTGGGTGATATTGAGGAGACATGTCATCTATGTAAACACACTCTGACGATAGCTGTAGTTGCTCCCCTGGCGCTGACTAGCTTATCGTTATTCCCCCCATGGTGCTTACTGGAATGATTGCTTTCTCAACCGAGAATCCACTGTTTTAAGTCACAATGCCAGACGAATTAGTCAATGACTATTGGTTGTCCTTACTTTTGCCCAGTGCATCCTGGGAGTGTAACCTTTGAAGATGTTGTGAGAATGAATGAATCCCAGGCTCTGTGCAATATTCAATCTGAGGGAGGAAAGGGAAGTGCTTGTGTATGAGTACAATTTCTTCTTTGCTTTTCTTTCACATTTTTCCTTGTTTTCAACATGCATCTTCCTCCTCTCTCTTATTTTTTTTTTTTCCAGGGTCTTGGTAGTCTTTCATTTCAGTGCTTCCACCAGAGGACGCTGTCTGCCTCCTCATCACAAACAGCCCAGTTAACCTGCTATGCTGCTGCTCTTGCCATCGCCATACTAGGAATCCCCCCTGTCTTGGTTGGGGCTGTTGCAGCCTCCACAGGTGGGAATTAAGTTAGAGATGAACTGGAAGACTAAATTAACTAGATTCCTCTGAGTCAACAGCTGATTACATTTTATAATTGTTTGCCATAGGATTTCAGGCTTTATCCCCACACTGTACATCCGGTAAACCAGAATAGGTAAGAGATGACAGAGCTTTACAGGAATACTGACACTGTGGCCAGGAGCTATTTGTATTTGTGGCCAATACCCATGTACTGTATATACAGTATACCCATTGCTTTATAGCCTGGCATCACCAGACTAATAGGCTTATTAGTCTGGGCCTCTCGGTTCATTTTTTATTACCCAGAGGCATTATCATCAGTGCAGACCAAAATGCCTCTGGATGCAATGAGATAGAACTGCAACCAACCAGAGCAACTTAACGTGACCCACAACCAATCACAACAACGAAACGGCGGTGCTGACTGTATAAAATATGTATACAGTCTATGGGTGGTGCTTGCTTAGTGGAAAACAATGGTGGTCACAAACTTTAGAGCTAAATGGTATACTAACATGTTTTTCTCAAAAGAGAATTTTCTGTGAGAAATCATCAATACAGTAACAAGATCTTGAGTTATATTTGATCAATCCTGCCTGATCCGCCATTTTGATCTGAGTTTCCTGAGCATTAGAAACTGAGCTGAATGGACCTGCAGACTGGACGGTGACGCTGTCAGTCATCATCCAAACCCGTCCAACTTGAGATAAACGGTTGTGATTGGTCAGCCTATGGCTGGGTAATCTGTCAGTATGGGAGTGAGGCAATACTTATCTGCCAGAACAAATAAAACAGCAGTATGAATGAGTATGAATTCAATTCAATTTTATTAATAGTGCCAACTCATAACAAAAGTTATCTCAAGACACTTTGCATAATGCATATAGTACTGCATACCGTAGTAGGTCTAGACCACACTTATTTACGATTTACAGAGACCCGACAATTCCTCCTTTGGGTCCTCAGTTAAATAGATTTTTTTGTGCATTTAATCAAATGCTGTCCAACGGAGTTGTTGACTGAGGAGGACCCTCAGCTTTGCTCACGACCAGATCTGTTTCCTTCTTCGCTTCTCCAATTTCCCAGACCCACCGTTTAAAGAACAATATGCCGGATGCACACGCACCTGACTTTTAAAGGGAATGGGAGCTGACACTTATTGGTTTCATTCATGTTACTCCCAAAACACAAACCTGACCAATTAAGAAACTAAATACAACCCCTTTGCCCCTTGTGCCTTGCTTTGCACAAAGAATATGTGGCAAAATTGGAAGTGGGTTAGACAGGTTTGAGTTAAATACACTTGCACCATGCACTTTGGACCATGCACCATAGATCATCTCCAGCCACTTGAAACTTGATTCATCTTTATCTCAATACAAACTATAGATGCTGTGTCTGCAGGTTTAGATGAGGAAGGCTTTTATGATTTCATTATAGGTTAGGTTTAAGATTGAAAAATACACCAATGTATTCTGTTATTTCTGTTACCCAGACTGGAACATGACGCTGTACGGTTCTCCATCTCCGTATGTACGTGGTGAGCTTAGTTTGGTCCTGCCCCTGACCCTACAATACCTCACTCCATCTTACATCTCAATCATTGGGATTGGAGCTGTGGCCGCTGCTGTCATGTCATCCACAGACTCTGCCCTGTTGTCTGCAACTTCTGTTTTCTCTTCAAACATCTACAAGAACATCCTGCGTACACAGGTAAAGAGCACAAGATACAAAAAAAAAAAAGGTATGTGAATGAATAATGAGGTTTCTCCTTTTGTATGGTTCCATGTTCATAGGCATCAGACAATGAATTGCAGTGGGTGGTTCGGGTCACAGTGGTGGTGGTGGGTCTGGTCGGGACATCCATAACGTTCTACACCAAAAGCCCCCTGATTCTCTGGATTCTTGGAGCGGATGCCTCCTACACCCTTGTATTCCCCCATCTGGTCTCTGTGCTCTTCTTTAAAGTGACAAATGGTTATGGTGCCATGGGAGGTTACATCATAGGGCTGACTGTAAGAATTTTATTGGGGGAGAACAATGTAGGTCTTCCTGTTGTTCTTCATCTTCCAGGTTGCACACTGGAAGATGGCGTCTACGTCCAAAAGTCTCCTATCAGGACAGTCTCCATGCTCTGCACTTTGGTAACCATCTTGGTTTTTTCCTGGCTAGCTTTGTTCATGTTCAGTCATGGCCTGTTGCCTCAGAGGTGGGACATTTTCAAAGTTAAACGTAATGCTACTGCGTCCCCCGCGGATCCCGTCACGCAGAATCTCAATGCCGAAGCTGAAAGTGATGCTGAGTGTGATGGGAACAGACATGGAGTTGCCTTGCAGCCAGTGTTTCAGACTGGATCGTAACCTGCTGTCTTTCCTTTTGAAAGGTCGCTGGCCTTAATTGTATTATGATCTAGATAAATGTATATATTTAGACAAAATGGTTTATTTGAAGTTGTTAATAGTTGCTGATGATGTATTTTATGCTTTTTGTATTTTACGCCCTCTCAAATGTCCTCTCGCTCGGTATGTCTCCATCACAAAAAATGACTGCATTTCCCAGCTTGGGATCAATAAAGTATTTCTATTCTATTTTATGATATACATTATAAATTAGTCGTTGCCTGTTATAGGGAAGGTTTTCGTTGCCACCATACTCTACGGGGGAATTGTTGGGTCTCTGTAAATCATAAATAAGTCATAGAGTGTGCTCTTTACCTACTCTGTAAAGGGTCCTGAGATAACTTTTGTTATGGTTTGGCACTATAAATAAAATTTAACTGAATTGAAAATACCTGAACGGCGTTCCGACACTTTTCTCCAAGTGAGAAAAACAGAATAGTTGCAATTTGAATAATCTGGTTGACATTCAGACAGTTTCATTAGCACTTCGAGATCAGACCATAACTAAAATGTGCTGCCTTTTTTTAGGGGAGAAAAAGGCTCTGCTCTTCACAGAGGCGGATTAGTGCACAGGCTGGCATAGGCTGCAGCCTCGGTGCCCCAGATTGGCCAGACTATTTTAAATTTATTTTTTATTTACTACACTGGGGAAAACATTTTTTTTTTTTAAAAAGGTCACTGATTGGGTAGAATAATAGAATAAAATATAAATAGATAGATAGATAGATATTGGCTACATTTACCCAATCAGCTGCCGTCACGTCAATGACACGTCACTCACTGTTACTAGACAATATAGCGGCAAAATGTCAGAAAGGAAAATGTGATAGAACAGCGGGAACAAAACTAAAGAAGGATTTTTCAAGGTTGCAGACTCTTCTTCTGTTCTAGCAGGGGTTTTTCTGATAAAACATGATTAATAATGTAGCCTAGGGGCCCATGACCACCTTAATCCGCCACTGGCTCTTCGGCAAAGTCAGCAAAAGCCCTGTCAAATGACCTCTAGGGGCAGCTCACATTGAAATTAGGGGCATTTCAGGGAGGGAGACCTGCCTTACCCGCTATTCCACTGTAATTGAAATGCCACTACTGTCACTTCAGGTAAGTGAGACATATAACTTCAAATTACCATTTCAATTATAGTACAACCAAGACCCGGACCTTGATATATCAGGCCTAACCAGTTTTCCTGTCTTCTTTCACAGTTTCCCCTGCCCTTCCCTGCTCCCCATGGCTGTACACTTTCCTCCTCTCTTCTTTCTCCTCATCTTTCCTCAGGGATCCCTGTGTTGGATCTATGGTCCATCTCTGTCTGTCAAAGTAGTTATTTATGTCAAAAAGGCCGGTCGTCCAAGTTGAACAAGTGCACGAGAGGACAGGATTATGCAAGACTCTCAACGGGGAATCAGTTCAACACTGCAGCTGGAGTTGTTCGCTATTTCAGTGCTGAACAGGGCAAGGATCTGCATCGGCACATAGTGTCTCATGGTTTAAGACTTTTTAGACCGAAAGCCCATTCTGCAGTGACCAAACCTCTCATCAGCAGAAAGAATAAAAAGGCTAGACTTGCCTTTGCTGAGGAGCATGTTGTGTGGACAGAGGAGAACTGGTCCAGACTGTTCTTCAGTAATGAGAGTATGTTCTTTATTTTTTTTGTGTCTGATGGGAGACATTGTGTCCGGCGTAGGACTGGAAGTGTGTAAAGAAGTCAGTTAAATTTGGTGGAGGAAGTATCATGGATTAGGACAAACACTGAAATGTCCAGCCCAGAGTCCAGATCTAAACCCCATAGAGAATCTCTGGAAAATCCTTGGCAACAAGGTAGTGTCTAAGAAACCCACTACAGTTACTGAACTGTGGAAGAGACTGAAGAGGAATGGACCAAGATCAAACCAGAGCAGTGTGAGAAACTAGTGATGTCCTGTGGGTGCAGATGTGCTGAAGTCATTAAAAGCTGTGGCCTCTACACTTCCTGTTCATTTTTGAATCCTATAGCCCCAAGAAAACAGTTTAAAGCTTTGTTGCTCGCTGCTTTTTTTCCACAAAATAAAGTTTGTTGAAGTGCATTGGTTATTGTACAGCAGTGGTATAGCCACAGTGGATATTCATTAAAATTCTGAACAATACAAATAACAGTATTTCAGAATAAATCAAGAAGTAATCATTTGTTCTCTAATTTTGATCTCCACCGTATAACCAAATATACCTATCCAACAGAGTGGATTAGAAAAAAAGTCTATTTCTAATATAAGCCTGCTTCAAAGGTCTGATACCCTCTGCAATTGAATTAAATAAATTGCAATCATTTATTCATTTATTTATTTTGAAAGAGCAAAGGCCAACAGGGAAACCCCAACACCTGACCGAGCAGTAGTGTAACTTCACCATCGCAGTGAGTCACACAGAAAGTCAGGAATTTTTACTTTTGCATTCATAGGGCCGGCCCTGAGAGAATTTGGCAGAGAAGTTCAAACCCTGCCTACTTTCTTACCTTTGCATACCTGGCCTTTCACTGCATGGGGTGGTGTCCTTGACAGTTTGCTGGACGCAGGCCAAACAGGTTTAAGACACTATTAGACCGTGAGATCCATCAGTCAGTTTTTTGTGACGCATACTGGCTCTGCTCCAGCCGACATGGACTACCACCAGGTTTTCCATTCAAGTAACTCAATGTCTCATCAAAGGTATAAACAAGTATTACCCAGCACTCCATCTACCTATCTTGGTGCTTTAAGCTATTTCTTGGATTAACCCATTCTATCCAAATGATCAGTTTCATCAGACCATTTGATATTTGTCTTACTAATTATTTTAAAATTATCACTGCAGCACTAAGTGGTCATTCTGTCAACTTCCTTTGATAATCCTTTAATTAACTTTGATAATTTCCTTGTTCTCACAAGTCTAATTTTAATGCTGTTTTTTTACTTTCTTTGTCAGTGTTTAGTTGTTGTCCTAGGTAACAAATATGCATATAATAAAGGTGGATTTGTCCTGTGTTTGTGCTAAACAAGCCCATTTTGATCATTATTGTTACCATAGTAACAATAATAGAGAAGGTATTCACCCTATGCATCCTAACTCAGTTTGAAGTTATATAATAACAGCAAATCTTTGCCAGTGAGCTAAATTTGCGCTTGTAACATGATCTGTGAAGGGCAGATCATCCTCAGCAGCTGGCCTTCTGCTACACTTGGCTCTGTTATTTTTTAACAGGGCAGATTCATTCTGCAAAACAACCCAGTATGTAGATTATGACAGTGCAACTACAGTACTAATCACGCCGGGGATGCCCCATTGGCTTAGCTGAATACGCTGAATATTTTATCTGAGCTGCAAAGAGACTGATTTAATGACATGTCTAGAGTTGACCTTTTGTCAGCATGAGGTTGTCACCATATGCTTCTGACACGGATGGATAGGGTTGTAAATGGCCTAAAAAGGCAGCTGAGTTAAGAAATGGGTCAATCTATTTTAGGAGAGGAAGTTTATAGGCCTGCATTATAAATTTAGACAAGAATCCCGACATACATATTTCTTTGTGATGAGACTGGTGTCATGAAGATCCCAACACCAACCTTCTTACGGGATGTGACCCCTGGGTTCAGAAATAAGAATAGTTCTCACAGAAAGTGGCAACTAACCCTCTGATGAAGGCATATTGTATTTAAAGTCACTAAAGGCAGATGTTATATAACGAGAGATTCATGTTCAACCTTAGACCCAGTTGGTGTTATGCCATAGCCAACACAACAAGTAATGTATCCCGTAGCCTGGTCATCAAAATGGCCTACCGTCTAATTTGTCATGGAATCAATGTTAGTTAGTGACAGCTAACAGCTGAATGAACTGCACTTTTTCATTTTAGTGCCAGCTCAAAATGAGATGCTGCTACCTAATTTCTTTGTATACAGAGCTTTGCTAATGAGAGTCAGAGGTTTTTGTATTGTTAGATTTTTATCAATACTACCACTCTTATCGATGCTCCTATCTGTCATGATCTGTCTCCTATCTGTCTGTTATCGATAAACTTGTTTTTTTTGGGGGGGGTTTTTTTTACCTTTATTTAAACAGGAAAAATCGATTTTACAAGAATGTCCCGGCCAAGACAGGCAACAGTACAGTCATACATGCACACAAACACAAGGTGGACACAAACATTAAAAACACTTAGCATCTAAAACAGCAAACTGTTCAAGGTCAGCTACAATAATAAAAGTCTCAGGCAAAACATCTGCAGCCAGATGTTTCTGCCTCCCGGTCATTCAGTTACCCCTTAAAAGTGTTCAATGAGACCAACTCATTTGGTTTCAAAGTTTTTTGTAAAATGTTCCAGGCAGAGGGAGCAGCAAACCTAAATGCTTTCTTTCCCAGTTCAGTTCTGACTTTTGGGACAGAACAAATCCTGAGACCAAAGACTATAAGTCCCAGCATTATTTCAGTTAATTCAAGACACAAGGTCAGAAGGAAGTAAACCTATGATTGCCTTGTAAATGAGAATATGCAGCTGTCTCAGTCTATGAATTGATAAGGAAGACCTTCCAACTCGTTCATACAGTGTACAGTGATGAGTAAGCCCTTGCATATATACATCACCACAGAACAGACATAGAAGTGGCAGCAACCAGCCTCTTTTTTGTTTTAAAAGAAAGGCAGGATTTGATCCTAAAATAAAAACCCAGTTTCAGTTTCAATCTTTTTAACAGCTGCTGAATATGATTTGCTAAAGAGAGGGATCCGTGAATGAATATACCAAGAAATCTGTAACTGGAAACACACTCACTCTTCAAACCCTGAGAAGAGAGGATCGAGGGCAGATTTTGTGGTTTTGATTTTGTATTAGAGAACAGCATGACTTTAGCTTTGTCAGCATTTAAAACAAGTTTAAAATCAAACAAATGTTCTTGAACCATGTTAAAAGTTGTAAGTGGGAGAGGGTCCCTCCTGGGGAGGGTGCTAAACTGTAGAGTACAGCATCATCAGCATAAAAGTGAGATTGCATTTGACACATTTAGATCAATGTCACTGATGCACAAAATAGAAAATGAATAGGAATGGCTCCAGGACTGACCCCTGGGGTACATCTTTACTTACAATGTGAGTACTTGAGGTGCAGTCCTCTGTCTGCACACACTGTGTGATATAATTAACAAACCAACTAACGTTTTTTGAGACAGTCCAGCTTTAGATAGTCTGTGCTTAAGCACAAAAAGGTCTGGTGTCAAAAGGTGTCAAATGCCTTAGAAAGACCAATAAAGAGGGCTGCACAAAACTGCTTGTTATCGATAGATTCAATAAAATCATTTAAATACTTTAGTTGATGACTAACAAGGGATTTCAAAACCTTTGCCAGGAAAGACAGTTTTTAGATTGGCTTGTTGTTATTTAAAACAGTTGGGTCACCCCCTTTAAGCAGGGGAACAACAAAGGCTGACTTCCAAATATAAGGAATAACATTTGTAATCAAGCAAAGATTAAAAATGTGTTAAAGGAGTGGCAATACAATTTGCTGCTAACTTTAAAAAGTAAGGGCCCAGTTCCAAGGCCTACAGCTTCAGGTGTGACCAAAAGCCAGAGGGCTTTATGTACCTCAGAAACTGTAACAGGTCTGAAAGTAAAAGTCTGATTTGATGGATCCTGGCCAACAGACTCTTCTGTGGAAGAGCAGTCATGTTGAGGACAGAAGGACTCAAATAAATACCCAGAGGCTATAAAATGTTCAATAAAACAATCAAGCATTTTGGCCTCGTCTGTACTTTTTTCTTTACTTTTGCCAATGCATGGGGGAAGCTCTATACCTTTATTTTTTTTTTCTGATAACGATTTGTTACAACTTTTTTTTAATTATACCGATATACTGTTAAAACCTGAAGGAAAAGCCAACCATGATCAACATCTGCAATTAAACGTTTTTTTCTCCCAGTTAAAGTAAATTCTGAAAGAATCCTTGTTCTGAGAAGTGTTTCAAATCTCTTGACTAAAATACCTAGTTTGGTTTTTGGTATTTTGACATGTCTAACTTCTAACACAGTGGTCACTGATGTCGTTCGCTAATATGGAAGCAGTGGAATGCTAGTGGGGAACATTTGTTAAAATAACATATATTAAAGAGGATTTTTCTGTATTTTTTTATGTTTGGCCATGTGGGAACATCATCAATCTGGGAGAGGTTAAGTGAATCACAGTAAGCCTTGAAATAATCAGAAACTGGTTGCTACAAGTTCAAATTTCCAGATCTACTAATAAGCTTGTATTAAGAGGGCAGTGCCCGGCTATCAGCTGAAGGTGTCCTATAACAAGCAACAACAGTTACAGGATTGGATTTAGAGACTTCAAGCTCCAAGGCCAAACATTCAGATTGCTTAACTACAGATATTGAAAGCAGAACATTAACTTATTGTTGATGTAGATTAGTACACCCCAGCCTCTTTTAGGGAGGTCAGTCCTAAAAACATTATACCCCCTAATCATGATATCTTTATCTGAAATAGAATTGCTTAGCCATGTTTCCGATGACAAACAATAACATCAGCATCTGTAGAGTGTTCACAGATATTCATTAAGTCCATTTAGGAAATCAGTCTGCATACATTCAAATGTAAGAAACCCAGACCTTTCTTTGATTTATTGATTCTTTGTTTTAGTAAAAAAAAAAAAAAAACGTATTCATTTTATCAAATCTAAACTCAATACATATTATCTCTCACATCAATACACTGAGTTAAGAGAACATGAAAATCAGTTCCTATCACTAACCCTGTTCACTGTCCTCCCTCTCACTGCTGTGGATTGATTTGCCTGGCAGGTGGTTTGGTAGTGGGGACCAGAAAGTCGACAAGACTTTGCTTAATTTCAGTGCTGCCTTATTTCACAATTCATAAGCAGTCCGGGACAGTGCGTCAGAGACCTTTCGGCTTGGGCTAGTTGTTTTAAGTGGGTCATGGTGGAATCTTGCAGAGTTACCTACCTGGGTTCATTCTGTCCTTCGTGGCCTCTCTGCTCTGCTGCCTGCTTTTCTCTCAGCACAGAGGGTGGAGGACAGGAAGACAAAGAAGGCTCTTATTTTTGTTCACGTATATAAGCAAAATGCACAGTACAGCCCTGCATGAATGTCCGTCCAAAACTTGATTGCACTTTATCCATTATTTGTTGAGGTATTTCAGTCTGGATGAGTGGTCGTCCTACCCACCAACAGCCCGACATGCCACCCCTATAGCCATGTCTTTACCCTGGCTTTAAACCGAATCATCAAGCTTTTTTCCAGTATTGCCAGATTTCTCTACCTGGAAGTTGAATGTTAAACTTCTCTCTACAGTTCACAACTTTTTTCTGCCTCCTCACGCACCCCTCACTGACTATAAGCAAATTGCAAAGTCATGAAAGCACAATGGCTAGCTTTGCTCTCCCCTAAGAAATCACAGTTAAAATCAACACTGAAGTGCAGCTTAAAGTGCCAGTTTTAGTCCTATCAGACGTGTACACAGCCAGCTGAGGTCACCATGGACATGTAGTACTTTTGTTTATATTTTCTGGAGTTACATTGCATTCCACACCTGCACAGTAGATCGGCGTTTATGAACTGTACTGCACATTTGATTATCTCGTTGCATAAGTGGATGTCCACACAAAGCCTGCGTGTACCCCCTCTGATGATGAAATGTACGGCATACAGATCCTTAAGCACCTGTGGACACAGAAAGTATAATCGTGATTTAAGAGTCTTTACTGCTGCTATCCTGCTGCATCATGTTTTATATTCCCTGTTGATATGGTGTAGTTTTGAGTTTAGGAACAGTATCCTTGGGTTGTGGATTGCTATGAATAATAAATTACCTAGATATTTAATCAGGTCTTAAAGTAAGTACATGCCTGGCCACCAGACATACACCATTTGATCTGTTTCTCAAGTTTCATTAGCAATGACAATGAAGCGTCATATTTCCTCCCTTGTTTAACAGAAGATTATTCTTTTTCTCCTTCTTTGTTTATTCAGCTCCTACTGTCTGGGAGCCCGGCCCTCTTTTTTTTCTTGGCTCTCCTTCTATCACTCAGTAAGATTGTTGCCCCGTGTGACATTCCACAGATATCTAGCAGGCCACTTCCCTTCATCTGTCAGATCCAATCTTTTAGCTTTATGTCTTTCTGTTGGAACCTCTCTCTGCGTCTGCTTATGGTTCTCACCACATGTTTGTCCATGTCTTTGGCTGACCCAGTTCCTGTTTCCCGGTCGGAGCCAGAGCCTATTTCTCTTGTCTCTTCCTGTTCCTATGTTCCTGAAGTTTTTTCTGAATGTTTTCTGTCCCTTATGATGAACTTTCCAGTGTGAAAACCGATCCCACTGATACAATAAAACCTCTGATTCCTCTTGAACTGTCCGAACATGTTCCTGTTACCCAGTCCTCTGTTTCTTCCTCAGCCTTTACTAAGCCTCAGCCCGACTCAGCATCTATAATATCCCCACCCCTCTCTTTGATCCAGTCAGTTTGTCTTTATTCTCGGCCTGAACCCTGCCTCTGTTGCCAACATTCTGCCTGTCTCCGAGTTGCTGCCAGTTGCAGCTTCCAGCCTGCTGACAGCTGCTGAAAGACCTTGTCCTTGCACATTGCCTTTTAACTCTATCTGCTGTCCTTAATGAAGCCAAACTTCCTATGTGAGCTATCTGGTTCATGACAAGTTTAATGAGTTGTAGTAATCTGTATCCCACCTTGGACTTATGCCTATCCTAAGACTTGAATAATTTAATTGGTGCTAAATGATATATTACATGTTTGGTCTACTACGAGATGGTTCTCTTTTCTACAACAACCACCATTATTAAAATTAATTAATTAATTTAATGGGGAAATTCTGTATTTTCCCATGTACACTGGAGATCAAAATTAGAGAACAAGCTATTAATACTTGATTTATACTGAAATACTGTCATTTTTTACTGTTCAGAATTTGATAGAATATCCGCTGTGGCTATAACTCTGCTGTACTAACATGTTTTTTAACAACCATAGAGAACACTTTGAGATCCCTCCCAGTTATTGGTGTTAATCTGCACTTGGTGACAATAGACTTCATTGTTGGACACACCCTATTTATCTGCAGCTCTCCTCGTTACTTTGTAAGATGGCAGCTGCTCTAAGGAGACTGAAATCCTGAGACAGCAGGTTGTCTAGATAAAGGCCAAAGGGATGACCCTCTCAGCCATAAGAGAGAGGTTGGGTGTTCACAGTCTGTGATTTCAAGAAGATTGAATCTTTACAAGGACACAGATTAATTTAAGTCCCTCAAAAAGACCAGTCGTCCACGTAAAACAAGTTAAAACAAGAGGACAGGATTATGAGAAGACTCTCAATGCGGAATCGGTTCAACAATGCAACTGGAGTTTCTCAATTGTTCAGTGTTGAGAGGGCGAAGGTGTTTGTGTCCCGGGTCAAGCGCAGAAGCAAGAGGTGCTTCACGCGTGCACACAAAAAACTTGAGTACTGTGGTTACCAATTGAGTTGATTTGAGACAAGGATTGATCAAGGAATCGATTACTTACGCCCATCACTAATACAGACAAAAGCATGGTGCGATAACAGCATCTGCTACATCTTTCCACAATACAGTCTGACACTTATGATAATAATCTGAGCAGTGATAAAAAGAAGCATTTTAAGTGGATGCACAGGTGCCCCTTTTGATTACATTGCAGTCTGGTAAACAGCAGCCAGGCTGCAGTGTTTAAACTTAATACTGGATCAATTTTTTCAAAAGTCACTTACATAGAAGTACAGTATATACACATCGAAACATATCAAATTTCCCCTTTAAGTGTGAACATTGCTGGATGAATATTACATACCAGAACAACAAAAAGTTGAATGTTATTTAAGGAAGCAAGCAAACACTGTTATAAGCACCAAGGAGGTTATGCTTTGTTTCTTTGTTTCTTTGTTTCTTTGTTTCTTTGGTTGGTTGGTTGGTTGGTTGGTTGGGCTGTCTCTTTGTTTGCAGTATTACGGAAAAAACTACTGGCCCGATATCCATGAAGCTTGGTGGAAGGGTGTAGCATGAGCCAAGGAAGAATATTAGAGCAGAACTGAATCACAGGGCAGATATACAAATTATTTCACATGGCCTTGGTGGATGTCCTTTCTCTCTGAATTCCCTTCTAGTTATACTGTGTATTTATTTTAATAGTGCTTAAGTAAAGAGAAAATGAGGAGGCATAACTGAACTACCACTGCTTCAAAGTGATATGATACTGAATGAATTAAATGGATTAATATTTACCAAATAGTCTGTTGGCAATATCATATCTGCTATGAGTTGCCTAAAGAAGTTTTTACATACTCAATTTGCCAAATTACCAAACTTTAACTAATTACAAGAGAGATCAAGAGCAGATTAGACTACACCCTAGTGTGCTTTTCCCATTGAGGTATTCTAACAGAACACCCAATTAAACCAGGTAGCTAGAGGTTTGGGTGTCCAGATACTTAAGTCACATTTGGTAGAATTTTTTGAGAAAAGTTTTTTGACTGATTTTTGAAACAAAGATCAGCTAAATTGAATCACTTTTTTAATTTGTTTTTGTTTTTGATTCAATTTCCATGAAAATGGGATTACTTTGCATCGCATGTGAATGATCTTGCTGTGTTTAAACACACACACACACAGATTGTCTCAGCAAGGCATTTAAGTGTTTCCTCTTTTCGCCACTCTTTGCACGTGTATGTCAATTTTAGGATGTTGCTTAACTTCAATATCACAGTGTCACGACATAGACAGACATTTTCATCATTGCTGTTGTATGTCTTAAGCTATATTATTGCTCACATCCTCTTGTATTTGGATGAGACAAACTGACGTGACAAAGTGTGCAAGGTTTCCTTTCAATTGTAGATGTTCTGATCATGAAACAGTAACCATTACTGTTTCACATCCTATTCATCCATAAAACTCTACTGACAGCACCAGTGCCATTTGTAGTTTTCAGTACGTGTAGCCTTTCCTAAAGGTGTCGCTCCATGACAGGTCTGATCTTGTCCTTGACTATGGTCAGGTCTGTATTCCTCAAGTTCCTGTTGGCATTCACAATGCAAACGCCGATCTGTTATGCAGAAAAGAAGCCTGAGGTCACAGAGGAAATATACTGCACACACATACTCACGCACCAAAGACGTCATGGAAAAACACTCCACTGTGATCTCTCTCTCTCTCTCTCTCTCTCTCTCTCTCTCTCTCTCTCTCTCTCTCTCTCTCTCTCTCTCTCTCTCTTTCTCTCTCTCGCTTTCTCTTGTTGACAGAGCTCTGTGATAAAAATCTGTCAATTATTTTAACAGAGTCGAGACTGAAATCAGTTCCATATATCTGCTTGCTTAGCTCTCTTTTGGTTATAACAACAAACCCAGTTATTGTCCAGCATATTCATAAGAAAACGGGCTGTATTCAAACTATTTATGACATCCCCCATGCCCATTTTTTTCAAATACCTCCAGGTTAGGAACGTCGTTATCTCCGAACAAGTTGGCCATCTTCAACCAGTAAAAGAGCAGCCTCTAGATAAACTTGGGAGGGAGGGGGTTCATATCCTACTCTTACTCAGGAATTTCTCAGATTAGAGGTTGGGATGAGCTAAGAGTAAAATGTAAATGGGAAGAAGACCTGGAGTGTAATTTTGAATAGGGGGATTGGGAATCATTGGGTACTAGTAGTCAGTGTTTTTCTTTTAAATCTAGACATAAAATTAGACAATACAATCTTATTCACAGAACATACTATACTCCCAGTTGTGCCAAAGATGCAAATCAGGAATAGGAACGTTGGCACATATATTTTGGACTTGCCCTTGTCTTAATTCATATTGGGTGTCTATACTCAAAGTGCTTAATGATATTACAGGACTAACCTTCACCGCAGAGCCAAGAGTAATTCCCCTGGGTGACGCATCTGGGATGAAAGTCAATCAAAAACAACTCAAATGTATTATAATTGCCTTTTTTACAGCCAGCAAATGTATAGCTATTGGAAAGATGGCCGAATAAACAAGCATCATGCATACCATAGCATCATGTGAAAAGATTATGTATAATCTGAAGGGTAAATCAATACAGTAATTTAAATAATTTCATGTGATAGTTAAATATGCTTTTTCAACATTTGGTGCTGTTTCTAGCCTATATTTATTTGTTTTAATTTTCTCCCTGCTGCTACTTACTCCCTCTCTGCAAGAGTTTTGTATTAGGCTAATTTTGTTTTTGCTTGTTTGTTTTATGATATACTGAAGGCTTGTGTTTACTCTTACTTATTTGACTTGGTACACACTGTAGGAATGTATGGTCGGACCTGTAGGGGCGGGTTGAGTGTAAGGGAGGGAGGAGGGAGGGTGGGATGGGCTGATCTGGCATGTACTTGACATATTGTTGTACAATACCCTTTCATTCAGCTCTAGGGTTGTTATGTTAAATCCAATAAAGATATAACTGAAAAGGAAATCTGTCCTGTGAAAAGGCGATGATATACACACTGCGTTGCATCTTTGGCTTTTAGCCTTGAATGATTAATAACCTGGCAAGCATCATGAACTGAAAAGTGAAACATTGAATTAATGATTACTCAACTCTCTGGCTGTGTCTCAGAGGTAAAGCGAATTGTCTTCCATTCGGCTGTCGATTCCTGGCTCCTCCAGGTCTGCATGTAGAAATGTCCTTGGGCAAGACACCTAAAATGCTCCCTGTGCTGCGCATTGGTGTGTGAATGTGGTTTGAATGATTAAATGAGATGATGGGCAGGTAGCCTCTGCCATCAGTGTGAATGTCTGTGTAAATGGCTGAATGTGACAAGTAGTGTGAAAGCACCTTGAGTGGTCAGAAGACTAGAAATGTGCTTTATAATTTATTATTCATTGACCAGAGGTTGGCAGGTATTTATGAAACACAAGTGCGTAAAACGATAATAAAAAAGGACAAATAATTAGATTCTAAACTTACAGTAGTCTTCAAACCTTCTTGCCTCACTTCAAGAATAAGCATTTGTTTCTGCTTTTCATTTGTACAGTACAGAGCTGTCAATGAATATTCTAAATTTGAATTAAATTTGAATATTAAAAAACACAGATACTCCAATATGAAAATTATAATTAAATTTGAAAAAAACTACTAATGTACTTCGCTGGGAAAAAGCAGACACCAGAGACGGACAAGATGAATGTGTCCTGAGGGGGGTGGGGAGTCACGCAGAGGGCCCATGTAAAAAAGTAGTACACTTTAATGTTATAGATATATCATTCCATTTTTTAAAGGTTATAACAAGTAAAAATTTTCCAAACTTGTGTACCTTTTAAAAGTGTAAAATACATGTCATTAAGTTCAACTTTAGTGTACTAAAAATAAATATACTAATCCTGCAAAACTTACCTATACATACCTATATTTCAATGTACTTAAAAAGTGTACTTTATTGTAAGTGTATATAAATAAATGCACAATAAAAAATATTCTATATTCTTCTAATGCACTTTAAATCTGCTTGATTAAAGTGTACTTTAGAAATGTAGTGAAATATATTTAAGCGCATTTTATTTTATTATTTTCAGTGTATTTATAGAAAAATATACTTGCAAATACTTATAGGTGAGAGTTATACTTTTGAAAATAATACTTAAGTAAACAAAGAAAGTCCACTCATAGTAATTAGAAAGGAGGACTAGCACAAATTAGTGTACGAAGTGTGTTTTTTTGACCAATGTCTTTGTATTTTAGTATTTTGGTAATTTAGTGTAATTAATAGTATGCTGTTATTCTAATATAAATATATCAATGTGTTTATCACTAGTGTATTTAGAGTATGCAAAATAATTGCAGTAGTATGCTTGTACTGTCCCCATGTATACTTAAAATAGTCCCAGTTTAGTACGGTCAAGTACACTAAACACATTTAAAGTTAAGCTTTTGTACAACTTTTGTATAACAAGTTCACAAATAGTTGTTCCACTATTTAAATATATTAATATATTATATATTTCTGCTAGTACACTTTAGTGTGAAGCAATTTTCTATAATTTAGTATACTGCTTTTTTCACTTAAGGGAACATGGCTTGCAACAGGGCTCAGTTCTTCACTCCTACCACAGGGCTGAGAGAAAGAGGTCTACGTCTTTAATTAAGTATTATGGTTTGGGAGATTAGTTTATTAGTAATTTATTATATTATATATTGTATATTATTATTATATTAGTTATCTTGTTATGTGTAAGTATGTAGATCTTTTAAGACACTCCAGTTGTATTGGTTTGCACTCCTATTGACATAACATGCAAAAACAGACATTTTGATAAGTTCTAATCTATGTGTTTTTTCACAGCAAATATTCAGAAATTATTTTGACAGCCGTGTGTAGTGTGGGCTTTACATGGATAATGGCTGCTCTTTCTTATCTGGTCTCCCTATAGTTCCTGTCCACCAATCCCACACTGCATCTGCAGGTTGCGACACATATAGCTGGAATTGTGAGCTTCCTCCCTGTCATCAAAACATACCAATTAGCTGTTCTAGCACAGTGTGTCCCTCAGCTTCAAATGTCCGTCGGCAAAAGAGAAACAGCTTTTGTCAGGCAGTGGGCAAGAACAAAGGAGGTAAAGACAGTTAGACAAACAGTTAAGAAAATGGCTTGAAATTTCAACGTAAGGGAGAGAGAACTAGCCGGGAGAGCCGTTTTGTTATTCTTGGCAATCTACCCAGGTATTATAGGTATAGGTTTGAAATAAATAAATCAATAAAATGAAAGCTAAGAGTACGCTGAGACAAACTGGGGAAATAAAAACAAGGGAGCTAGCTAAGAAAGACACGTTAGAAGGGGTGGAATTTGAGGGCAGTTTTCAATGATGGCAGTGTGGTAGCATTTTTAATGTGATTAGGGAGCGAGTTCCATAGGGAGGGGGCTGCGACTGAAAACACCCTATCACCCCAGGTTCGGCGTTTGGTCCCGTGGATTTGTAGGAGGTGGTTGTCAGCAGACAGGAGACATCAGGAGGGGGTGTGCTGGTGGAGGAGGTCAGAGAGGTAGTGTGGAGCCAGGTTGTTGAGGCCTTTTTTGGTGGTGAGAAGACAATTGAAGTTTATCCTGTGTTTGCCCGTGGAGGTCATGGAGATGTGATCACGAGAGAGGGTACTGGTAAGTAGGAGAGTTCAGAGTTCTGTACATACTAGATTTTATTGAGGACTTTGTTAGCGGTATCTTAGAAAACGATATTGCAATAGTCAAGCCTGGATGTAACAAATGCATGGGTGAGTGTTTCTCCAGCAGTAAGTAACAGTAAGGGTTGAAGAATGGCAACATTACGGAGATGGAAGAAGGCTTTTTTGGTCATGTGGTTAACAGAGAGGATGGGGACTAAGATGACTCCAAAGTTGCGGATTCAAGTGGAAGGGGCAGCGATGAAGTCATCATCGTTGAGTGTAAAATCTCCGTCGAGTGGGTAAGGGAGTCTAAGCCAATAATTTTGATTTCTGACTTGTTGGAGTTGAATGTAAGGAAGTTGCTTTGCATCTAAGTTTTAAAATCCGTCAGGCAGGTGGTAAAGGTGATGTGAGTGGTAGCAGTGATGGTTTTGGAGGAGAGATAGAATTTAATATCATCTGCATAACAGTAAAACTTGAGGGTGTGGCGGCGGAGGATCTGTCCAAGCACAGTAGCATATAGAGAATGAAGAGATGGGGACCAAGCACCGAACCCTGGGGGACACCACGGGTAACAGGAACTATGAATGATATGAATGTGGAGTGGTTAATGGTCTCAAAAGTAGCAATAATAGGACACGAAGTATGAGGATAGTGTAAGCAGATTGACAGTGTGTGCTTGTGTCACTGTTGTGTAAATATCTCAACAGTGTGAGGCTCTTTACCTGCCTGTTGATCTAATCTCTTTGTCATGACACTGAAAGGAATATGCTCATGCTTACCTAACAAACATGTGCAAACACAGTAAACTTGTAAAGTAAACATGATGTTCCACGGGCTTCAGCGTGTAATGCTGCAATACACAGCAACACAAGAAAAATTAACAAATGAAGCAATAATGTAACTTGATCATGTCATTATCAAACCGTCTAACTGGAAAGGAGCAGCAGCGATATCAATTTGAAACATTCACAACCAACCTGTCTAAGCATAATCAGCAGTAGAGTTGCTTTGCACCAGGCTGAGACATTGTTTTCTTATGGAGAAAGACATGCAGCTGATCTTTGTGGCAGTGTTATCTTGCATGCTACGCACAGCTTGGATTTGACACTTTGCTGTTGCGTTCTGCATGCAAACTTGAACTTGAACTTTAACCGCTGAATATTTCAAAGCACATCCAATCGGACTGCAGCTTGCCAAGAAGCTGGAACCCAGAGAAAGAGAGATAAATAGATAATATGTTATTCAAGAATGAGTGTGTTTTACTGCCTGCATTAGTCTAACTTTTAAGGTATACATACAGATTATATGATGACGGGGGTGGCCATGGGAAAGCAAACCTGAATGAATGGCATGTGATATGCGTTATTAACTAATGCAGACATTGTTCATAAATGAAAAAAAACTCCTGGTAGCATTGATTGTAATGTTTGTAGACCTGATTGATACAACCTAGAACAGCACTAACATGCAGTTACCATAGTATTCCCTATTTCTTATTCAACTTTAACCTAACAGTCATCGAGAAGCCTTGATTATGTTATCAATATTTTTAATCAGTAATTATGTTCAGGAACGGCTATATATTTGATCCGTTTACAGTTGTGTCAAGCCCTGATCACATATCACTCATGACTTATCATTAAGCTTTGATAATCATCTGCAGGAGCGTTGACATCCTGTCAAAGCCAGTTTATATACGTCTACAGCTACTTTTATCTAATCAAACAGTCATAATGTGCAAATAATAACATTATATCAATGGTAAAAGCCCAGGTGTGTCTTTGTTGTTGCAGGTGTCTTTAAAGTTACAGTAACGGACTGTGGTAACTGTTCATGTTAATGTTCGAATGTTTAAAGAATCACTGTTCAAAATGAAACATTGAAATTTCCTACAGGCCAATGAAGTAAACATGTCATTTGAGATGCTGTGAAGCCTGTCTGCATGTCAACTTCCTATGAGAGTGAGCCGCAGGAGTATATACAACTGTAATTGGCTGACAGCTAAGATAATGCTAACTGCTGGTTGGTTTCTGGCTGGGCTAACAAGCTAACGTTAGTAATGTGTAGTTCGTCTACTTTTAACTGCTTCTAAGTGCTAAATGAAGTTTCACACACTCAGCAGAGAAGTTGACCTAACTTAAACAATAAATGACCATAACTCTCAAAGAATAAACATGTTATGTTTTCATTGCTGTTAACACCGAAGTCCTGAGGATATCAGTGACAGGTCCAAGAAATCCAGCCCTGTAGTGCACATGTGCCGTTTTCAAGACATTTGCTGACCAGAGATCAGCTCTTACGGCCACAGTCCTACCATTACTGTAGTAGTTGGAAATTACAAACTTGTCCTGTATCGGCAGATAAGCTGTCGTAATTGATTGAGCAGCGTTTGTCCCGGCCGTGTGTTGATGAACTTCACTAACAACCTATCAGATCTGGGGTGGCCAATGAGATTTCAGATTTTCCCCCTAAAACCGCCCATTGCTCTGGTTCCCAAGCCAAGTCCCCACAGACTGAGCTACTGCCGCCCAGCAGTCTGATTATCATGTCTTGATGTTTGGCCTGCTTAGCCCTCTTGTCTGGATACCATTAGCTGTTAGGCCAGCCTTGTGTAGAAACTGGAATGTGATTTTATTGCCTGCCAGTGGTCGACAGGGCTGTTGATGCTAGTTGTTCGGTTCTGTTTATCTTTGCAGGAAATTTAATGTCCAAATCATTGGCTTTGGCAGCAGAATTCAACAAAGAAATGGCTCAAACCAAGAAACTGTAAATAAAGCCAGACCATGGGGCACATACAGTAGCACCAACAGGTCTGCAAGGTCCCAGTGACTGACAGGGTCCCAGACCGAGCCAGGGCTCTTTTTTATTTTTGGTGGGTGCAAAGCTGCTGCTAGATGGTGCTAACATGTTTTCAAATAAGAAGCAATCCATAGTATCCTCTGTGTGGGAACTGGGAAGTTACA
The DNA here is from genome assembly GCF_963691815.1 of Echiichthys vipera. Taxonomy (NCBI): domain Eukaryota; kingdom Metazoa; phylum Chordata; class Actinopteri; order Perciformes; family Trachinidae; genus Echiichthys; species Echiichthys vipera. The sequence goes on along the minus strand of NC_139827.1, from coordinate 29,036,654 downwards.
GAAGACAAAATTGTTGGATAAAATTAATATATCAGCCAAATCCTCTCAGTTAATCCACTAGCCACAATGGCTTTATATAGTAGTATATTCAATAATCTAGGCTGTAACAGCTGCCCATAGCAAGAAAGAAAGCATTGGCCAGAAGTGTGGACTGTGCTTCCTCTGTGACTAACTCTGTATATATGTTAATGTGGTTGAAAATTGTTGAGCCTTTAAGGTTCAATCGGGGCTGAGTGACACAGATATTATAATGTCAAGGATGACATTCAGTGAGTCACTGATATGTTTATTATCCTGTAACGATTTTATATGGATGAAGAAGGAAGATACTGTGGCAAGTTGTTTCCATTCTGTGGGTCGGCTTTGAATCTCAAGGTCAAGACAATGCTGATAGAAGTTGTGCGTCAGACAACAAAGTGACTCTCTGCAGAAACAACAAGAGGAAAGTCTGGGCAGTTTACAGCCACACTACAAACACTGATCACAATGAGTTACATTAGCAGGGTTTTCATCAGGTATTTGCCAGGTTTGTAGAGGTGAGAAAGTAGGCAGAATTTGAACTTCTCTCTCACAGTGCAATACCACAATTGTCTTTCAGGAGAGACTGTATGAACATTTGCAATTTCACCCATTTGTATCCACAATCAATTGTGATGAGACTACAAAGATACACAAAAGACACACAGTTCTAGGCGAGAGGTCACGGAAGCATTGTGATGTAGCCATTAGGGGGCTGTGTCGTCAGGCATTTCAGAAAAAAACAATAGCTTCTGTGTACATATACATGCAGGTCAGGTGGCTTATGGTGCCATAACAACAACTTTCCTTTGAAGGTGTGCTGTGGTTTTAAAAAGTCTTGAAACCACTACTGTAAAAGAAGAAGGCTGCATTCAAAGTTGAGTTTGTGTACTTTTAAGGCGGAGTTGGTGTGGCAACAGTAAAATAAATATGTCATATACATAGAGAGTGTAGTTAGAGAAAAGCACACACCATAAGCTTTGGTAATATGTGTCACCCACACAGGGGGTCATGAGGTGGCATGGCTCAGGGATTATAATGGTTCTCTGATAAGAAGGTTTCTGGTTTGATCCCCAGCTCCCCACAGAGGGGAACAATGAATCCTACTAACTTGTCTGAGCAAGACACGCCCTGTGTAGCAGTAAGCTGAGTGGTAAGGCTGATGGCGGAGGTAGGGCATTGACCTAGTGTGGTTTGGGTCAGGATAGCCCCTTGGTCAGAGGATAGGACCTGAACGCACAAGCATGGACACCTGGCCATTCCTAGCACTTGAATGCTACTCAGGACGTGTCTTGGCAAGAAAAGTAGTGTGATTCATAATAACACTTCAGAGAGAATGTGGAAGTGTCCTTAAGCAAGACACTAATCCCCTGACTGCTGCTGACGAGCAGGATGGCACCTTGCCTGATAGTCTCTCTCTATCATTGTAAAAACTCCACAAAGAAGGGCCCCAGTCGGGATTCCTCTTGCTGTGAGGCGACAGTGCTAACCACCACACCACTGTGCCGCCCCATTATTATTATTATTATTATTGCAATACAGGAACAACTAATCTATAATTTATTTCATCCTCATAACTTGCTACTGTTTTGTATATCATTAAATTGATCTTTTTAGTAATTTTGTAAACCCAAACATATAATACCATTGAGCTCAGTTTTCCCCTGTAAGTGCCATAACTATGATGTCCCTAGTGCTTGTGTCTGTAATAGAAGTAGAAAATATCTCTGTTATCCTGCCAGAATGGCATTCATAAGGGCACTCATTGTGTTTCTGTTGTGGTTTCAAGTTCTACTGCCATGGAGACTAGATGTTGAATGACTTATTGGCAAATATCAGAAGGTCACGCTGGTGCCATGTTATTAGGAAAACACAGAGATCGCCATGTTACAGTTTACCTGCAGATTATTTCACATTGTGATGGCTGAAGCCAATTAAACACTTCTGTCCACGGGCAAATGTGTTCTGTGTCAATAAAAGATTAGATATATTAACAGATATTTAACAGTTTATTATTTACTGTACTGTTGTATTAACAGTCTCTCTATTAAGCTTGTGACCCATCAGAGGTATCACAGGTCTCATGGTGCCATCTCTCACTAATCTCCTTCATGCTCTTGGCAGATTTTGATCTGTACTCCAAGGCATGTACAGTGACTTGGAAATGTGCTTATATCCACCCCCTGGCTTGTGATTTTCAACAAACTTTTCATGGAATTATTTGTAGTGTGTCTTTATTTTCGTGGTGCAGGTGTTGCCGTAAATCTGAGTCACCTTCCAGTTAAAGTTGTATTTATACTAAAATCAATTAAAAGCCCTTGGCTACACACTTCTTTGGAATCTCTGTCCAACAAATTCTTTGGCTGTGAAAACCAATTGCGTATTCCAATGATGATTTGGGTATGTCCTATTACAGGGTGATTCCCAGCATCATGTCTGCTTTGTATTGCAGTTTTCTTTAAATACTTTGGTGAATACTTTTGTTAGCCACTTATTTGTCCATTCAATTACCACATGAAGTAATGAACTAAAGTTATCACACCATCTAATACATTATTTATATTATTTCTGTGTTGACACTAGTATTAGGCAATGGCCTTCTATTACATAATAGCATTTATGTCATAATGCAAACTGTACCTGTTGGACAAGTAGGTTATGTAATACAGTGATGGACAGCACACAAAGTGATCTGGTATCATTTGATCAGATTAAATAAAGCATCTATAGTGTGTGAAAGTTGTACTCTGTAAGATTTTCATCTATTTAATTGTCTTTAAAGTTACTTTCTATCAAAGAGTGAGTTTTAAAAAATGGTTGTATGATCATATGACCCACTTCTACTTGCCTTTTTGCTGAGTATTCTGTGAACATGACAAGTTGGAGGGCTCTGAAAGAACAGGCTCGCCTGCAGTTTCATCTCACTGCCACAGAGGCTGCTAGAAACAACGTATCTCAATGTATCTCAGAGCTTACGGAGTACAACTTTCAGTGTTTAGCCTGAATGCAGGTTTAAGGCATTCCCGTACTGGCTTCACTCTTCAGATCCCGATGTGTCATCCATCTTTTTGAACCTGTCTCCCCTTGAAAGAGAATTCAGACGTTCATAGGCCGTGAACAAGCTGACAGTTTTGATACATTAGCACCTCAAAGAGAATCAGAATCAGAATCAGAATCAGAATCAGGTTTATTGCCAGGCAATTTTCATTGCAAGGAATGTGACTTGATTTGACAGTGCCTACATAAATATAAACATGAACACAAGCAAACTAAACATATGGCATTGAATTATATACATGAACTATAAGTGAGTGTGTTTGTATGACCAGTGCAGGTGGTAGTGTGCACACCCAAAATGTCTTTAATAATCCTGTTGTATGCAAAACTATGGAAAGTACGGTAGGCCAAATCTGAACCACAAAGCCTATAAACCTGGATTTATGTTTATTGGGGGCAGATTTGGTACTAGTTTTACTGTTTGTCTTTGACTAACTTTGGGTTTCGTTAGAAATTTCATCAATGACTGGTCCGCTATTAATGTGAATTAGAAGGAATGACAGACCATGAAGCAGTTGACATGAACATTGCACCACCATTTTGACATTTATGTCAGAGTGGCAGAGTTGAAGTAAGTCGTACATCATATGAAGTAAGTTGGTGTTTGTTTTTATGTAATCAGTCATCATGTTAAACTTCCTCAGCTAGTGAATTGGAAACCGCAGACATGAAATCGACCACACTGTTTCACAACATTTGAGCTGACTGTGAGGCTTCAATTCACCACTGAAACTGCTCCGTGTGAGTGTGCCATGTACTGTAAGTGATACCCATGCCTCTGCATATTACTGTGTACAACAGCCGACCTGACACAGATCACTAATGGTTAACATTCCAGCTTTGGGTGTGTTTGGCATCGTTTTCTTTCCTGTATGTTTGCACTCAAACCTTAACATCAAGACCATAAATAAACTAACTAAGGGTCCCACTTTAGACACATATTAAAGTATGTAAAAACGGGAGCATACCTATGTTCCCTGGGTCCTATGTTCTCTGCTTTGTATGTGAACGGGAACATCTGACTCATTATTATGTTCCCCAGTTTGTGATTTTTTCAACAATCAGTGCCCAATGCCCCGGCAAATAGGCTTATGTAGACCCTAACACTACCCCTAACCGTAACCTCTAACCCTAACAAAATGCTGAATTAAATCAGCGAAGGCAGAGGCTTATGCGACCAGGGAATATAGGACCCAGGAAACAAAAAGATGGCATACATACTATATAAACTGCTATGATTAATACTTTGTTTAACATGGTTTTCCTTCATAGAAAGTAAAACAAATTAAGAAGGGTCTGGAAGCACATCTACTCGTTCTCCCTTATTGAGAATTCTGGATCCTGCCTACCTCGCCCACTGCTCTCTCGACACTTCAGTGACTACGTTCTAGCTTCTACCTGAGGTGGATGAAAGAAAAGCGTGCAATCCGTCCATCAAGATGACCAAACACATCAGAGCGAATTAGCCGTAGGCCTACATGATTGAGCTGGGCAGCAAAGTCCCTTGGGCAGATGAACATCTCGGGTATGGTGGGTGGATGGATAGACATTAGAGATCTTCAACTAGCTTAAATTATGGTTTTGGCTTCCTGAACATGGCGTCAGTTAAACCTAAACTCAGATGCAGAATATGTTGGGCACTAAAAACAGCAACTGTTAGCTTGTTAACTTGTAACTATCTATCACTGTCAGTGTGTTTTCTCTCTGTACTGACAGTTCACTCTAGTTGGAGGTTGCAGGTTTCTTAACAGTGTTGTGTCAAAGTTGTTCCCCGTAGAATAGGGTTTCACATATTAAATACAGATTGGTTTATGGATTAGTGATGTACCAACTAGGTATAGCTTACCAGTGATATGTTTGAATCTAAAATTGCACAGACATCTCCTTCATGTGAGACCATAGGAGACGAATGTGAAAACACCTCTCTAGTGACAAACTTTGCTGAGATACAAGTCACTATAATCATGTAATAATTATGTATGTCAATCAAGAGTATTATTGGGATGTTAGTGCACATTAGGCTTTTGCATCCGGAAAAGCATAACAAAATATCAGACACAAAGCGAAGGGTGTGCAGGATTTTGAGCCACAGCACACATTTAATGATATATTTATAGTAATGCTGTTGTTTAGCACAGGAGCTTTGCCCACATCTAATCAAAAACAGAGTTTTTTCTTGAGTGGATAAAACATCCTCTGTGGTCTGGTGCATCTCGTACATCTGGTGTGATTCACCGTACATCATTGACAGATAATGATCAGCCTAACTTTCACTCACTTTGCGTTTCAGCTGCTCTTTTCCTCACACCGTTGTGTAACCATACACACACACGCTCTTTCTTTGCAACAGAAGCAGTCCTTTACAATTAAATTCTTGAAGTTAAAAGTAGTGCAAAGACAAGGTGCAGGTTCAAATTTACATGAAGAGAAAGATGTAACGTGAATATAACGTAAGATGTAGAATAAATGAAACGTAAACAAAATAGAATACAACTGATTAGAATAAAATACAATCTAATAATAATAGCTGTAAAAATAAATTAGATTGGAATAACATCAAAATATAGTATTAACTGTAAATGAAATAGAACACTGTACATGGAATATACAAGTGTGAATTAAGAATATTTATGTATAATATGTACAGATGTAAAAGAGTTGAGTGATTATGTATAAATAGATGCAGCATAAACAGGCGTGAAATGGAAGCAGACATTTTTAGACAGTTGTCGACTGTAAGAGTGGCATAGTGGTGAGCTAGGAGGTCAGCAGTCTTATGGCCTATGGGATGAAACCCAGGATGTCCCTGGGTCTGATGGTTGCGAGACCGGATACTGCAGAAGCGTCTACCAGACGGCAGCATCTGGTACAGTTTGTTGCTGGGGTTGATTAGGCTCTTTAATAATCCTGTTAGTCTTCTTTCTGCAACTCTGAGTGTAGAGGTCCTCCATGGATGGCAGCTCCATTCTGGAAAAGGAAGAAACGAAAAAGAGAACAGTGTATTCTTTCATGGAAATACAAACACAATCAAGTTTTCCTCTAACTCCCGTTTTCCTACATTGTTTTCTTGGTTCTTCTGGTCTCAAGGTGAGGTATTCCAGCTATGATGACTGCAGCATTCTAAAGTGTTGGTGCATGCATTCTACACCTGGACACAGGCATGTTATAGGTTGTAGCTAACAATGAAAGCTTTAACTAAAAAAAAAGTACTTGGGTGACATTTATTTACAACTCTCATACACATTGACTTGTTTTTATCTTTAACTGTTGGTATTCTTCGTAAAATATGTCATAAACAACATGAGAACATCATGCAAACCCAACCACTCACTCCCCTCCTACACACACACACACACACACACACACACACACACACACACACACACACACACACACACACACACACACACACACACACACACACACACACGGGCGGCTGTGGCTTGGCACGGGCGGCTGTGGCTTGGTGGCAGAGTGGGTCGTCCTCTGTTCAAGAGATTGGTGGTTCGATCCCCATCTCCCCCCAGTCCACATGTCAAAGTGTCCTTGGGCAAGACACTGAACCCTGAATTGCTCCCCGTGCTGCGCATGGGTGTGTAAATGTGGTGTGAATGGTTAGATCAGATTAGATGGTATGTAGATGTTCACTGCCATCAGTGTGAATGTCTGTGTGAATGGGTGATTGTGACAGACACTGTGAAGCGCCTTGAGTAGTCAGATGACTAGAAAGGCGCTATATATGTACAAGTCCATTTACCATTTACACACACACACACACACATTATGGTAGCGATATACCTTTTGTGTTTACTTATTTAGACATATGAAACAATATATATAGTGTATTTATAGTGTATTTAATTTTTTTTCAAAAAAGTTTGAAAGTGGCATTGTGGTGAGCTAAGTCAGGAGTTCAGCAGTCTTATGACCTATGGGATGAAAGTGTCTCTGAGTCTGATGGTGCGAGACCATATGCTGCAGTGGCGTCTACCAGACGGCAGCATCTGGAACAGTTTGTTGCTGGGGTTACGGGGGTCTTTAATAATCCTGTTAGTCTTCTTCCTGCAACGCTGAGTGCAGAGGTCCTCCGTGGACTGCAGCTCTGTCCTGGTGATGTGCTGGGCCTTTTTCACCACCTTCTGAAAAGTCTCACTGTTGGGGGCGGACCAACTGCCATACCAGGTTGTGATTCAACCGGTCAGGATACTCTGTATGGTGCATCTGTAGAAATTGTGTTTTGGAGTGCATGTTGAACCTCCTCAGCCTACGGAGGAAAAAGAGCTGCTGTCTTGCCATCTCTGTGATGGTGTTGGTGTGGTGAGTCCAGGTCAGGTCTGGTTTGGACCCCCGAGGTTTGGACCCCTGAGGAACTTGGAGCAGGTGACTCTCTCTACTGTCGTCCCGTTGATGGTGATAGGGCGTGTCCTACTCCATGTCGCTTCCTTTAGTCCGCAATCAGCTGCTTAGTTTTGCTGACATTGAAATGGAGCTTGTTGTCCTGGCACCAAGATGTCAGGGTTCTGACCTCCTCTCTGTAGGCCATCTTGTCACCGTCTGTGATCAGGCCAATAGCGGTTTGTCATCAGCAAACTTTGCGTCGTTGTGGACTGAGCACACAGCCCTGGGGTGTGCTTGGGTTGAGAGTCAGGGTGGCTGGTGTGGTGTTTACCTGGGATCTACCCGTCAGGAAGCTCAGGATCCAATCACAGAGGGCGATGTTGAGCCCGAGCCTGAGCTTCACAGTGAGCTTGAAGGGCACAATGGTGTTGAGTGCTGAACTGTAATCAATGAACAGCATTCTTACGCATGTGTTCCTCTGATCCAGGTGGGAAAAGCTAGTGTGGAGGATGAGGGCGATGGCGTCACCTGTGGACCTGTTTGCCCTGTATGCAAACTGCAGGGGGTCCAGTGAGTCAGGGAGGGAGGAGGTGATGAATGATTTCATTCAAAGCACTTCATGACAATGGAGGTGAATGCTACGGGTGGTAGTCGTTAAGGCAGGATGTTTTTGGATTTCTTGGAGGTGGTGGATTTTTTGAGACATGTGGGGACAACAGACTGGAGCAGTGACATGTTGAAAATGTCTGTAAACACACCTGCCAGCTGATCCGCACAGCCAGGGATGCCTTCAGGTCCAGGGGCCTTACGTGAATTAATAATTTTGAAGAATTTGCACACATCTGCCCTAGTTATTATTGAGCAGGGGTCCTGGTCCTTCTGTACTTCCTGAGCCAGGGAGTATCCCTCAAAACGTGCAAAAAAGAGGTTAAGATCATCTGGAAGAGATGGAGACACTTCCTCAGTCACGCTCATTGTCCCTTTACAGTTTGTTATTGTTCTTAATCCGGTCCACATGTGTCTTGAGTTGGAGCCCTGAAAGTTAGACTCCACTCTGTCCCTGTAATTTCTCCTAGCACTGTTAATAGCTTTCAGGAGTGCATACCTAGACTTTCTGTACTCCTCCAAATCGTCTGAGTAAAGTTTGGCTCAGCCTTAAGTTTGGCTCAGAGGAGGAGCTTGAGACACGACAGCCATCTGCGGTGCCATCTTGTTCATCATCATTTACAAAAGAAATGCAATGTAATGGCTACTGAGATTACCATATATTTGTTAGCAATGCTATTTATGTCAGATTTGGTCTACTCAGCAAGATATGAACACATTTGGTGCCATTTCAGTTCAAATGTTGCAAATGAGGAATGTTACCAGAAAGAAATTGCCCCTGATAGCTAGTTAGATGAAGAGCTCCATTATTTCAAAAACAATTTTCTTGTAATAACACATAATATCAGTGACAAACAAAAAGAATATAAGCCCCGAGCAAATGTTATTAACAAGTCATTGTACGATCAAGAAACCACAACACATATATAGCCGGTAGCTAATAGCTGCATTCCTGCTCGTGTGGTTGTGCGAAAGCAGGTTCCCACAGGTCCTTAAAAAGAATTACATTTGATCAACAAAAATGAAGGTCATAAAACATCCTCTTTTTGTTTTTTCTCATTATTATTTTTCACTTGTTGAAGGTCTTAATGTTGTAATCTGTGTGGACTGTATGATGTCAAACTTTAACGTTACCCTTCATTGCACTTTTACTTAGAGAAGCTGGAAGTTCACAGTACAATGGAATGCAGCATTATCCGCAGTGACCAGCTCCACCTTTCTTTATTACACAGTTTAACAACATCAATTTATGTACAAAAGTACAAGGTATACAGTGACAAACAGCACATTGGTGACATAATTATTAAATTCATTTGGACATATTAAGACTTGGACCTGAGGCTTTAGAAAATTGGCTAATTCGAGTAACAGCAGTAGAGAGTTGATTCTTGTCTTTTTAAAAAAGTTTATTGTCATCTGCCAGTTGGAAGGTTTTTAATTTTCTGCCAAAAATTGAGATACCTTCAAATTTCTCATTGTTACCATACTATATATATATACTATATTAATTGACAATAACTCAGTGACTAAAAGAAATCAAAGATGGATACAGGGCAGCCTTGTCGGACACCTCTGTTAATTTGAAATCTTTTAGATGTGTCCAAGTTGATTATCACAGAGCTGTTGATGTCGTTATAAGACATAATGACAGTATTAACAAAGTTGTTGCCAAAACTTAATACTTTGAGAGACTGAAAAAGAAAGTTGTCCTCAAGTGTATCAAAGACATTGTAAAAGTCTAAAAACAAAATAAGAGCCTTGGTGTTACTCTAATGTTACTGCTATTATGTGGATTTTTCATAAAACCTGTTTGGGTTTGTGCAATATTCGTGCATATATGCGTGCATGCGTTTGTGCGTGTCTGTGGGTAGGTGGGTGGGTGTTTGCGTGCGTGCATTGGAATGTCAACGTGTCGTCGTGTTGCACTTTTTAAAAAAATCCACAAACAGGCCCAGTGCCTCACGGTTAACTACTGGGAAGCAGGGTCTGTAATGAGTTAATTAGTTAATTATCAATGCAACACGTAGCACGCAAATCCACGAAAATGAGTAATCAAAATATATAACGCTATTTAGACAGAGTAATATACTGTAGGCGGATTTAGTACATCACTATCTGCATGCTTTTGTATTAACGAGAGCTCCTCCATCCTCAACATTAAATGGCCTGATTTCTCCAGCCTTCACACATTATGGTAGCGTAATACCTTTAGTGTACTTATTTAGACATATGAAACAAAAATGTTGTCTTTATAGTGTATTTTATTTTTTAGTAAAAGTTAAGAAAAAGTTAGAAAGTGGCATAGTGGTGAGCTAAGTCGGGAGTTCAGCAGTCTTATGGCCTATGGGATGTGTACTCATTTAGACATGGGGGTAAAATGTTGTCTTTATTGCGTATTTAATTTTGAGAGTAAAGGTTAGGTAAATATATGTTCTCCCAGTCAGTCAGAAGGATGGGCCAGTTGTACAAGTGGGCGCGTCTGGGCCTGTAGGCAATTTAACCAAGATAAGATCTTGACTTTTTTGTTATGACAAATAATGTGATAATGATCCACACACTGAAATTAAAGTGAAAATGTCATGGGTTAAAGCACGCAGGTGGACCAAAATGCAGAGAAAGCAGGCGGAAGATGAAAACCACAGAAAAAACTATTAATTTCAAAGGAAGACAGAGATACGGACTGGAAACTAATGCAAAGCTGAACAGGCTCAAAAACTGGAACTAAACAGTAAAATGCACAAAGAACTAATGAACATATAGAAAGAAACACAAAGACAGGAAGGGCAGTGAAACACGACATGACACAAGAGGATAGTGATTTTCAAAATAAAACAGGAAACAAACTAAACCCTCAGTATTGCTGGGAACTGTCATTTTTGTCACTCTTGTTTTCCATTACATGTGATAAGACGGAGTAAAAATAGAGTTAAACATGCAGCTGTTTCCATGAAGACAGGAACCAAATCTGACCAAAGACAGTGCCCTTATGTGCCAAATCACAAACGTTTGGCATGAATCAAACTTGTTGCCGTAATAAACAGTACATCCAGGAAGCATTTTGTTTTGTACAGAAAGCTGAGACAGGAAAAGCGAGAAGAGAACAAACACAGCCAGAGCAAACTTGTTTTTCCCTCCGGTGCGTCTCTAATAGGCACCATTGCATAACTTCTGCATGCTGGAACCGTAGTGGCTCACAGGCACACACACATATGGACTTGAGCCACCATTCCTTGGTTTTGAACACACACTCGTTTTTGTCACTGTGCATCTGAAGAAATGATGTTTACTTCCACATACATGATACTGTCATTTGATACACGTGTGCCTTTCCTGCTATGACATCCACATGTTTCAAATTTACACCCAAATCCAGGTGTTTTTACTTATTAACCATCCTCCCACTTTTGACTGGTTGTGGACTTAGACCATGCTGAGTAACACCAAAAACACACTAAGCTATAGCACAATGCCACTCACTGCAATAACAAATCATTTGTGCCACTGGCAGACATGTTTATGTGGGAAGTAATTCTTGGTAAACATAGGCCCATATTGTATCTGGGTTAGATTTAAAGCAACAACCTATGAAAAAAAAGCATAGTTATCCTGGAATTAATCTTGTGATTCTGATGCAACCATCTTGGAGCTCCGAGCATCACTTTGAGCACAGAGTATGTCATCTCCTGTTTTAATTTGTTACATTACAAGAAATTCACAACTTATTTGAGACAAATAATGAACACTTGACTGCTCCGTTACAGGAAAATATATATTCAAATGATACCAAACACACAAAATTAAATCCCATAATATGACCACATGTGTACAAATGTACACATTATTTCAGAAACTGCTAAATATTACCCTGAAGTGCTTTTGCATCTTCCCTTTCAGAAAGAGTCCTCAAATCTGAGAAATTGAATTACTTCCAGCCCCACTGCATAGCTCAAGCACACTGTCAGTGGCTACTGCTTAAAACAACAGGCTTTGTCCACAACATTGGGGTAAAACTAGTCTCCTCTTTTTCACAATTTTCGCTGCTGTTCTGACAAATAATTTCAAGTGTCGTGGCTAGCAAGGTCAATCTCTTCTCAATATGCCTCGAATTCTATTTACATAACTCCAAAAAGTTTCAATGTTTTGCTGAACTCTCCCTCTCATCATGGCCTTGAAGAAGAAGATATCTCATCATATCAGCAACGTAGAGAGCATATTCCCCAGGGTTTAATGCCACTCAAGGCTTTTGTGATTGGTTTAGTGAAATACGAATAAACCGGATCATTTTTCTCCTATACCAGAATGTTAACCTCCAGCCATTCCAATCTCCAGCACTCGCATGGCGCTGTGTAGATCTGCGGAGGTCTGGCAATGCGGAATACGGAACCAGTGGTTTTCTATTACAAATAGCATTGCCATTGCTCCATGCCATGCCGATGTGCACATACAAACACAGTAGAGAGTTCCTGAGCTTTTCTTGGTACAGCAGAGACGGCATTGCCTCAGCTCTGCACAGCTGATCTCTTTGTTGATTCAAGCTGAGGGAAGAAAGCAGGGGAGAAAAACTCTGGATCAAGCTGCTAAATAGTTGTATCTGATGAAGGATGAGAGTGGTTGCCAGACAGGAGATGAAGTTGATGAATGGTATTGAAATTCCCTTTAGCATTCAATTATGAAAAGTTATTTTTTTTTCTTACTGAGAATGAACTGGTCTTTCTCTTTTCTCTCTCGTGATCTTTACCAGCTCGTAAAAATAGCTATATCAATGTTTTTTTATAAGCTTGATTAACACTGTTGTCATTTTAACAATTATTTATGCCTGTTATGGTGGTATGACCATTTAAACCACAGACTGTATAAAAACTAGACGTAGCATCGAGGTGCATTCTCTCAACTGGATCCAATCGTAACCGATTATGGGAGTACAAAATGAGGGTCAGCAGCTAGCTGTCACTCAAAAGGCCGCGCCCTTAATTGTTCATTAACTTTAACCTCCAATAAAATAAAAACTAGCCTGGTATAAAATAATTTCCCCCCCCCCTCAGTGTTGTCATGGAGTTATGACCTAAACATACAGACTTGAATGGTTGGTGGGGGCTTGATTTAAACGTACAACATGCTGGAAGGGTTTTGTTGCACTCCCTGCCACCAACGGACCACTTTGCTCGGAGAAGAGCGGACAGCAGCTCTGGAGATGGACGGACCTTTAGTTAGCCGAAGTAGCAACTCAGATTCAGCCGAGCGCAAACCGCAGCTCCAGGGCTCTGATCTTGGACTGCACTGCCTCCCCTTGGTAACAACAGCAAACTTTCCGTTACTACTGTTAGCAGTGCCACTGTGACCCCCGGCGGTGGGGTTTGTGCTGGCTGAATTGGAGTTGCTATTGTTGCTAACTGAAGGCAACTCATTACCTCTCCGGTGAAATCTCCGAGAAGCAGCAGGGAGTGAGGTGGAGGGAGCAGGGTGCACTGGCAAGCTAGATGAGTGGATTACCCATACAGCTACTGCATGTCGTGGGGTAGCCTAGCCCTGTTGTTTGTGGTCAAAACAATCAGTGTTGCAATGTTATGAAGTACAAATACTTTGTTACTGTGCTTTACTTCGTTATTTACATTTTTGACAACTTTCACTTTTACTCTGCTACATTTGCTTAATAAAATGTATACTTTTACTACACTATACGTTTCCCATCAGCATCTTTGTTACTCGTTACTACAAAATAAAATCAGAAGAAATTTGTAAAGCTGCATTCAGATGGACGCAGCTGCCTTTAGTTATGATGACAGTAAGACATTTCTAGCTGACGTTAGCATGTAGCTATACTCTGTGCACTGTGTGTGCAAATACATAAAATTAAATCACAAAATCGACCACACATTGCTGGGTGTCATGTTAAGCCTGTGGAAGCCACAATAAAGTTATATTATTATTACAAGTTTTTTTTACTTTGCTTTTACTTCTAATACATAAGTACAAATAATATCAGAAAATTACTTTTTATACTTTTGTGCAGTAAAAAAAAGACGATACTTTAAGACTTTTACTCAAGTAATATTCGAAAAGGTTACTTTAACATCGACCAGAGTCATTTTCTGGTAAGACACTTGGACTTTTAGTCAAGTATTGCTTTCAAGTACTATGTACAAGACTGAAAAGAAATCATATCAAACAGAATCAATATCACATTAATAAATATGGCCTCTACTGATATGTTACTGTGTTGGAAAATGACATGTAGTTATTGCAAAGATAATGCTGTGTGGCCTAAACAATTATGTATTACTGTTACTGAGTGTAATTCTGTGATATTGTGTTCAGTATCATGTGGTATTTCTGACTTTCTGACTGAAGCCCTGGAGGGGCCCACTATTCCTAGAGGGGTTAAAGGTTATATGACGCCACTGACAAGTGACAAAAGGACACAGTTTGTGTTGTTGAATAAGATTACAGATTCCTCTGGGTTTTGAATATTGTTGGAAACATTTGGGATAATGTGAGTACACAACTCAACAACATACGTATTTAAGTAAAGTTGTTTTGGACACTTTAGTGCAGAAATATTACATAACATATCTTTAATCTTTGTTTGATGTGAAGCTGAATGATGAGTTGCCCAGGAATGTTGCTCCGTTACTATAGAAGGAGGCAGGAATTCACACATATTTCATGTTTGTTTAATGTGACATGGCTTCGTCTTTCCCCACTTGTGTGAGAATATGTGAAAAGTGTCTGAAAATGTTTGGCTTTGAGACTTTGAGATTTGGATTCACCTGGACCATACAAAGACGCCTTTACAGCGCTCTAATTGAAGGCAGTCTTTCATATTCTCATGTTAAAATTAAATCATTTTATCTTGAGAAGAGAGCTTCTCTACAAACATGAGCACAACAATTCCTTTTCTGTCTATTTTGGACCGACCTCATGCCTATTTCTCCACTGCAACTTCTTCTGGCCCACGCTTTCTGTCTGGTTCTTCCCATGTGATTTACTAAACGCTTGATACACTAAACCATATGGACAGAACAAGCAAAGCTTTGTGGAAGTCCTGGGCAAGGAGGCTGTTGTGCGCGCCCACATTTACACATGAGCACACTCTAATAAAACTGAGGAAAAAAACAGGGACACGCTGGAAGAGGAGATGTTTTTCTCCATGAACTTGGAGGCATCTGTCACACAGTCACTGTGAAACACAGCAGGTAGGTGAGAGCTAGGGAGGTGTCGTGAGTCATTTCTGATAACGTTTAAGAATATGAGGAAATAGATTTGCAAAAAAAGAGACAATTTGAAGACAGTGGGTAGTCACATTGAAGGGAGGATAAAATGAAAAGAAAGATATGCTTGAGTTAGAGAGAAGCAAAGTTGAACAGAGAAGGCAGGAGTTGTTAATTAGCTGATCATGAGCTGCTGGAGGAGCCAGTTCCGCCCCACAGTCAAAGCCATCCTCGTGTGTACCAAAGCTAAACAGGGGCTGGGTCTGCCCTGCATTCTGAACACAGCTAATTGGCTGCAGACAAGAGCACCAATACAGTCACCAATCAGATGGCAGTAGTTGCGACTTCCTTATTCTGTGTATGCTGACCCTCCCACCCCATGAAGCTTAAAACCAGGGGAAGGCTGAGTGCTGATTCTAGAGAGTTCCTTCCTCGATGAATGAATTGCCCTCATGAGCTTTGAGCATCAACTCTGACTCCTCTCCCTCTTCACTGCAGAGCACTTTGTTAAAAAAAACTATGTAAGAACAGTTTTGAAACAGGCTTTTCAGCTTCTTAAGTGTAAGACATTGTAGACCACCTGTTAATCTTTTGTGTTGCCCTCCATCTCTTGGCAAACTTTTTCACTCAAGAACACTGTGGATGAATGCTGCATGAATCTCTCTCCTCCTGGACTGAATTTATCACCTGGCCTGTTCTCTGTCCTGTGAGAATAGCTTCTGTTCCCTCTTCACATCATCACTAAGAACTGACACGTACTGTTAACCCTAGGTATGTATACAATCAGCGAATATACGCACTTACGTCTCCTGTGCTCAGATTTTTTTTCTTTGCTTTCATGTATTTGACTCTGCATACAAGTGTTTGCTTAAAGGTATACACGCGTTTCAGTGTGTATACTTTATTTTTTCTTTGAGAAAGCTATTTAAGGTCAAGTTAGGGCACACTAAGTGAGAGTGCATGCCTATCCTAGAAATAGCCCTGAGCCTTGGGACACTGCCGTGGAGCCAAATAGGCTCTTGAATTTTGTCTTCTGTGGGTAAAGCAGCTCTTTCATTCTCTCTATCAATGGTTGGGATAAGATGTCATTTTCCAATGCACTTGGTCTGTGAAGTAGCAGAGTCTGAGATAACCGTCAGGCTGCAGTGTGTGTGTGTGAATATATACTTGGTACTATCAGACTGACTTAAACTAATGAAAATACATTTGAATTGAATTTAAATGGTCGTATCTTATTTTGAAAAAAATACTTTGTTGAAAAACAACAACTCATAACCAACTTAATGTTAATCCTGACTGACTGTATAAACTACAGCGATCGATTATTACGTTTTTTGCAGGCATTGCAGAAGCAAAGTTTGTTTAAAAGTTTAGAATTGTGATTTTGCGGGTCTCAAATTATTCTTTTTCACGGGGGTCCTGGCAGTCCTTACTATGTGGAATAAAAACATTTTTCCTCCCTTTATCACCCCATTTATCACTCTTCAGTCACTCGAAAGGCAAACTCACCTAACTTCACCTTTGACACAACCTTATCACACCGCCTTGAGTGAATTAGTATAGTGAGGAGCTCTGGTATGACTGCTCCCCCTCCTACTCTTTCCTGCGGGTGTCAAAGATCCATCTTTCTTTCAAAGTGCTTTTCCGTGTCTTATCCACCACGTGTAAACTCTAATGCAGAAATCACTCAGAGAGGACCATAATGTCTACTGATATTATACAGCAACAAGTAACATTTTGGCATTGACACTGTAGGAAAACACATGAGTGAGAGACTTTATCTTAATATAAGACAATCTATAAATCTAGAGGACAATTTTTACCAAAGTCAACTTTTACAGGCAATATTTAATATTCTTGTTAGTTCAGTGTAAAGCCACAGAGCAGCAGTAACTCAGTGTGATGTTTACAGTGACGGCTGTCTCTTCTTTGCAGTTGGCTTGGCTGTTGTAATGCCTGTCTCCGTAGCAGATTTCCCAGAAACATTTTAAATCAAGGCTGGATCTGTTTCAGAGAACTACTCCCTGTTGCCAGACGTAAAAGTCAAATTGTCCATGTTAAGAGAGCCGTTTTAGTTGAGGAGAAGTCTTATTTCATGATCACTCTGTCGGTACTTGCTCTTTCTTCTTTTCCCCCTGTGAAACACAACATAATTGTGTCTGGAGCCTGACAAGGTCACATTTCACTGGTGCTGCACATCAGCCTGAAGTCTTGTAGCTTTATAGCATGTATGTGCACATTCATGTAGCGAAAGTTAACACTGACACTCAGTTAGGTGCTACCTACTAAGCAGAGACGATAACGTCTGTAAACACTCTCCACATCGTCATATTGCAGTGGGTTTAGAGGCAGAAGAGGGAGGCGGCACACACGCAGTTGTCAGAAGAGCTGAATGGAAAAGTACTGAGAGGCAGGGAGATGGGGGGGGAGGTATTTGTAGAAAGAGTGTAGCTGCGCCCTTGCCAAGAAACACTTCTGCACCTGTATGAAAAAGAATACCACATGGAATATTTAGACAGAGAGAGCACTCATGTCTAAAGATACTCTCATCACAGAGGAAATCAATCCTGTACCTGCTTTCCCTCAGCTAGACACAGCCAAAGGCTACATTCAGCCTTGAAAGCTTTCAGATAGTATCTGGTGCTGTCAAACCTGCAGTATTGTTAACATTAAACATATTCCAGGGCTGTGGGACAACTCCTTGTACAGAGTTATGCGTTTTTAAAAAAATCCTTTAAGCTCAGGTGACTGAAGGGGAGCGTGTCTGCTTAAGACGCACTACAGTGTTGTTGTTTTATCATGTTGTATCCACTGTTTAGAACAATAATATCACATTTAGGATTGAATGAGGAACAGTGAAGAAATGACCAACACTGATAGAACAAAATGCAGAAGTTCAGATGCAACTTGTTGCTCGTCCATGCTTAATAAGTTCCCGATTGTCACAGAAACAGAAACAGGTTTTTTAACCGATAGTAGGTCTGCCAGGCCTGTTTGCCGTTACCTGCTGTCTGCTGACAAATATTTGTACAGCTACACGGTGTCCCCTGTGAGTCATTGGTGTTGTGTAAGAACCAGAATAATTAGGCACAATCAGAAGGAGAATCAAAAAAATGGAGACAATGGGAACTTCAGGCAACTTGAATCTCACATGAATGGGATTTATTTTCTTTGTGGGGTGTGCATGTTGAAGGGATTTTTTTTTTTGGTTTACACCACAAGAACCAAGAATGTAAGTTGCTTCTTTATTTGAACAAATGTAAATGAATAGAAATGTGCGTGTATATTCAGAAAGCTAGGCCCCACCCTTAAGCGTGCTTTTTCTGTTGCATTGTATTCATACTTGAGATGGTTGGAAGTGGAAAGTTACCAGGTACCAGGTGCTGAGTAAGCAAACTGCACAAGTGTCATGTAAAGAAAATGTATTTGACGCTGACACATTAAATTGATTGAGTGTGGTCTAAGTGTGAAAAGGGTCTTTTTGGTGCTCAATGAGACAGGGAAATTATGTTTTTTTCTCTACGAATGATGACTGTTTTAAAAAAAAAAAAAAAAAAACTTGTGTTCTGCTTGAGATAAATGCATGCTTGGCCAACTGGTAATATTGGGATGCCTGAGACCAATTTAGAGGCAGGAGAATAAAGCAGAGTGTTCTCTTTTTCTCTCTCACACACACACAAACACACACACACACACACACGTCTCACATGGAGCACTACATGTAAGAGACCATCCATCTGCCCACAGTATACCTCAGAATGTTTCTGGGTGACCTCAGTTGCCAATGAGAAGTTAATTCATATTCATGACCTTATGTGGTTATGTGTGTACATCAGTCATTGATATAAATGAATGATGTTCCAATTCACAGCATAACACTCACAGGCAGTTCTTCAATTACCAGCATTTGATTTTTTTTTTGCCTTATAATGTCTGTAGCAAAAACCAAAATGGATCATGAGCTATGAACATAGAAGTAAAACTCTGCTGTTTTTTTTAAATGTTTTTTAAACCCTGTTTACAACTACTGTTTACAGGTGATTGAGTCACACCCTTATCTTTGAATTTCTGGCTATGGATTTAGATGTCAACACATGAGTTATAGTTTTGACTAAAAGAGTGACTCATGTTTTATTTGGCAAGCACTGATCTGAAACTTTTTTTCAAGTTTATTCTCTAGAGAGAAGCAATATTTAGAGACACTTGACACAGGAAATGTAGACTTTACTTCTATTACTACAAGTCTAACTATTAATATTATGGTCATACTGAAGAAGATGTCAGAAGCAATAATTGTGGAAAGCTCCAACTCAGCAAATAGAAGAGCGTTTGCTTTACTGAATTACTACAGAGTTTTGTTTTGAAGCTTGTGCGTTTGCTGACATCTTTAGTCTGTCTCACAGGGAAAGCGTCACCTAAAGCTAGACGTATTCTCACAATATTGTAAGTGAAATCTTAGGAACAGACCTTGCCGTTGCTTCTTTCTAGCTGACTAATACCAACTTTTGAAAGCAAATTAAAGACACTAACCTCTTAACCATGTCTACACGGTTCATGCTCCGGTAGACATGACTGATGTGACAGTGACAGTGATGGTATCCTCATGCAAGGAAAAATGTGTCTTTACGGTGTTTAGTGAGGGAGGGGAACATATAATGGGACCCTTTTTTTAAAAACTCTAAAATAGGTCAATAGGCGTGCAATCCCTATAGAGGGACTCCGGGCCTCTCTCCGCTCTGTGAAATATCTTGCATACTGTTACAAAGTGGAGAAGGGGCTCACAAAAATAGTCTGGACTGTGAAAATCCTCCCTGGCTGAAAAGAGCTAGGGAGGAATTTCACAGTCCTGACAATTTTTTAAGAGTATTTTAACCAGGTTTAGCTCCTGCTTTTACTTATATAGCACATTAACTGGATAGTTTAATATGGCTTATCAGCCTCATTTCCAGCATCAACAGAAACTTTTTCTTTAGCAAAAAACAAACAAATATATGCTACCTGCTACAGCAGAAAGATAAAGTTAGGGACTTGCTGGTAAAGATGGACGCAAGCTTAAACTGACATTATACCTGCCCTGGGTGGGGTTCACTCCACATGGACTAAATGTCGTCTTGTCAGCTCAAAAAAGTGCCCACACAGTCTCGCCCCTGCAGCCGCCCATAGTTTAGATAGAACTGCTGCAGCTATGTATGTTTGATTGGGAGTGGTAGGTTAAAATTAAGACATAAAGGTTAGCTAGTAAGCTAATAGTTAGCTAGCGAGCTAATAATTTTGTTGTGAAAAAAGAAAGCTAAAAGGAGAATGGCATACAGGCCAGAAACATAGGTAAAGATCTAAGTCATAATTCTAAGTCTACTGGATGTGCGAGTACATAACTAAGCCTACTGCTAGCATGTTAGCCAAAACAACAGTGATATTTAAGGGCTTTGTAATGTATCTGTAAGCATGTGATGGTGTTTGTCTGCCGCCAAAAGGCTAAAAGATGAGTTGACGCAGCTTTAAAGAAAAACCCCAAACTGGTGTTGTGCATAAATTCAGAAACTGAGGGTTACTATAGGGCAAATATCTCAGGAGCAAACCTCTTAAAAATTCATTGGACTGACACTGTGTCCTCTACAATTCCTTCCTTTGTTTTACCACAGCACAAAAAATACCAGCATCCAACAGGGAATTCTGCCACCCCTGCGGTTACATAAAGCCCCATAAAAATGTTACAATTCCCTGGAATGCTTCAAAACATTAATTGTTTTCTTAGAAGTAAACTAGTGATTTAAGGGGTGGCTAGTCCCCCATAAAACTAACTGTTGCCCATGTCTTTTCTGAGCGTTGCTTGCTATATGTCTCCACCCAGTCTGGCAGCAGCAATTAGTTGACTAAGCACTGGTGGAGTATCAGACTTCTTGTTTGTTTGTAATTAGAAAGGGCTGCTTGTACTTGTACTCCAACTGAGAATCTAGTAAGTTGAGCTTTAATACTGCTAAAGAAAAACGTCTTTTTGATGCCAACGCATTCATCTGTCACATTAACCCTAATTATGGTGCGTATTTTATGTGTTCATTGCATGTAACATGTTGTCCTGCCAAACGGCTCTCATCTGCAACTGTCAGATCAATAACGAAGTCAAAAGTTGATAAAGTCACTCTGAAAGGTTTCTGGAGTAAAATGTATAGTTTCTCAAAAGGAAGACTGTAGTACTGTAATGTGATGCAGCTCCATTAGCACTATTTACAGACTGCAGTTCTTGGTTCTTTGAGCCAGTTTAGCTTGCGCCACAAAATATCATCGCTGTAATCAAACAAAGATGCCGTTTGGACTCTGCAGTGTCTGGTATGTAGGGGCTGCAACAGTTCACAAACACACATATAGAAACAGAAAAACACATGGTCCATGTGAGTGAGGTTTTCAGGCTTTTGTTGACTTTGGCATAGAGCCGCCCAGCCCCACACCCCCTCACCCATTCCTTACATGCCCCCATAACACACACACACTGCACACACACACATGTATTTGACTCCTACCCGTATTTTCAGTCCATTCCTTTCACAAACATTTCCTTTTTTCCCTCTCCCTATTCTCCCAAGTGGATATACATGCATTCTTTCCTCGTCGACTTTTATGATTGCAGCAGAACAAATGTCTTGTTCATTACGTTGGTCAGGGGCCATGTCTTTTTTTTCTCCCCATGAAAGTGATGGCTGTGTTGATGAGTTTCTGTTTATAATAAAGAAAAAGTTTTATGAAGAAACTGCTTTACTGTGATATTTTAGATATCTTGGACTGCATTAATACAGTTGACACAGTACAGTCAATATAAGCCTTGTCAATGTGCAGAGTAGTGGGTGCAAGTAGGTGCAAACCAGCAGTTAAAGATTAACGCTTTTTTACAGACACAAAGCCATTATTAATCTTTGAATCCTTTTTTAGAACTGTCCAATTCACAGTTAAAGTAATTGCACACACATAGACTCACATGTGTACACACTAACGTGGCTCTGAGTTGTGTTCACTTCACGATGTTTGGGGTCGAAACTCGGGCTGCCCAACCACTGAAGACGGGGGACAACATCTGTCCGCCATCTTTGTCAGTGCTGCCAAGTATTATGGTGAGACCACTTTCGCCTCTCTGACTCTTCATTCTTCCATCCCTCACACCCTCAACTTCTTTTTTCTTCCTCCACTCCACCTCTTCTCCTCCCCCCATCTCCCCCATCTGCCAAGCAAGCAGAGCAGGTCATCCACAATACTACAGCTCCTCTTTTTTTCCACTGCAGCCTTTTCTTTATTCACTTTCTTTCTTTAAGAAGACATATAGAGTTCCTTTCCCACCTCACCCCCCATCTCTCTGCATTGATTTGAATACAAGCTACTGTCTTCTATTCATTATTGTTTATCATTTGCGCTTAATAGCTTTCCGCTCATGGTGAATGTACTTTTGTTTGTCAGAATCATCTTAGTTGACACTTGAATATGTGCAGACTTGCCTCCCCTGTCCTCCTTGCCCTGCAGTCCTACACATACTTTTTACACAAAAAGTCAATGGAATATGTATTGTAACATGCTATTGTTTTTGCATTTACCACTGTATGTTATAGTGATTCCAACAAGCATTACAAATAGCATTTGCTTATTTCCTTTTCTAGCTGTTAGCGACTCTTCATGTTTCTTTATTCTGTCTCTCTACAGGAAAGGCAGCCGAAGTAGTTCAGGATGACTCTCAATGTGCCGGGTCTGGTGGTGATGGCAGTGTTCTACCTGCTGATCTTGGGCACGGGCATCTGGGCGTCCATGCGCTCCAAGAAGGAGGAAAAGAAGTGCACAGGGGATGGCATGGAGATAACGCTACTGGCTGGACGCAACATAAATTTGCTAGTCGGCATCTTCACTCTTACTGGTAAAGCAGCGGCATTCAGTTATACACCAGCTGATTGTTTTCAGTCTTTCTGATATGTTTATATCATTAGAATTATTTATGTCTGGAGAGAAAGAGTTGCAAGAGATAACTGTCTAGAGGTGGTGTGTACGAAAAACAATGATTGTTTAGTATGTATGATGAAGTCATGCACAAGATTGTGTGGTGTCTACTTATGTTTCCATTTTAATATATGTTTGTCTCTGCAGCTACATGGGTGGGTGGAGGCTTCATCCTCGGTATAGCTGAAGCAACGTACAACCCAACACTAGGCGCAGTGTGGGCTCTCATGCCTGTGCCTTATGTCCTGACCTTCTTCTTAGGTGAGTAGCACCGCTGACCCCCAAGCTTTAAACCCTGAAACATAAACCCTGACCCCACTGCAAAGTCTAATTCTAGCGAAGAATCATCCCATGGTCTTTTTCGGCACTTGCATACATCAAATAAGCCATCGAGACAGTTTTTTTCTTGTATGAACTATTTAAGGAGAAATCCGGTAGAGTCGCTAACAGCCGGACATGGCTAACACTGATTAGCTCGGGGCAGTTTGGTGAAGGCATTAATACGGCTTTTTTAACCACTAATACTGCTCAAAATAACACCAAACCTCTGCATTAGCATGAGAAGATTCCCTACACATAAAACAAAGCACCAACAACGTAGTTAGTGAACCCAGAGTTTATCAAAAGAGTGTTTTAAAGACTTACCAACTGGCCCCAGTACCAGCTCCTCTCATAGTAAAGGTCATTCAAGTTGATTACCCATTGGTGCTTTGTTTTATGTGTAAGGACTCTTCTCATGCTAATGCAGAGGTTTGGTTTTATTTTGAGCAGTATTAGTGGTTAAAAAAGCTGTTTTAATGCCTTCACCGCGCTGTCTTGAGCTTATCAGTGTTTGCCATTTCTGGCTGTTAGTGACTCTACTGGAATCTCCGTTAATAGTTATTAGACGAAGAAAAACCGTCTTGATTGCTTATTTGATGTATGTAAGTGTTGTAAAAGACCCTGGGAGAATTTTTGCGCAGGAATTACACTTAAATGTTTGAGGGATCAGGGCTCAGTTCTGGAAGAAGAACGATTGTTGTTGTCAACATTTAACAGTTTATGAATGCATCCCTTGTTTTACACTAATGAAAGTCATGTTGGGTAATGACACTCGGGTTCTAGCTTAGCAACAATTTAATTTGCTTTATTAAGTGTTTTAGCAACAAGCACAAGCATGTAAAGGAGTAACATTTTCATCATAATTCATCTAAAATAATACACTAACCAATTTAGGAAAACTGTAAAATTAAGTTTCCCAAAGTTTCTACACACAGTTAATTAAATATCAAAATTTCAATGTGAGCAGACTTCTGTCTCGAGCTAAAGCGTTGTTGACCAGCCATGTCATTGCCATACCCCCAACTCTATGCACCAATAAAATTGTTGCTCACTTTAAAAATAGGGCCATGAGAAATCAGTTTAGGATTGTAACTTGAAGCAACAGGTGCAAAGGGAGAGATGACCCAGAGACTTAGATTGCCCACTCGTGAATTCATCAAATTGACAAACTCCGTGGTCAGTCTGTAAACATTTACAACAGGTGATATCATCAGCGCTCCTGCCACAATGTCACAATGGCTTGCATGGTGTGAGAGTAATGGGAACTGGAAACTCCAAAGTCCCTGATCAGGAAATATAAAAAGTCTCCATTGTTGGCCAAGTTGACCCATGGTTCAGCTGAAGGTGTTTATCATGTTATCTGGAGGGAACACTTGTTTTGCCTATTGTTCACACACACACTTGTTCTTTGACTTTCTAGATTACCCTCTTGTTCCCATCCCAGTTGGGGTTTTAAATGATAGAAATATAGCCATGTTTGGCTTATCATTTCCAAAGAGAGATTATTATTATATGCTAATCCCTTTCCTGTTGCTCCAGGTGGGTTTTTCTTTGCCAAGCCTATGAGAGAGAACAAGTATGTGACAATGATGGACCCCTTCCAACAGAAGTATGGGAATGTTCTGAGCAGTGCACTGATCTTTCCCGCACTGGTTGCTGATGTCCTATGGGTGGCACGCACACTTGTCAGCCTGGGTAAGTAACTTCACACTGTAAAACTGTCTGGCACTATAGTGTGTGCACACTCATACTTATGCAATCATGCAGGCCACCACAAATCTGGGTACACAATGTGCACATAAGAGGAAAGAACAGCTGGGTGTTGTTGGTTGGTGCTTTTTTGGCACAGCGCTGTAGATTAATGCAAGAAGGCAAGTGGAAAAAAAAGTAACATCTAGCAACATAATAAAATCACCACCACAAACAACAGCTTTATAAGTTAACACCCCATACCTTGTCAAAAGGTTTTCACAAGCTATTTAATACTCTGCCATTATACTTTTCATTGTCAAGTGTTTCACACTACTGTATATTTAGCTGCTTTAATTCAGTAGGTAAACCATTACATTACACAATACTAACTACATTAGTTTGTGGTGGGACAGGTTACCCTTAGAAGATTCCCTGTTTACAACTGGCACATCCACTGTGTAGAAGTTGGCCTGATCAGAATTTAGCCAATAGCTCTGTCCTACCCTTTATTGGACTTATTGGAATGTTATCTGAGATAATGTTATATTTGGTCGACAGATCAGTTAGTCCCAAAAGCCTCTTTTTCTGAAAATTCAAAAACAAAAAACACTGTAAGCTAAGAAAGAACAGGTTCACATTATTGATCATGCTTCTAGTACAAGGACTAACTAATTCTAAACTGCAATAAGTGAACATTTTTTATTTACATCCATGTCTTTTACATGGATCATCCACGGGTTGCAGAACTGTTTGCTTTGGACATGCTGCTTTAGCCTCAATCTTTTAGCACAGTACATGTGTATGTAGCCATGATGACGTAGTTAGTTTAGTTATAGTCTTAACGTAGTTAGAGACTGTCATCCCCCCAAGAAAACAAACAGCCCCTAGGCGACCCCTGTGGCCATAACAATCATGAAGGGAGCAAAGGAGGAGGTCAGGTGATGTAGCCTTAGCCTTACCAAACTACAACCTTTAATAATGCTAACCACATGTTTATAACTGTGACTGATACATTTAAGTAAAGTCACGCTCCTAGGGGTCGTATGGGTTAGAGGACTTTTTATGTTGTAAAGACCCTTTAGACACAATTTTAGCTTTAAAGTATGTCAGCTGTGAACATTAATAAGTCTGGAGACAGCTTTTTAACCAACTTGTGGAACTATTGTTACAAAAACTAGCTAGCTATAGCTGAATAGCAACATCTATAATTTCAGCTAATCACGAAGTGCTGGTATAAATAAGAAGCCTGTTTTTGCCTACCTCTGTCTGAAATATAGACTTAAAAAATGACTATGAATTTCAAACACTGCATAGGGAAACACACAGCACATGAATCTATAAAGAGAACTGGATACAGCGTTTGAGGCGGAGCCCCGTTCATTCTTATGAAAGTTGCTCACTGCTGTATCTAAAAATACCCGGATGATCGGCGCTGCTTCCACACTGTTTGGCCCATAGAGCAGGCACAATAGAGACTGCCGCAGGCCAAGCCTGCTTTTGGTTTAGTGCTTTGGGTAAATTGAATGAGGGTTCAATGATTCAATCAAGTGGGTCTTCTAGACTTTCAAAATGTTAGCAGACTGAATGGATCAAATTCTGATAGTCAAATGAGCCTTTTGTGGGGGTTGTGACAATCTAAAAAATGTATTCACAGAGTTACACTCATCTCTTTCGCTATGTAAGTACAGTATATGTGAAAAAATATTTTGGGGCTCGAAGGGAACAGGACAAACATAGAAGTTGTAATTTCCTACAATGGCCACTATGTCAACTTGACTTCAGAGTCAAAGGTCTGGCATCAGGGGACGCAGCTTATCGAATGGTCAGTTAACCTGAAAAAAAAAAAAAACATAACAGTGCATAATGACCACACTGAGCTGTTCATTTATACTTTACAATTTACAATACAAAGCTCACGGGGAGAAAAGCATGAAGGCATATGAAATATTTGCTGTAAACACATTTTCCACCCAGATTCTGTAGACGCTTGTCGTTGCTGCTCTGCTGATATTAAATAAAGACACAATTGTTGACCATAGCATTATAAGCACAATGATTGTCAGTCATTAAAGGTAACTAACTGCCGCCGTGGAGTATTATTATTTATATGGATTATTATTGTGTAGTGTGGGAAATTGTTACTTTGTTAAACTTGTTTGAAGATTAAAGTAGCACTATTGCTTGTTTCTCTAATCTGTAAATGTGTGTGTGTGTGCGCGCGCGGGTGTGTGTGGGTGTTCAAGCACTTTTATAGTGTAGTGTGTAAGTGTGCGAGTGCTTTGCAGTGAATGTGTGTGAGACAAAGAGTGTGTGCACATAATGTTTTCTTGTGTGTGTTTTTAATGTTGTTTTCTTTTCCAGTGATATTTGAAAAAGGGGGTTAAACATCGAGCAGCCTGTTGATTGTGAAAGGTGATCAATTATTCAAACCAAATTGTTGTGTCATTAGAGACGTTTTTTACATTGTTTGTGCCACGGGTCTGACTGATTGACAGAGGGTAAATGTCACATGCTGAATTATCATTATCATGTTATTTGTGTGTGTAAAAAGACGTTTCGACTTGAAAAAAAAAATCCATTGACAGTGTTTGAGTCTTCAAGGAAGCACTGTAGGCTGTGCTGACGCTCCACAAAAGGACTGGTAGGGAGACAGAAATGTTTGTGGGATGTGTCAGTCCAAACCTATTAAACCAATATAGATTCAGGGGTCCCCTCACTACTCAGTAAAACCTCCTGCTGTTGTTTCTGGAAGTCATGCATTCATGATCCCCAACATGCGCTTGGCATTGCACGCACACAGACATTCACATACACACACACACACACACACACACACACATAAACACTTGAAACTCCAGAGAGTGCACTTAGCATTTGACCCACAGGAGTTGTTGCTAGGAGACTGTTTATGCGTGTGTACGTGTAGTATAAACTGAGAGTCATGGTCTCTCTAGCGAGTGTGTGTGTGTGTGTGTGTGTGTGCGTGTGTGTGTGAGGGGTGGTTGAGAGCCAGAAAGGATTTAAATTTTTAAAAACACTCTCCTCGTGCTGTCAGTTAGCTGTGCAGTATCAACAGTACACAGTCATGGTCAAATTTCTGCCAGGAAGGGATAGGGGATAGGACAGAATGTGTGTGTGTGTGTGTGTGTGTGTGTGTGTGTGCGTGTGTGTGTGTGTGTGTGTGTGTGTGTGTGTGTGTGTGTGTGTGTGTGTGTGTGTGTGTGTGTGTGTGTGTGTGTGTGTGTGTGTGTGTGTGTGTGTGTGTGTGTGTGTGTGTGTGTGTGTGTGTGTGTGTGTGTGTGTGTGTGTGTGTGTGTGTGTGTGCGCGCACAAGTTCATGCATGAGTTTTAAAAGTGGAACATGGATCTAAAAACAACACAGATGTATTTTGGCAGCTCTTTCCCTCTGTCCATCGTTGGTACTGGGCATTAAGTCTCAGAGGCCCCTAAATCTCACTCCACCTTCCCTCTAAATTTAGCATGGAGGGAAACCACACAGCTCAGCACAGAACAGAGTGCCCTGTTGAATCTGGATTTGTATCCAGACATTTTCAGGGTGTAAATGTAGTTAAGATAGATTTGAGTTCACACATGGCATCAGAATGTATCTCCACTGTCCACTTGAGTCTACGAATATTTCAGTTAGCACAAATTACGTACACAAAACACTGAAAAACTTATAATGAGAAGAAGTTTAAAATAAAAGTTGTAAATATGACAAAGAGTACGTTCTGAAGCATGTTATGCGTAAGTAAACGTAGCAATTTGTCATAGTGGTCATCACTGACCACCTCTAAATTTTGTTTAGGGCTTACCTAACAAAATGCCTTTTTGTGCCAAGTGTGAACAGGTCACAATAACTGTAGCATATACCATCTTATTTGAATGGCAATTACTGTAATTGATGGGCTAGTGTCATAAAAACAAATGCATAAGGATATGTTTCTTTTCATTTATTTTGAAGAGACACCAGTGCAGGTGCAAACACAGACTAAATGTTCCTGCTGGGGACTGAGGTAGCATCCACAACTCTGTGTCCATTGCTGTTGTAGCTGATCAGGTCCCATGTTGCATTTGCACTCACCATAGTTTGACTGACCCGCACGCCAATCTGTCTATTGAGCTAACATCCGCAAATGTTGCCAACAGCGTGAATGTTTACTGGAGTATCTTGCAACTGTGAACTTTGGTTCCACATCACATGCATCAATGTTCATATCGTGATCCGCGGACTGTTACAACCCCAGCCTGTAGAGTGAAGAAACTAAAACAAACTATTTTAGACAGTAAGATAAAACAGCTGGACAAAATAAGGTGGCCAAAGCTTCCAAGGTAACAGATCAGATTTCAGAAATGTCAAACACATGAGGTGAGAGGACAAACAGCTAACGGTCAAGTATGCATCGTCAAGATGGTGCAAAGATGGGGGGGTGAGGGGTCAGCGGGGTGGTGAGTGGCGATCGATGGTGCCGATCTGACACTTCTCTGTTTAAGGGCATTGTTGTGGTGTGGCTGCAGGCTGCGGCTGGGGGGACCCTGGCAATGTGGGAGAAGAGACGGTGAAGGTAGTGATGCTTTGCTTGCCTTGTTTGAGTAACAAGATGTATTATTTTACTATTCACTTATTTACATTTACTTATATATTTTTTTTTCCTTTTCAATTTTTATACATTTCTTTCATTACTTGAAGACACTTGTCTTTACCTTCTGCTTGAATTTACTTAATTACGAATTATCAGTATTAGGGTGATAATTCATCCAAGAGGGTAAAAAGGCATATTTTGGAGTCACAATCAATAGGCTGCTTCTGTAATGTGTTTCTGTAAAGTTGTTTGAATAATTTATTATTTTCACTTTTATGTTGACTTGTCGCAGTATCCAAGCTTTTGGTTGCTTTTTAAAAGTTTAAACCAAAGCCACCCATCCTTAAGTATAACTTAATTCTTGACTTATATGGTATAAAATAAATTTATTTGGATGTGTTTTTTGAAAAATAATTTTATTATGAACAGAATAACAAGACAATGCCATTGCATAGCTTCTTAGTAAGCAAGTACATGCAAATGGATGCATGTATATGTGTGTGTCTGTGTGAAAGGTAAAACTTTTAAAAGCCAAAGAGAGACTGAACCTAATAACACACTCGAGTCAATTATCACAGAAGGCAGTTGCATGTTTCTGTACATTAGACAACTTGTTTTTAGACTATTTGTCATTGTCACCCTCCGATGCTCATCACTTTGCTGTGTTGCTTCAGGTGGAACTATGAGTGTGATCTTGGACCTTTCCTACGTCTACTCCATCATCATCTCCTCAGTGGTGGCCATAATCTACACACTGCTGGGTGGGCTCTACTCTGTGGCCTACACAGACGTCCTACAGCTCATCCTCATCTTTGTCAGTCTGGTGCGTAACATGTATTGACCAAAATGCCACTGCTTTTCTTCTCTCCAAGCCCCCGGGAAGAGCACCGAACATTTTGAATTTTGAATGCCAATTTGACATGGTCGTTTTCCATACTCATGGGCTGGCTCGGCTCGGCTTGGTTTGGCTTTGTCCGTCAGCCCAGCACAGCTGCGCTTTGCATCTCCAACAGGGCTACCTGCCAGAAGGTCTCTTCAGTGGTGTAGCCTATTTTGGCCGTCTTTGTATTTCAATATTTAATATTTTTAGTTTCATTGAATTTACATGTAGGATATTACTATGTTCCTGTTCTTATGTCCCAACGTGTGCTGTTGTAGAAGCCGGTGAGTTGCGAAAGAGTTGCTGTGAAACAGAAACACATTTCATATCCTATAAATTATTTACAATAAAAGTTCCCTGTAATGTTGTTATTTGGTGAAAAGCTTTTACTTTGAAGCTAGAATTACTTACTAAAGTACTTACTTAAGCTAACCGCTAACAACGCGGTTAGCCAGGAACATGCTAGTCAGTCACAACCGTCCTCTGAACTTTCTATTGTCTGTACTGTATGTTCCCAGGATGGTACTTATTTCATTAAATAAAAGGATAATGCTCACCAAGCAAATTACCTAACAATCTTACCAAATAACTGTCAGTTAGCAAGTTGTTAGCTTGTTTTCTAACAGTACAGAAGCAATTACTTGATATTAGTCAACTTGAAGTGATACATTTGTGTGGATTTATGTAGCCCTTGCAATCAAAACCATTGATCGACTTCGACATTTTGCCATTTTAAATGCTGATCGGACCCAGGCCTTCAAGCTGCTTAAAGCTGCTTTTGACTGTCACTCCTTAACACCTCAAACTCTGTCTGGTGTGGCTTACAGCCTGAATACTGATGAGGCTGAAAATGTCATTCTTAACCTTAGAAACAGTAGCTGAACCCCACAAAGTCTATTTAAAATTTCTGTTTTTTTCTGAGCTTCTTTACTTAAAAGTTGAGCTTCAAATTCCCTGAGATTACATTTTAAAACCTGCATAAATGACATAATGTGATATGACTGAAAAGCTGAAATTCTGGATCATTGAGACCAGTGCAAAGCTCAGAAACCGGAGCTTTAACTCTTCCCCCACTGAGCTCATAATCAGATTAGCTTGCCTCCTTGTGTTTGTGTATACAGTGGGTGTGTGTTCCTTTCCTGTTGACCAACCCTCACTCTTTGGACATCTCACTGACGGCCTACAACGAGACCTTCCAGGCTCCCTGGGTCGGCACGGTGGAGCTCGATGAGGCCGGCAAGTGGTTTGATGACTTCATGCTGCTGGTGAGTGGAGTGGAGAAGGTCATTATATATACACACAGACAGCACTAAATGGTGTCTAAAACATAGCTTATGCAGTATTTACATAACTCCTGCCATCAGGGCAGTTAAATTAAATTGACCCCAGCAGTTAAATGAAATGGTCTTATATTATTAGATGAGCAAACAGCCAAGCATAACAACAGCAAAGTCAGGGGAGGATTGTTCCGTCTTGTCCTGTACTGCTGTGAAATGATTCCTGTCATCATGTCTGAACTGTGTGTTTGTGCCAGGCTCTGGGGGGGTTGGCCTACCAGGCATTCTACCAAAGAATCCTATCCGCCTCATCTTACACCCAGGCTCAAGTGACTTGCTTCGCCTCTTCGGCCTTTTGCCTGGTGCTAGGTATCCCCTCCATTCTGGTGGGGGCTGTAGCTGCGTCTACAGGTACACACTCTTTTAACTTTTGCATTTGAAACCCCTTTTTCTGGCTTGATTTATTTATTCTTCCCCTTGGTCTTTTAGACATTCCTTTGGTGTTTATTCAATTATCCATCTGTCCTTCCTCACAGACTGGAACTCAACCAGCTATGGATTGCCCACCCCATATGAGCGTGACCAGGCAGGCTCCATTCTCCCCATTGCCCTGCAGTTCCTCACACCCCCCTACATCTCCGTCATCGGCATCGGGGCAGTAGCTGCTGCTGTCATGTCCTCCATGGACTCAGCCCTTCTGTCGTCCGCCTCATTGTTTTCCTCAAATATCTACAAGAACATCATCAGGAAGCAGGTGAGATTCTTGGAGGAAGAAATCAACATGTACATCTCCATAAGCAACTGTTGAATACTGCTGTTTGGAAAAAAACGGTTTTGAAGTTGAGTTTGAAGAAAGCTTTTTGCCAAAAAGTGTAACAAAATGTTAACAGTAAGCTATGCCTTGTAGTCTGATCCGATCATCGTCACAGACCTACCATAGCATAAAATAATATAACTGAAACATTTAACTTCTATGGACCATCAGGGCATGAGGAAAACACACAAGTTTTCTTGTTTCTTCTTCAGCTACGATAGACATAAATATTATTTGTCTTTTAAATTAATTTCCATACAGAAGTCCTGGCGGCTCGTTTAAAGCTGCAGTTTCTGAATACAGGCTGTGTGTATTTCTCTGTGGTTCGAGTTTTTTGATACTTTCACAGTATTTATATAGCACCTCGAACTTCTTTATATAAAAAAAGACATGGAAATCTCACTTTTTACAATATGGGAAATTTAAAGGTTGATTGACCATATCAAATCATGCAGATTCCACTGGAGGCTGCAGAGAAGGTCAATACTGCTAGTGTGTTAGTCTGCTAGGCTAGTTACAATTAAGCACGACTAGCTTATCTTATTTTGTCCGTTTTAATTCAATATGGCTATTTTCCTATGTATGTAGTACCACAATTGTAATCCCTCTGATGTTAGAGGTGCAGTTATTTTTTTAAATGTTTTAATATGTCTTAGTTCCCGTAGTTATGGCTGGAGTACCCTTTTGATGAAATGCCTTTACAGGCATTTACAGCCCAGAGACTATATCACTATACAGTACTCATAACACAGGCTGGAGGCAGCAAAGAAGCTATTGACTTTAGAATACTGTAAATACTGGGCATAGTTATGTGGGCATACTGTATATACTGTCTCAGATGATGTCTTATGTATGATGTTTGTTCTCTTACAACAATGATTTCATTATTACACCCCCAAGGAAAGTTCCATATAATGAGCCACTTCACTGTTGGGCTCTTGCAGTGCTGAAACATATGTGAACTGCATCCTCATATGGAGATCTCCTGGCCTCAACCCCAAATGCTCCTTAGATCCTTACTGCAACAAGGTGTAATGTGAAATGTAAACTCTAAAGTAAACTCTTTGTCTTTTTTTTTGTTCTCTCCACCCCTTCAGGCATCCGACCGTGAGATGCAGTGGGTGATCCGTATCTCAGTGGTGGTGGTGGGAATGGCTGGCACTGCCCTCACCTTTCTGGACAGCAGCGTCCTGGTCTTCTGGCTTGTGGGCGTGGACATGTCTTACACCATCATGTTCCCTCAGCTAGTCTGCGTCCTCTTCTTCAAGGTGTCTAATGGATACGGAGCCACCCTTGGCTTCCTGATGGGAATCATCATGAGGGTTCTGAGCGGCGAGCCCCTCATTGGCCTCCCACCTGCCATCCAGTTTCCCGGCTGCCGGCTGGATGCTGAGGGAAAGCTAACCCAGTACTTCCCCTTCCGCACCACCATCATGGTCATGTCGCTCGCATCCATCCTGCTCTTTTCCTGGCTGACGTCCATCATTTTCAACAAGGGGCTGCTGTCCGAGAGGTGGGATGTGTTTAAGATCAAACGCAAGGAGAAACCAACAACCAAAGCCGTGGACGACAAGAGGACCAACTCCGATAACGAAGAAGCGTCTGTGGCCAAGCAGCTACTGGACACCACCAGCTGCTGAAGAGGTTCACAAAGAGGGAGAGAAGATGGGAGCTGGCTGGAGGCGAACATATTTGTTTGTCTGCCATGCAGGAGTTCACAGAGGGGGAACAACGTCAAAGGCTGGACATTGTAAACACATTCTGTGCTATATGACAGTGAACTGGTGGCGATGACATTTACATTAGCGGGGTGTGATCTGAGCTCTCTGGCACCCTACTTTATCATTGCCTCATAATCTTCGACAGAGAATACAGTCATAATATATAAATATATCATCAAACATCAAAGAATGGAAGCAGTCCACACAAAGTTCAGCCATTAAGCCATTTAAATTCATTTCCATTTGGGGGAAAAGGATTAAGCAGACGTTAAATGTTCTCAATAATACAACTTATACTTCATATTCATTAGATAGCCTAAATTGGACCATTTGTCCAGATTTATATAACTATTTCTACCATAAATTGATGAGTGGAGATACAACTTTGAGATTCCTTTTTTGACAGACCTGAACTTAGTTCCTAAAGACCATCGCACAAAACTTCATCCTGAAGGAACAATCGATCCAACAGAATGATGATAAAATAATTCACAAATGTTGTGATTATTTATTAGATTTTGCATTTTGTAAGACAGCGCATGTCGCATATCCTTTCTGCAAACAGGAATTCGACAGTCCATCTGCTTCTTTCCTTTACTGAATAATCATTAATCAGCTCAACCCGGGTGTGGCCGGCAGGAAACATGTCTCACGACATTGTATTGTACTGAAAGTGCACCTTTGCTTCTCTTTCAGTGTTAGCCTCTAGAAATGATATGCAGCTATGTGCCGCATGACAAAGCCCTCTTTCACACCAGAACAAAGAAATGCTATCGAAGGAATGGTTGCACGCTCTGCACTGTTCCATGGCGCATTTTTGAAACACATTTCATTATTCAACCGTTTATTTGAATGCAATCCGATCTCTTCCTTTCTTGATCTGCTGCCCCAAGCTAAACTTAATAGCACCTGTGAATCCTCTTGACTTGCTAGTAAATACAACTTCTAAAATAACAGTCCTTGCTTATACACCAACATGTGAGTTTATTTTAAAAAGACAGACTGTGCTCTTTTCTGATCGCCAAACTGCTGAGCTGTTATCAGACACTTCTGTTTTGCAGAAGTCCACACTCCTGAAAAGGTTTCTCAGTATTTGTAAAAAGTAAAAAAAAAAAAAAATGATTCTGTGTACAAGGAGAGGGTAATCCGATTTGTGTGAACCTATCTAAGATGTGAAGATCTATAGTTACATGTACATTTTCAGAGCAATTTTTACCTCCATCTCTCTACTGCTCTGTAGACACAAGCAAGTGTAAGACTTTTGTTTTTAAACTGCCCAGGTACAGATGACTAAAGTGTCCCACTCTATCTGACTGCTCAGATTTTGTTCACAGTGCAATGCAGGGGGCTTTGGCAATATTCAAAATCACAAGCAGCAACCGATAACACTTTGATGGAGGTGACACACACTATTTCAGGTATTTTAAAAGCTCAATACTTGTGTTCTAATGCCTATTTAATTACCTGCTTCGTCATGAATAGCAGCAGGGAGAAACAAAACTGCAGAACTTGATCTCCCAGCATGCAGTTATGGTAAGCCCATTCCCCTCACCTGCAGTTTACTCACATGATAAATAAACTGAATGTAGCAGTTTTCTACAACTGCATGGAGATAAAGAATGCAGATGTATCACTCGTTTTCCTCCCCCTTGTTTTTCTTCTCCGTCCATCCGTGTGAGAGATGTGCCTTTAAGTTTGTCAGTGACTTTGTACTGTATAGTTTTGTTTTTGTTGTATACTGTATGCAAAGCTATAGTTTACAGTGGGATCATTTTTTTGCTCTGAGGTGGTGAAAATGTTTGCATCTAAGATCCTGAAAATTAACATTAAAGTTTCACAATAGTACAGAGTTTAGTTCCTATAAATGGGTAGAGTTTTTTTCC
Organism: Echiichthys vipera; assembly: GCF_963691815.1. Classification (NCBI taxonomy): domain Eukaryota; kingdom Metazoa; phylum Chordata; class Actinopteri; order Perciformes; family Trachinidae; genus Echiichthys; species Echiichthys vipera. Next base: position 29,000,285 of record NC_139827.1, on the reverse strand, counting down.
ACACTAGACTGTTCAGTGACCCTTGATTTTAATGTATGTTTTGTTTTACTGAGCCTACATTGTAGTTTGTTGTCATAAAGCTTTCCTGTACCATACTGTTGCTCATAATATCACTGGAAGCTGGTTTCACTCCACTGTTAGTGGTTATTTGCTGGTCGTCGTCAAAGGGGTGTATACTCTCTATACTCACTGTTCGAATACCTCATTGAGTGGTAATGTTGGCTCTAAGTATACAAAACTTACCTACGATTCTGACTTCTATCCAAAGCATACTGTATGGATGTCATTTTCCAAAGACTGATTGCACAGAACAAACTGTTTTTAAAACAGGATGCCTTCAGGATACAATGCATCCATCTTTTTATGTATGATTGTGATTTTTTACCTGTATTATACTCTTGTATACTGTACAGTCTAATCATGATTTGTATATTTACACTTTTTTTTAATCTAAGGTGATCGCTATGTGTTGTGAGTTTGAGCAGGAAAACACACTAGCTGTTAAAGTGAAATAAATTCACCTTCAATTTTGCAGAACATTAAATGTAATTTCACCTTCCCATGTGTTTAAATCACTGAGTGGCAGTTAATTTGTGTCAGCAGTGATACTGAACAGGTGTGTGTTGTACACATATCACAGGAATTACATGTTACATACTGCTGAGTGAAAGTAATAGCCATTAAGAATGAACACTCCTGCCAGATAATGTCTGCAGACATGATCTGAAGGAAGAAAACTTGCCAGCGGTCCTCAGCAAGCTGTCCACAATATAATGAAGGATGGCAACGCCTTAATAATGGAGTGTATGTATAATGACTTCTGTGCATTTTGTCACTTTTTGATGAGAAAGGTTTTATTTTCCATGAGGTGTTAGTTAAATAGCATATGAAAGTACTGAACAGTTAGTTTTATAAAAAGGAATAAGTAAGAGTTCTATATTGTATTTCCCCTTAATATGTATTTGGTTTTATACTATTATGCATGTTGATTTTCATTAACAATGTTGTTTGTATTCTGAACTTTTGTGAAGGCTGTTCTCTCTTGCCACTCAGCAAGGTCCTACTTTGTAATCGATGTAAATCCCCATTGGGTGATGTTCTGTCAGAATAAAGGTTGAAACCAAAGTACTGTTTCTTTGCTGTCTAAATCCTTTTTGGTGGGTCATGGCGCATGTGAGCTTTCCAACAAAGTTTCCCAAGTTGTAAATATAAATTATTTGTTTACAAGCATTCAAAGAACTTTACTAGTTAATGGTGGACAAGCTGCTTGAAGAATGCAGACTTTAAAATTGTAATACAATGGCTGGCAACAAAAAAAACTGATGTAAGAAGTACATAATATGCCTTAAGTGCTTTTTATTGGTAAATTAGGGAAGCCAGGGAAAGGTGTTTCTCTTCATTCTCAGTATAACTTTATAATATTTTTTTTTTCTGAAATTTTAACTATATTCTCACAGCACAATGAGACCGAGGATATGTGAAAAAGTAATATACCTCTACCTCCACCTTCTGCTCCCTGTCTGCTCCTAATGGCATCTGCTAGATTTCACTGCGCCCAACTAATGATAATATATATGAATAACTTTAATAATAGCAGCAGGAAGTGTCAAGCAGGACCACGGCAGCAGGCACCACTACGATCAGCAGAGACCTGCGAGACAACTAAGCAAAACGACTTCGGGGAAGAAGTGAATTAGTAATATGCATTAATGGAACATGAATGATACAGATAGAGAGGAGAAAAACTCAGAGTATCACAGGAACAATAGTATCCCCCAGAAGACTAGGCCTATAGCAGCACAACTAAGGGATAGTAAGCCTTAACTATAACCTTTATCAAAGAGGAAAGTTTTATGTTTACTTTTAAATATGGAGACGGCGTCTGCCTCCCGAACAACACTTGGGAGTTGATTCCACCATTCCATCCTCAGGTAATAGAGAAGATCTGGTGTGGCTTTGGCAGGGCAGAAATCAATTTATGGATTATTGCTGCCTTACAGGATCTAAACAAAGGAACTGAATGTAATGTACGGGTGGCTAAGTCCACCCCCAACTTCCCAGTCCCAAATTTCACCAATTTCCATTTGGTTACCTTTACTCCAGTTGTCATAGACCAGAACTTAGACTAGTGATCATCAACACCCCAAACAGAACTATTAATACAAACTGCTAAATGTAAATTGTTTCATGTGTGTCCAACCCTTCTGGTCCAACAGGCTGCCGTTTGGATGACATTTGAGCTTGGGGCTAAATAACCAACTACGTGCTTCAACATGTCTTTCCTACATGAGGCTGAGGATGGTACGAGGTTGATATCGGGTTCTTCTCCTGCATTTAGACTTGGTTTTGTCAAACCGAGATATCTCATTGATAGCTGGCTCGTCCAACATTTAAATGTAAAATTCCTCTGGAAAAGGAACAAAGGATCCATTTCAGAGGGGAAAAAAGTTATCTACGGCTAGTTTTGGCTTTCTTTAATAAAGTATAAAGTGCTTAGGTGAGGAATAACAATGATCTTTGCAAATCTTTGATTTAATGGCTCTATTTTTGAAGGTAGATCTGACTTAATGAAAAATACTGCTTTTGTGTTAAAATAATTATATTGTGATTTCTTGTTCAAACAAAAACACTTTGTAGGTACTTTGAACTTAAAGCTGCCAGTTCAGAGGAGGAAAGGGATCATGCGCTTACATTCTATTTATAACTGGTGGATGCAATCATGTTTCAAAGCAGAGGATACTGTTGCTCTTAATTATAGCAGTTCGCCAGCTAATTGGTATATCAATGCAGATAGCTTCCCTGAAAAACAAACAGACTGTTTTGGGCGAGAAAGCCATGCTGAATGAAGGGAAGTGAAGAGTAGCAAAATGCAGCATAAACAAAATGTTTCACCTTATTAGTTAACTACAAATATCTATAAAACATAATGGGACTGTGTATAGGTTCCAACTTGGGTTAAACAATGTAGATATATGGTCTGACGGCATCATATTGTGAAGAGACTGCGTTTTCCACGATATCTACAGTACCAGACAAAAGTTTGGACGTGTTTTTCTCATTCACCTTTTACTGGTAGCCAATATGTCCGTGCGCTTACAATTACGGTTAGAATTGGTTGTCAATTAAAGTTTTATATATTGTGTTTATAATAATACTATGGCGTCATGTTGATTTTTTTTGACAATTTCCTTTCAATGGAGTTACAGTATGTGAAAAAATCTGTCCTGCTCTAGTGTTCAGGCTGTACCCCATTCTCCTTTCTAGTCCTGAAAACTTCATTTCTTTAGTATATTATACCAGGGATGCCCCTTTATCTCTGTTAACTGGTCTTCAGCAGCTAGTCGAACATGTCTTCCACATTGATCACTTTAGAACTGACATCCAAGTCTTCAGGCCAGGGTCAGGAGGACAGAAACACACACATGCCATCTTTTTTTAAACCAGACCCTCCTATTGGTAAGAATAAAGTTCAGAGGTCCCTCAGGATACCTCATCAGTGCCAGTGACTGCTCATGAAGATACGGCATCCCACCCCAACTTTTTGAAATCAAAATGCTGTTTCCAATATACAAACCAGATCTGATTACATGGCTACCCTACAAAGAGGGCGATAGCCAGCAACTACAACATTCTTTAATGTATTTGGAAGCATTTACCGGAAGATAATGCATGTATTTGTCCTGAACGGAACTGGAAAAACACGGAGAACTGGGACCCAAATGCAGACACGGAACGAAGAGTCAGGTTAAAGTTTTTAATGAGTGACAATACTATATACAAAAATGCCCAGTGCACGAGGGGAAAAGGGGTGAGGGCTAAGGGAATGTAATGCTCTCCTGAGTTCTCAACTCCAGATGGAGCGTCCCTCCATGTGGCAATGTGTCCTTCAGGTTGCGAACAATTGCGAGATGGTCACAGGGAGAACACAAGCGGGTGGCAGGCAGACAGGTAGACAGGATCACGGCTAACTGAAGCAAAAGAACATAGGAGCAATTCCTCATATATTCAAAGAGAAGAGTTGGAATCACTAAGTACATGGGAAGCCAAGGATCACGACACAATACCGCTCTGATGATGTAACGATCTGGCGACGAATGGGTCTCACGTCCAGTTTAATATACAGGCAGGGAGGTGATAAGTGAAAATGGGTTTCACCTGGAACAGCTTGCCCGGAAAACCATGCCTCCAGCTTGCAACAGACAAACACAAAGAGGGGAGACACATACAGGGAAACACAGACAGAGGGAGACAAAACAAAGGAACAAAAGGAAAGAGAAGGGCTGCCAGGATGGGAACCTGACAGTATTATTGTAATCTAAATTACAACATATTATGTTTTTATATGTTTAAACAGATAGGCTGCCTGCTCCTGCGACATCTGTGTTGTCCTGTGGGATCCACCCAATCACCAGACAAGAATGTTGATATTAGTATATTCTGCAAAATGCTGGATGTCAGTGGCAGTGTTTGCCAACATCTTTAAACCCTTGCTTACTGCTAGGGCTGCACAGTTAATGGCAATATTATCAAAATTGCAAATGCTGCACAGATGTCCCGGGCCTACAAGTCAAATGATGCAAAAATGATCATTCCCGGGGTGGCCGGTGGCACAGTGATTAGAGCAGTTGCCCCATGTAAAGAGACTGAAGGTCCTCGAGGCCGCAGTTTAGACTCCGACATGCGGCCCTTTGCTGCATGTCTCCCCATCTCTCTCTCACCCCATTTCCTGTCTGTTCTATATAATAAAATGCTTGAAAACTGCCAAAATAATAATCTCACAAAAAAGATAATTCCCTCCAATAATGTGAATCATATTGCAATTGCAATATCAGTCAAAAAAAATCACAATCTGAAATGTTCCTCATATCTTGCAGCCCCACTTTCTGCAAGCTCCTTGCATGGCAACTGTGGTGTTTTTATGGTTAGGTAGAGATTGTTGCTACAGTTAATAAAAGGGAAAATGATAACTGCATCTGTGACACAATGCAAATTCCGGTCTCCTGCATTAAAGACCAACTAACTACACGTTCATCCCGTCATATATGAACATAATTCTCATTTGTTGCAGCCCTTTTTTTCAGTGCTGCTGGAAAGGATCCCCTGGAATGATCCTTTAAACTGCAGGCTTTTACATGCACACTGACAAACATGTTATTGTATATAAACAGGCTAAGGCAGGTGAGGCTGGATTGATCTGACTGCTTTTATACCCTGTACTTGTTCGTTGCATACTGGAGATTTTTTCAGAATCAGTACAATATCCGGATATTTTCAGCATACTACAGATTTTGCTTTTGTTTGCATTCTAAGTGCTACATATTGGCCAGATCAGTACGCACTGCTGGTATAGTAGGTGGTTTGGAATACAGGCTCTGTGAGATGTCAACCGTGGTTTTGTGTGTCAGACTGTTGATGGCAGTGATGAGAGTTGGTGTGGCTCTGCCTTATCCAGTACTTTTCCACTTACTGAGCTACCATGCTGCGTGTGTGTGTGTGTGTGTGTGTGTGTGTGTGTGTGTGTGTGTGTGTGTGTGTGTGTGTGTGTGTGTGTGTGTGTGTGTGTGTTTGTTCGTGTGTGCGTGTGTGTGTGGGTGTTAGAAGTGCCTTGTGCTGCACTCAATGAACCATGTCAGTCAACCAGATTGAAAAGACAAACAAGACAAAAAAACAGTAATCCTTTGATAGAGTGCTGAAGTCTTGTGGAGTAGAGGGATTCAAAGACAGGATTTCAAAATCACACAGCATGTGAACAAATTAGATGGTATTACATAACAGTTAATATTGTGTACTTAAGTTAAAAGGGGACAGCCTTTCCAACATTTTGCACAACAAAGTGTGGTTGATATGGTTCCCACAAAATCTGAAGCAAAGGCAGAGGTGTGGCTGAGCAAGGGTATGTGACTCCTTTAGTGCCATGTACTGAGGTATCATAACAAGCTCTGAGCCGTATGCAACTCTGAACATGTACACAAGCCAGAGTTCTAATTCTGCGCTAACATAGAAGGATTACTGAATGGTCTGACAGGGGTCAAAGGGGTCCTTACTTAAAAAATGTTGCTGAAAGAAACACAGAATGATCACAGACACCCAGAATTACAAAGAGACGCAAAACTACTAAAAATCAATGCAAAACAACGAAAATGTGATGTTTAACAACCACAAGGAGACAAAAAAAGGCTACAAATGACCTAAAATTAGTACAATGAGGCGCAAAACTACTAAAAATCACTGCAAAACAACGAAAATTTGATGTTTAACAACTACAAAGGGACACAAAATTACTAAAAGTCCACTTTTTGAGACTTTGAGGTTGGGTTTGTCTCATAATCCACCCATGATCCCCAAAACAAGCACAGGTTACACACCCTCTCTCTTTTAAAGCAACATATGCACATGTAGATATAATTTGAGTGTCCATTTGCATCAGTCATTAGGTTTCGTATCAAATTTGTGAGAACTTCCCTTCCATGGTTACAGGTTTCCTCGAAACGGTGTGGAACGGGCTTTAAGGAATGTTCTCCTCCATTTGGTGGGTGTGTCAGAAGTGTTACCCATTCAGCAAAGGCGTGTAAAAACCCAGCATTATTAAAAAGGCAGTATGTTTGTATAACACAACGCACCATCATTTCTGTTTAAATAAACCCTTGCTACGTTTTGTCAGGAGTGAACGCACCCCTGGTCTACCCATGAGATCTAGATAAGATTTGCCCGATGTATTTGACTGAATTCCTGACTGTGTGTTGCTCCACCAGTAAGCCATACGTTTTTTTAAGACAAATACTGCGATGCCACTCCTCTACACTCAGCTACACGCACACTGCCATGCACGCACATGCTGAGATTTTCCCTGATAGAGCTGAGATGTTTGTTGATGATGCATCAGTCTGATAAAAGTCGAGCCAGGACAAGAAAACCACCCATGGTAGTTTGTGTTTTCACCACTTTCATATCTCCTCCTGTGTGGGGTTTGTTTATAATCAGTGTGTGTGTGTGTGTGTGTGTGTGTGTGTGTGTGTGTGTGTGTTTGTGTGTGTGCTTGTGCGTGTGTGTGCGTTTGTGTGTAAGATGACAACATTTAATATTACTGTACAACTTGCAGATTGACTGAAGTGTTTTCGGTTTTTGAATTCTTTGGACAAATGTGTTTTGCAAAAACAAAATGCTTGATGATTATCTTACTTCTGAGAAACCGACGAGAGGAAATTCACAAGCGGATACAGGAGATCTACTTTACCATGTGAGTAACCTGCTCTGCTGCTGAAATGTGCCGCTGTTGGGTGCTAAAGTATGAAGAGTGACAACAGTGGGGAGTGTTAAAAGACTGAAATTCCACATAAGAAGGAAGCTTGAGGTGGTGCATGAGCAAGAATGCTACTAACTTTATAGGACTGTCAGCAGGCAAGCAAGGAATCCTTTCAAAGAGCTATAAATCTTTAACCTGCATTGTCAGATGGTTTGGTACTCACGTTAACTTTAAAACATATATCATTCATAATGAAAAAAAAAAAAGAACACAGTGAGCTTTACATACAAATAACATATAATCAAAGCTGCATGCAGCGATGAACAGGCCCTCGCACTCCACGGGGTTGCTGCCGGGGTGCTGCCGGGGTGACACGTACGTGCGGTTCCGCAAACGTCATACAGAACTGGATATTTGTCAGGTAAGGCTACCTTTCTGTTGCCAGTAGGAGGCGCTATGACCATGAGTCAATATTGAGACGTAGAATTCTTCAGGTTTGGACTCTTATCAAAATTCAAGATTCAAGATTCAAGAAGCTTTATTTATCCCGAGGGAAATTATTGTGCAACAGTTTCGATACAAAGGCGGAAAAGGATCAGAGTAACAATAAGCATAAACATAAATCAAATCAAAATAAAGCTCACGTCAGATAAATCAAGCAATGAACCAAGTGTGACAGAGTGCAACAGACGTCGTGGTTAAGCGTAGGTATATACAATATACAACAATATGCAGCGTGCAGTTTAGCAGCAGATTGAAACAAGCATGAGAACGTTGGGGCAGATTGAACAAAGTATGGTCAAGTTACAACAACCTTTTCACAGCGAAACATTGAACTTTGCTGCGCCACCACAGCAACATTGTTCATTGAAAATGTAGATGCATATTGTAGATGGTAGAAGGCTGCTATTGTGAGGTGACTAATATGGCTCTTGAATTTAGATAACTGTCTATGATTACACCCAGAGACAGAGATCTCAGTTGATCCTCTGAACCTTGCACCAAAGATTAGACCAAAGACCAAAGAGTATTTCTGTTTTGTCTTTGTTATTGAGCAAAAGGTTCTCTTACATCCAAAGATTATTGTCAACAGCATAGCACTTTACCATTGTTGATATTAGCTTGAATGAATTTAGAGGAGAAATACTGTCTGGCCTGTTTAATTTATTTGTTGTCATCTGTTATCCATGTAACGTTAGCTTTCATGGTGAACACAGAGTATATCCACCTATGGTGGCTTACAGGAACCCACCTATCAGCCAAAAAGTTTACCCACTCCACCTCATTGCCATCCACTTAACATTAGCATATCCATCAGTAAATCATAGCTGCTGTTTCTTGACCGGGGGTGCACGGCCGGTTAGCTCAGTTGGTTAGAGCGTGGTGCTAATAACGCCAAGGTCGCGGGTTCGATCCCCGTACGGGCCACTCCGTAGTTTTTGTCTGGTGCACTGATAACAGTGGCTACTCAGCTACTTTACATCATGTCCGTGTTTTCTCACCATATAAGTGCAAGCTAACGTTAGCCAACATGTTAATCGATAGCATTATCAGTCAGTGTTTTTTTTAGTTGTCACGCGTGCATGTTGAAAAAACAAAACCGTCTTCCGCTGTATAGACATAATTGATACTGAACTCAACGGCGAGCGGGGGTTCCATGGTGTAATGGTTAGCACTCTGGACTCTGAATCCAGCGATCCGAGTTCAAATCTCGGTGGAACCTGACTTTTCCGCAACGTTTATGAGTTTATGCCGTGCCCGTTTGCGTTTTACTGGAATAACAAGAGTATTCAGTACTGAGGTAGACCCTTCACAGACTCAAACTGTGCTTTCTGGGACTATATACACTATACACAAATCATATCTGTATACTGGCAGTATCCTCCGTAAATGAATGGTTGTGTTGTTTCAAACACACAAAAAATAAAATTGATATATATACTGTATGTTGCTTTTTTATTTCGATTCGCAATAAGCACCACCCTTTTCCTTAAAAAATCATAACTTTGCAAACATAACTGAAAAGTAAACGTCTGTTAAACATCCAATATTGTATTGTAATATTGTATTATTTAGGATCTCATCCTACCCATCAAAAACATTTTAAATCCTTCCATTGTTAAAAACAATTATGTAAAAAATATGTTTCTATACATTTGTGTCTGTTTCAACATCAATCCAAGTGACTACAAACAAGGAGCAGACTTGATGTTCTTAGGTTAAGAATCCAACACATGGAAGTATTTCTGTACAGTAACATGTATTTGATCCCAATCCTCAGCTTAAGCAGGGAGGAACCACTCTAGGCAGGACAGTGGAGTCTTTATTATGAAGAGGAGCTGCAGAGTCTGGCACTGCTGCAGATCTGCAAATCACTGGCTGCAGAGCTCATGCAGAGCTCATGTGGCTCCGGCTTTTATTTTTTCTGGCTTTTCTTTGATGCTGCTGCCCCCTTCTGGTCAGAACTGGATCCTTTGTTTCTGAGAGTAAGAAAAAGATTCTTAATTAAAAAGCAACACCTCCTCAGTTGGTAACTACAGTACATCTCCTATGTATAGAAAAGACAACTGGTGCACCTACTTAGGAGCTTTGTCAGGTGTCTCTGGATGAAGTATGACCACTTCCTCCTCTTCACTGTCAGATATCTCGACCACATCTCCTGCAAAACAAATGTCCAATTTATGTTTTCAAATTCTCACAGAATTATTCATTAGCACTCGGGCTGCCCTTGATAAATGCATTCTTAGTCGACGAGTCTGGCTTACAGGGTGTACAGAGTATGTATGACGCCTGCTGTTAGCTATCTAATCTATCTGTTTTGGAAGGGCAACATTGTTGCATCCGGTCACCAAGACGATTGTGATTGGTTTGAAGAAATAGCAGAAAAAGTAGCCCAGATCATTTTTTCCCGTACACCAGAAAATTAACTCATGAAGCCAGACCATACTGCAGTGCTGTATTCGACTGACACTCGATGGGTTGATTTAATCAGCGTATCTGTAAAACAAAGACTCATGCACAAACATCACTTTAAACCTTGTGTTTACCAGAGATGTGCTCTTAAAGGTTGAATATGTAGAGTCTTTGTTAAAAGCTATATTTTTAAAACAAGAATACACCCACGGGGCGTTTTGAGGGGTACAGAATGAAAGTACTGCTTTTCCATAAAAAATAGATTTAGTTCGAATTAATATTTAAAAACTTTTTTGACAGGTTTGACAATGACTTTCTGTCATATTCTGTTTACATTGTAGCAGCCAAGAAATGGCCGGCATTGCAACTACAATATGGAGACACTAGATGGCGGTGTTCTGCTCATTCTCCATGTTCAACTTTCAAGTTTCTGGGAAATAAGTAGCTAAAAAAAAGCATTAAAAAAACAAAAAAACAATCAAAATCTAGTTCTACTCAACTAAATCTACAATGACTGATTTGTTGATTAGGGGGCTGCTCTATTTATTACCTAAAGTCACATTAATTTATATTTGAGCCTGTCAATTTGCTGGTTTGACATCCGATTCCTAACTATAGCACCACTGTCTTTTTCAAACTTCTGATGGGTGATCATGCTCTTTTCCCATCTGTCTCTTTAGAAAACAGAATTCTTTACTGTAGAACTTCTACTTGATAGTGAGAAAAATAAAAAAATAAATGAAATCACCTCCTGGGCTCTCCTCATGCTGTTCCTCGTCCATCTTTGTTACTTTTTCCTCCAGCTCTTCACCACTGGTGTCATTTTCCTCCTCCTCCTCTTCCTCCAGTCCCCAGGTGTTCTGCAACCCCTGCCCTACCTGACCCACACCTGGGACGGGCACCACTGGGGAGGGCACCCTGGTATGTACGGTTAAGGAGTCACTGTGGACGGAACACGGCAAAGGTAAAAAGACAGGTGCTGTCGCTATTGGAGCTCGGTAAAGGATACGGCTGAGCGGGGGCCTCGGCTTTCTGCACGATGTCACTGGCTCTGTCTGCCACATCCATCATCTCCACTGGAGTCTCGCCCATCTTCAGTGCTGTGATTCGCTCCTGAGGCATAGACTCAGCGAAACCACACCTGCCACCCGCCTTCCTGGAAAATGCAAAAATACAGAGTTTTTGTGTCTCTCTTCTAATAACACCAGGAGTTAAAATAGCGGTCAGTACGTCCACTTCCACAAATGATTGGAGACGCGTGGGAACATGAGGTCAGGGCCTACCTTGCTTTCTTGTCGTTCTCCAGGGCTTTGCTGATGAGTTCGGTGATTTCAGACACTTTGACGCTGGCTATTTTACTGCATCTCATCACCTTCAACACACACACACGCACGCAATTAATGAACTGGTTTGTATTTCTCTCATGTGCTTTGGTGAGCAAAAAACATGGATGTTTGCTGCGCTCTAGTGACAGTGTCTTTTTCACAATAATTGAGCTTCATGGCCGCAGAGCTAAGACAACAGCGTAGGATTATGTAGACCCCGTTCACCTGCTCTTTCAGCAGCATGATGCCCCCGCTGGACTGGATGGAGCAGATCTCTCTGTGTTTGTTCATAGCGATCATCAGCAAGCCGTCCATCACCCGCTCCTCCCGCTCACAGGGGTCCACCAGCAGATAAGTTCTGCAGAGAGAACGGGAAGTACGGAAGAAGAAAGTCTGCTATGAGGAAAGATAACGTTCATCCAGTGACTAGTGATAACTGGGTTTTTTTTGGTAGTTACTCTCAGCCGCCCGTTTAATACGTACACCTAGCTAAAATGTATGCAGTAGAATACAGCAGCCGTGCAGTAAACCCTACCCTCGCCAAGCTTCTGAAGTGTCGATTCAACTTACATAGTAATTTAACGCTCGACTTTACACTTCACCAAAGGAAGTGCAGTGTCCAGTTCGAGCTCTACAGGACATTTTTCAGGGGTGTTTTATGTACACACTGTGTGCAGTGTATTGAGAGGGGACCTCTTTTAACTGTTATAAAACGGGTAGCTCAGATCACACGATCCTATTGGTTCACAGCCGCGATAAAAAAACAAATCCTTTGCACAATTCAGTTTGACTTCACACTTGGGGAAAAAAACGTTCCAAGCCTTTATCTAAACAATCAGACTGCTTTGACAACAACTGAAATGTACGCCACAGAACACAGGAGCTGCTGGTTTACTGCTGCCTTGATAGCTTAGTTTATTTGTTTGCGTCTTTGCTATACTTGACCGTTTCGCAAAAGCAATAGCTAATTACACCGCCATACTGCATGCTGGGAACAGCTCGATTTCCGTAGCTTGCTACATTACATTGAGGAACAGGTGAAGACAGAGAGACCGGAGATGTTCCGTTGTAGAAAACTCAAACATTTCAAACATTATCGGTGTAACTTTCGGAATGTGCGCTTTTGTTCCTGGAAATAACCTGATCTCAAATAAATATTAGCCAATGACACATGAACTCTAGCGGTGGAAGAAGTGTGGTGGAAGAAGTGCCGTGTCAAGCGCAAAATTGTTGGGATGAGCGGTTCTCCAGAAAGCCGCAAACGGCTAAACTGCAGGCCAAGCAATCAGCCCGTTCTGAACATGCCCATTATCAACTGACACCGCATTCTCCATAATGACCGCACAGTTGAATGAACAAGTTAAACATGTTGGTACTTTGAACAGAAAACCAATCTGTTTATTCAAATGTGGTGCCTTACCCTTGTTGGAAGAAGGAGAAGCTGACACTGATGGGCATGTGGTAGATACTCAGAGGAATAGGGTCCCTCTCCTCTGGAGTGTACTAAGGGAGCAAAGGTGTAAATACTGAAGCACAACCAACACAATGAACAAAATAATCCAAAAGCATTTGGACAAAATAAAATCTGCGTTGACAATGAAAGAAAACCGTGTTAAAAGGGAGGTTCCCACATTATATCCCCTGTGAGAATCAAAGAACTCCAAACAACAGAGCAGTTTGGTGTGTGAGCGTCGGGCGTGAAGCGCGCGTTTACTGCCGACTCACCACCGTGACTTCATCTCCCTGGATGCTGACATCGGGACGTCTGAAGTGGGACAGGGCGGTGATGGCAGCGATGCTGGCGGCATCCATCAGATTGCCGTCATGATTCAACATGTGAACGTCCACTCTGATCTGCCACACCTGAACACAGACACACCATCAACGCACTGGATACGGTTCTTTTCTCTTTCTACGTTTACATTTCTGTGTGTGTGTGTGTGTGTGTGTGTGTGTGTGTGTGTGTGTGTGTGTGTGTGTGTGTGTGTGTGCGTGTCTGTGTGTGTCTGTGTGTGTTTTACCTTCTCTCCAGACACTACACACAGGGACTCAGTATCAATGCACTTGGAGTTCCTCAAGCATCTCTCCAGCTGTCTGTTTAGCTTCACTGACAACTCGGACTGTCTGGAGAGAAAGAAACCCCCACAGATCATACACACTCCCTGCACTGAAGCCACGTTACAGACGCAGTCCTGGTCTAATATGTCCCTCAGGAATGTCACCAGGGAACACGAGGTAACACTTCATCAGTAACGTCAAATGTAAAAGTAGTAGAAAAGCACATACAAACAGAAAGCTCTTTGGTTTTTCTCACCTGCCTTGTTCAAATGCTGGCGAGGCCATGGGTGACAGCTCGATGTTGAAGAACATGATCCCCTCGTTTGGTCGACTCTCTTTCGGAGTCACCAGCTCACACGACGCCTGGGCCATGACCCTGTAGATCATCATCCCAGACCCTTCTTTTAATGTGTATAAAACCCCAATATGCAACATAATTAAGCTAAGGTTAAAGGTTGAAGGTCCCAAAAAAGTGAGATCACCATTCCATGTCGTTTTTATTATAAAGCAGGTTGAGGTGCTTTATAAATACTGTGTAAGAATCCACAGAGAAGTACACAGAGCAACTTTACTAATGGAAGTGCACCCTCAGTCATTCCGTGGCAGCAATCATGGTGCAGAGACACCAAAGCTGTGTTCGAAAACGTGCCCCATCACAGAAATAGTGCACTATATAGTGTGTTTGTCATCTTGCAGTGGTGTTAATTTCATTCTCTATATAGTCCACTGTAAAATACCCACAATGCACAGCTAATGTAAGAGTGTACATACATGTGTACATACACCTATTGGAAACACTCCTAATGTACCCTTAATTTTACTCCCATGTACCACAACGCAATGCCGTCGTGTTGTCCTGGAGGAGAAGAAGTGCAGTGTCCGAAATCTTGTTCGGTCATTCTCTGTTTAGTTTGCTGTTTAATAATCACTATAAAAGGTATGAGTGAGTGAGTGAGTGAGTGAGTGAGTAAGTGAGTGAGCGGTTTTGAACACAGCTCAAAAGTGCAGATGCATGGAAACACTAGTCGTTTCTCAATCTGTGTTCTTGTCTGTACTTGTGTTCTCGTGGACTTGCGAAACGTCATCGGTTCCACACGTACTGTTCCAATTCAATAGGCCGGATCGCGCATCTGAGTCGAACTTGCCAAGTCTGAACTTCTAAGCTCACAAGTCCAAACTTGGAATACTTGGTACTATCAGTGGAGACTGGGCTTTTTCAGGAGGGGGTCTTAAAGAGAGATGCCACTAAAACTGAGCGTTTCAGGCAGAGGGTGAATACAGGTACATTAGGGCAGACAGGATGAGAAAAACTGTGTTTTTTAGACATTAAAGTTGTTCAACATGTTCATCTAAACATTAACAGGGTTACATGTTAGAGAATACACTTTACACATACAGCATCTGGGCATAGTTTCACCTGGTCTTTCCCAGATCCACAAAGCAGCATCCATAGTCAGTCCCAAAGGTGATCTTCATCTTTCTGTAGTCGTAGGTCTGTCGTCCATCCAGGCGCTGCAGGGAGGGGACAGGTGCAACTCATGAAGGACTAACGTTACTGTAGGACACATTGGGCATAGACGACAAAGCCTCACTGAAACCTTTCCATTTACAACTACCAATATCATCTTCTAATGAACATCGGAGGAAGATTATGTAGTCTATATGAGTTTGGTTGGCTGGGAACAGGAGGGTCGCCGGTTCGAGTCCCTGTTTGGACCATGAATGGAGCGTGCACTGGTGGCTGGAGAGGTGCCAGTTCGTCTCCTGGGCACTGCCGAGGTGTTGTTGAGCAAGGCACCGAACCCCAACTGTTGGGGGCGCCTCGCTCTGACATCTCTCCATTAATTGCATGTATATAGGTCCTGTTTGTGCATGTGTGTATTTCGGGCCTGTGTGTGAGTAACCAGTATAATAATAATAACAGAGTGAAACATATGGAACGTCCCTTGCGGGATAAATAAAAGGAATTCTTCTTCTTCTTCATAAGTTGCATGAGTCAGTGCAAAAAGTGAGTGGACACAATGTTCAGTAACCAGCTCACCTTTTTCTCTTCGATGGCTTTGAGCAAGAAGTCCCGCTCACAGTTAGACAGCGGTGTTTCCTTCATTCTGCAGGCGTTTCAGTGGCTACGGTTACACTTCAATCATTGAATTCACGACTGCACCGCGACAAGCATGTGGCGATCGTCAATATTGTGTGAACTCTACCCCGGAAGTACAAACGACATGCCAGAGTAAAGGCGTCACGGGATCATTTTCTGTATTTGACTCGTTTAGGGTGATTTTGAAATGGCTTATATGTTTGCTTATTACTTGTGTGTACTCATTATGAACCAGATCTTCGCTTCACAGTGTCCGCGGAATATCTGTTGTAGGAAATATTGAAAGTGAGCTTTTACTTTGAAGTGCAGCTGCGGAGCGGATTTCTGATGCCCTGAAGTACTCACCGTGAGCTCGTAGTTTGGAGCTTTAAACGTTTGACAGTCAAGTACCGTGCGAAATATGAATGCGAATAATATGTTCTTTGTTGGAAAACTAACACAATGGATCATGTTGCTAAGACATAGTTTTGGGTGGCTGTATTTTGGGGTAGGTAAGTAAGTCGACAAACTGACATTTTGAGCTGAGCATATTTATTAAAAATACTTGAAAACTTTCACTACAATTATGTAACTTTCTATGTTCCATAAAATACTCTTCAGGTATTGTGAACACCCAGCCAAAAGCTCCGCTGCTCGGGCCAATATTTTTTACAACTGTCAGTGGTACGTGAAGGCACCATTCGCGCTCTCCATCTGCGCGGTGTGCGCATGCGCCACACTCATTCGCACGGGCTTGCACCGTTATCCTTACGAGCTGTCATCTCCGGTCCATCTTCTCCAGCCAACAACCGTAGACGGCGGGCCTCGGTGATACTCTCAGCGGGCCAAACGCTCAAGATACTTCCTCTGTTGTTTGCCAAAGCGGATGAACAGCCTTTAACGAGTGATACATTTTCTCTGAAGTGACAAGAAGGTTTGTTTGTGTGCGCGCTCATTCATTCTCCATCCCTCTGTGCGTCACTACTGCTAATTCAGCAAGCTAATGTTAACCGTTGCCATCCACTTATCTCTTCAGCCCGAGCCATTTTGGGCCACCCTTTACTTTAAAATGAATTTCTGCCGTCTGTGGGGCAGCTTTAATTAACGGGCTCCTTGCGTTAAGCCCATTAGTGTAGTAGCTAAGCTTGTGTTATGCTAACGTCTGCTGTTTTTGATTAGCGCGCCGTCCAGTTAGCATATCTAGCTAGCGGAGCAGGTGCTGCAGCCAGAGCCATTTATAAGAGTTTGGATACTGCAGTGTTCGGTGGCAGCCATGTTAGCTGCTAACCCTGTCTTAAGACCTTTTCTGTTCCCAGACCGTTCATTAATAAGCTTTCCTTACATTCTGATAAAAAGACCTTGCTGCCACTGAACCTCAGGCTGGTTAAGGATGTTCCCCCAGTGACTTCTACTTGGACTATGAATTGGATGTTGTAGTTGACATCCAGACGGGACAGTCAGTTGATTTTGTTAGATAAGTGTATGGCCTATTTATAAGCACCTTATTCATCAATATGGTTTGCTGTGCCTTCTAACTCTGCTGCATGACTTATGTGTCAGGTGAATATTACCATTTACCAACTCGTTACTACCCTTTATCATGTTATCAAGATCAACAGTATTGTGTTGGTAGTGGGTTTTTTTATGTAGGCATGTCTGCAGCATGTGTCAAGAATGATTATTATCAGCATTGCTTGGCTGTGTTTTGTTGCTTTGTTTTGTTTGTATAGCCGCATGGACAAAAAAAAGAATATTCTTGCTGTATTATTTCATGTTTTACTGTTTCCTGTTGCTCTGTGTAACAAGTCTAACGTCTCTACACAATGCCCAGTTTAGTTTACCCTGTTATCCCCCAAAGCAATTTCAGTCAAAAGCAACTGGACTGGTTGTTTGTCTAGGAAGACGTTTCACCTCTCATCCAAGAGGCTTCATCAGTTCATGTACGCATCTGACCAGGACCAGGACTAGGCTGGGACTGGTTCAACTATCTGGTGTGGAGATCAGGGTATTTAACCTCTCATGAGGCCGATGATGTCACTGGAACCCTATGTGCTCCAAGTGCCAACAACCGTCGTTAAGAGTGACAGTCGTTGGTGGGAAGTAGGTTTCGACTTTGTTAGTTTTCTAGTGGAGCACAAAGGGTTCCAGTGACATCATCTGCCTTGTGAGATGTTAAATACCTGGATCTCCACACCAGTTAGTTGGACCAGTCCCAGCCTGCTCCTGGTCCTGGTCCTGAGTCCCAGCCTGGTCCTGGTCCGGCTCCTGGTCCAGTCCCAGCCTGGTCAGATGCGTACATGAACTGATGAAGCCTCTTGGATGAGAGGTGAAACGTCTTCCTAGACAAATAACCAGTCCAGTTGCTTTTGACTGAAATTGCTTTGGGGAGAACGATGACCTGGACAAATGAAAACATTCACAGGCTTACCCTGTTATGTTACATCTACTAGGTGTTTTAGGTGTATCAGTATCTGCCGATGTGGGCTTCTGAGTTCGCCGATAGTTTTTTCCCGGCATTATTTACAGACAGGTGTCAACAGGCAGCCCTGTGTTGCTTGACTTCTTTTTTAAGTTCAATAAATGTTTTGTTTTTTTAAATGAGACTCGTAACATTTGTTATCATCATTGTGTCATTTTTATGATGTAAATTTATGGAGCAAAAGTAATATCAGCTCCAAATATCAGCTCAAGAAACTCAGCGGTCCATATCGGGATATCGGCTAAGGCTGAGGAAGAAAAAAAAACGGTATCGGTCCATCCCTAACACCTACATGACTGTAAATTTGAACCATAGCCTTATTGGTTTTAAAACATCTCGCCAAAGGACTGCAGTTGAAAATCAGCCGGCTGGCTAACACTGGCACAATGTTTCTTAATGTGTGCATTGTCGTTAAATGAAAGGAAGTTGGAGTACGGTTTGTCAGCTAGCAAGGTTAAGCTCTGATGTGTTTAATGAGGAAATTAACTAAAACGACTCACAGAAAGGCAAAAATTAGAATAATTGACTGAAAATGATATTCGTAATTGCACTGTTTAATCTAACACTGAAGTATTCACCTTTAATGCCTTAATGGAATTGTAACCATTGACTCATTTCATGTCTGACATACAGAAGTTTATGTCATGTAGAACAAGAAGATGTGGACTTTGATGCCTTCAACCAGTAAAGGGTTTGCCTCAATTTTCTCATTTTACTGTTGAGGGTGCCATACAGTAAACACTATAAAGTAATTTCCTTTTGTGAAGTAAAGGTAAATGACCCTGGCCTCTTCATGTTACTGAACCTAAATCACATATTATGCATCTTCAGCAGTCAGTTACTTTTTTAAACACAAATAAAAGTCAATAGAAAGACCTCTGGCTTTCAGCCATCCACTGCTCTGAATGTGACCACTTCATATCTTGACGGGAGCAAAAGCCATCAGCTCCAAACAATTGTGTTGCATTAGGTGAGCACGATGTATGTTGATTTCATCAATTGTCTCTCCGCTATGTTTATCCTTTCGATCCTCCTGCGCTCTGATATTAGCAAATAGAGCAACAGCCGTATGGGAATTAAAGTTAATAGGGAATCATTAGGGAAGCGTGCTGCTGTGCTGTCTGCAGTGATGCTTTTCATCCCTGCCGCTCGCAAGAAGAGTGAGCAGGTGTGGCCCGATCAATAGGTCATTGAAGCTGGTGTTTGCTGTCAGATCTCTCAATTATATATACCAGGGTTCAGCAGGGTCAGGTTTCAAACACACATTGGGACATTCTAATCTGATGCATTTACTGTTACAAATTAGGACAAGTTAGGATGTTTGGGAAAGAGGACATTACAAATCCAAAGAGGCCAGTTGTATGCTACCAGCGCAGATGTTTCTGGCATCTGCTTAGAAGGAGTCTCTCTTTATGATTAATCTGGTGTGAATGCATTACAAAAGAGAAGGGGCAGACTTAAAGGTTTTGTAAGGAAATAGTGTGAAAACTGTGATAGGATGTGATCTGAGGACACAGGCCCTAATCAAGTAGCACAGTGTACTAATGTGACCTCAATCTATTATCATTTTTACACACTCGTGTTCTCTATTTATATCATTGATGCCCCCCACACACACACACACACACACACACACACACACACTCACATTGTTGCTCTCTATAAATAACATCTCACTCCTGCCTCTTCTTCCCATCTGTCTCCTTCAACTTTCCACACCACTTCCCCCTCACTCTGCTCACACCATGCTCATCTCTGACCCTGTTCACCCTCCTGCTATCACCACACCCCCTCTCCACCCTCCCCTTACAGATGAAGTTGGACAGGGGTTGGATTTGGTGCGTGCTGCTGTTGTCCTCCATGGCAGTGGCAGCTGCAGCGGCCCAGGAGAAGCAGCTGGAAGTTGATGTTTCAGACATCGATGATGATGATATGGGGTTGGATGAGGAGGAACTAAATGTTTTGATGGCGGATGAGGGAGAGGATGAAGAGGAGGAGGAGGAGGCTGCGGTGATGGATGAAGACCCCACTGATGAGACAGACGGCACAGCACATGGGAAGGCTGGAACAGATGCAAATGTCTCCTTCCAGGTCAGGAATGGGTCATATGTGAAAGCGAAGTATATATATGTGGATGCACTTTTTGAATTCTTTTTTTTTTGTTCCCCAGGTAACATACAAGACTCCTGTCCCCACTGGAGATGTCTATTTTGCAGAGACGTTTGATGATGGATCACTGGACAGGTATAGCCTGACTAATCTACCACCAAGGCCTGCTAAAAATCTGGCATAAATGTTTAATGCGTGCTAGGATACGCAAACCTTTGATTGTACTGAGTGACCAGGATAAACTTTCACAGTTAGTGTGTTTGTGTGTTCACCTATTCTTGTCTAAAAGTTAAGAGTTTTATGATGTTGATCTCCACAGTTGGCAGCTGTCAAAAACGGTGAAGGGGGACGCAGATGATGACACCGCCAAATATGACGGTTTGTTGCCTTCCCCTCTCTGAGAGCGTTTAGAGGCACAACTGGCTGTTTTTATCTTTATCTTGCACAGACTCATTTTTCACATGTATGACACGGATAAAGGTACAACCATGTTGTTTTAGTCTATCCCTATTGGTTATGATGGCACTTCAATTGGCAACATAATTGCTGAGATACAAGGTCACAACGCCTTAATCCAAGACACTTTGCAATTTTCTGTTGACTACTCTAAAGCTGTCTCAAGCAGAGACCACACCACGACTATGAACATTAATTAGTGTCTCATCTCCGTCTAAAGGGAAGTGGGCTGTGGAGCAGGTTAAGGAGAACAAAGTTCCAGGAGACCAAGGTCTGGTGCTCAAGTCCCGGGCCAAACACCATGCTATCTCTGCGATGCTCAACAAACCCTTTGTCTTCCAGGATGAACCTCTGATCTTACAGTGAGTTCAAACAGGCACACATATACACTCATGTTTGTCCATGCAAGTGGACTTTTTCCATGAGCTGCAGTGGCTAGCGGATGTATAAGTGAGTGACTAAAATCTGTAATTTGCATTCCACAGTTAAGTTGTGAAATAATGTGTCCAGACTTGTTAAATTGCTTTGTTGTGTTCTGATTGCAGGTATGAGGTGAATTTTCAGAATGGTATCGACTGTGGTGGGGCATACATCAAACTGCTTTCAGACACTGGCAATCTCAACCTGGTTGGTATACAAGTTGTCATTCTACCTTACTGCATTTATAATGTGTAAAGGTTTAATGCACACTGGCCATTTGATTGGTATTTATATCCAAAGCCTCTTATACTAGAGCAAGAACTTAAAGGTCCCACAATTATGCTCGTTTACAGATTCAAACATGTATTTCTAGTTTCCACTATAACATGTTTGCAGGTTTACATGCATTTTCTCATACGGTCTCTGAACATACCTGAATTCACCTGTCTAAAACACTCTCTATAAGCGCCTGTCTCTTTAAGAACCCCTCCTGAAAAAGACCTGTTTGCTCTGATTGGTCAGCACTTACAGGTTTTCTGTATCTGTAGCTGCACTTTCTACCTCCTATATAGTACAGTTGTGACATCACAAACGTATAGAAGTGTTTTGATCCTTTCACAGTATATAGCACCTCAACCTGTGTTACAATCAAAAAAGACATTGTTTTGGTGGAAAAAGAATCCAAAACCTTCAGAGCATTCCTCCTCTGGCTTGTGTTGGAATAGATCTGGGTAAAGGTTGTCCAGATTTAAACCAAATAGACTCACCCTTTTAACTCTTTAAACTCTTCTTCTCTAATGTAGGAGCAGTTCCAAGACCGTACACCCTACACTCTCATGTTCGGACCAGACAAGTGTGGTGAGGACTACAAGCTGCACTTCATCTTCCGCCACCAGAATCCTCTCAACAAAGATATGGAGGAGAAGCATGCCAAGAGGGCCGATGTCGACCTCAAGAAGTTCTACACTGACAAAAAGACTCACCTCTACACGTTGGGTACAGAGACATTTTGAAAAGAGAATATATATGTTTTTATACATAACCCCTTATGTATGACACATAAGCTTAATTAATTAAGTTCACATGTACCTGCATACCTCTATGTGCGTTTATCAAATGTGAATTTCTCATTTTGCGCACACATTCATTCAGCATTTTTCCCTGTTGTCAGTCCTGAACCCAGACAACAGCTACGAGATGCTTATCGACCAGTCCAGTGTGAGCCGCGGCAGCCTGCTGCATGACGTGGTGCCTCCAGTCAACCCGCCCAAAGAGATAGATGACACAAATGACTCCAAACCAGAGGACTGGGACGAGAGGGCCAAGATTCCTGACCCCGAGGCTGTCAAGCCTGATGACTGGTGACTACAACCCCCATACTAGTAGATAGTACAGATTATGTTGCAGATTGGACATATTTAAATGTTGGGACCTCAGTGACATAGTCATCAATAACAAACATGGCTGTGTGTGTGTGTGTGTGTGTGTGTGTGTGTGTATGTTGCACAGGGATGAGGATGCTCCAGCAAAGATTGAGGACCCTGATGCTTTGAAGCCTGAGGGCTGGCTGGATGACGAACCAGAGTTTATCCCTGACCCTAACGCTGACAAACCAGAAGACTGGTATATAAACGCCTTCATCAAACTTAACCATAACCAGCACTTAAATGATGTTACAGTAAGGAAATGATCAAGCTGTCCTCTGTGTGCAGGGATGAGGAGATGGATGGAGAGTGGGAAGCCCCGCAGATTCCTAACCAAGCCTGTGAGACGGCCCCCGGCTGCGGGGAGTGGAAACGTCCCAACATCAATAACCCTCAATACAAGGGCAAGTGGAAAGCCCCTCTGGTGGACAATCCCAACTACCAGGTAACTATAACTAAACCAGATACTATCTTTTATTTAACTACATAGGTGAGAAAAATTAAGCATACACTGAAATCTGTCCATTTCTCCCATATTTACTGTTCCTAGCTTTTGTTTGTTAAAACATGAATAATGAGGTGCAGGCTAAAGCCAAGAGGCACTTTCCTCTCTGTGTCCTGTTGGAGATGCTGTATGTTTGTGCACCAGCTGAAACCATCTTAATCATTTTCCTCTCCGTTCTTTGCCTTCTCCCAAGGGAGTCTGGAAGCCGCGTAAGATCGATAACCCAGACTATTTTGAGGACCTGCAGCCGTTCAGGATGACACCTTTCAAGGCTGTGGGCTTGGAGTTGTGGTCCATGACCTCAGATATCTACTTTGACAACTTCATTATCACCTCTCACAAGGAGGTGGCCGACCGCTGGGCCTCTGACAGCTGGGGGCTGAAGAAATTGGTGGCCAGTGCTAACGAGGTCAGTGTGATGATTTGTAAGGGCAACTGGAGCAGCACCCTAGCAGACACTAGCATTGTCACTATGTGCATATAATTTACCACAGGGCTGTCTGTTTCTCCGAGCGAAAGGCTCACTATTTGTTCTTGTTCTCTGGCCCCTCGTCTTTACTCGCCCCTGAAATCCCACCAGCCGGGGATTTTTGCTCAGCTCATGCTGGCAGCAGAGGAACGACCGTGGCTCTGGGTGATCTACATCCTGACAGTTGGCCTGCCTGTAGGACTGGCTGTGCTCTTCTGCTGGCCAAAGGTACTGTGAACCTCATGAGTTTATTTATCGTTTACCTCTGCAAACCCTCTAAACCTGACTGTGATCCCATCTCCTGTTTGTGTCCTAGAAATCAGAGGACGACTACACGTACAAGAAGGTGGACCCTCCTCGTGCCGATGTAGAAGAAGAGGAAGAGGAGGATGAAGAAGCAGAGGAGGCAGCAGCAGATGAGGATGACAAAGCAGCTAAGGCTACAGAAGGAGCACCAGCTGCAGGTTAGAGGGTCAAACGCAGGACATTACACGCTCTCCTGCTGGTGCTGTATTGTACTTTGTCTGCTACATTGTTCTAGAGTCGTATTTCTTTGTCCTCACTGTCATCACCTTTAATCTCCTTCTCTCAAAAGCACCAGAAGAGGAGGACGAGGACGAGGAGGAAGAGGATGAAGCCGATGCGGGAGGTGACAATCTAGAGGGGGATGATGATGATGATGATGAGGAAGAAGAAGAAGAAGAAGAAGAGGAGGAGGAGGAGGAGGAGGGAGAAGAAGAGGAGAGCAAAGCCCCTGAGAGAACATTAGAAGAGGAGGTTGGTGTCATTGTGAGTTTTTGTACATGCACAGCGGCGTGATCATAGTGTTGGGAGATCTGTGGGGTTCATGTGCACTGGTGGAGTTAATTTCTGGAACCAGATCCTCGATTTTCACCATCACTGCACCTGCTTTTTCTTCTTTTTACCCAACATTCATCTGGTTCAGGTTAATAGGTGTTGTGTATGTATATCGTAGTTGAATTGAATTAATGACATTCATTAATTATTCAATCCAATTGAATTTTTGAAACCTCAAATACAGGAAGAAACACTTATTCTCTATTTTCTGAGGCTTTAAGATTCCAAAATGTATTGCTAATGCAAAACGTAGGGTAAAAATTAGATGAGTAATAAAATAAGACCATTGATGTGCTTAGTAAGTAAAAATCGATATTTTATTATATTTTTAAATTACATTATTTCCAACAACAAAGACAGAGCTTAATGCGAACAACAAAAAACATCACAATCTGTTGGAAATCAATAAGGAAAAAATAAAGTAAAATAAAGTTTCTGTTCCCATGCTGTTATATATATATATATATATATTTTCGTTGTTTGTACATTGTGTCAAAGACAAAGTTCACATGGAACAGAATATGTATTAAAAAGAGTTCGAATAGGAAACTGCAGTGGAGGGGTGTTGTCACGACACCAAAGTTAGGACATTAGTACGATAATATCCCGATACCGATACTGAAACAATACCACACTGGAAACCCAAAACATCATCTAGGGGAAATTTGTCATTTGCACTTCATGTTGATAAATTTCAAACCCTGCAAACTACAGTAGTGCCCTAAAGAACAACACAAATTACCCTGACCTGGTGGAGGTCTGCGCTCTAGTCAAAAAGTTACATGCTGTGATTAACTTACTAGTGCTGTTGACTTAAAATAGATCATTTATAACTGGTGTTGTTTATCAGCGTACTTGTGAACACTAGCACATGTTATGGTATAGTTAATGTTAGCAGCTTGGACGTTGTGTTGTCATACAGAGATGTGTGAACCACATCGGACAGTTAAACAGTTAGCTTTACCCCTTTCTTGTGCAACTCTGACAGGGAAAAAAGTTATAAAAGATAAAATAAACACTCGCTTGACTTAACGTTACATCCAGGGGATATTTATGTTATCTACCATTAACCTGCAGCTCTTTGAACTCTTTGAACAAGTCCGCATCTCTGTCAGTTCGATGTTTTTGGAGTTGGACATGTTGGCTCCCTTGGTCTGTATCGATTTAAAACATCATTTACCGACAGGCTTTGCGGTGTCTGTGGGCTTGTTCTGTTTTTGCTCCGTGCTTCTGCTTATAAAGACGCTAGGACGGTTGGCAGAAGCCCTCAGGCCACTGTCACCCATGTCTGTCTCTCTCTCTGTGTGAGTGACATGTCACTATAAAATCCACGGCCACTCTGGCTGCAGGTAGTGATGAAGTAGAGGGAAGCTGCACACAGACACACTGCCCTGCTGTCACAAAAAAAAAAATCATAAATACCAATATTAGTAAAACGGGAAATAATATGGCATGGTTAAACTCACGGTTAACCCAGTGTCCTGTGGCCTGCGGACACTGAGCAGGTTCATTCACTCACCTCCCTTCTGTTTAGACAGTTTCCTGTCACGACACCGTGTCCTTGTCCTGGTGAGAACCGTGCACGGTTAGGCAGTCTGACTCCTCTTGTTTTCATTTTCACTGAGTTCACTTTTGCGTATCATCGTCATTCTACTTTGCATTTAAAAGGTCTTAAGTCAATTTAATTAGACTTTTAAGATGGGGCTGACTCTGAGCTTTCGTTAACATTTTGGTAATGTGGCTATTGCTAGAGTGATGTTTTATGTCTCTTCCATTAAATTTGCCTTTTTCTCGCTTTGTATTCCATTTCCATTGTGGCCCACAGCCAAAGGATGGAGGAGACATTGCCGAGGAGAGCCACAAACAAGCCGTGAGAAAGAGGAGGGTACGGAAAGACTGAGGAGGTGGACCCCACGCCTACTGTCTCCTTTCTCCCCCGATGCAGAGGAGGTGGGAGGGCCGTCTCTGCTGCTGCTGCTCCCCCTCTCCGAGCGGAGCAGCATGTATTTCCTCCAAACCACCTGGTAGCCTGCCGTCACCCCGGCTGACCCATCCATCGGCTACGCCCATCACAGGACCGCAGTCTCCCAAACCACATCCCGGATCACCCCTCTTCCCGTCTCGTCTCTCCCTCCTGCCTGTTCATCAGATGAATCCTCTGGAGATTCTGTGCATTTAGATGTTTTCCCTCCTTCATCCTGAGCTTCCACGCCGTCTTCATCCCTCTCTAAGCCGTTGCTGTCAAAATGCCTGTCAGCTTAAAAAAAGGTCCACCTCTTCCACCTCTGTTCCTGTTCACCCCGTCTCTGCTGTCAGTCTTCTCTCTGAATATATGCCATCATAGATCTACCAGTCTGTCTCCTCTGAGAGTGAAGGCAGCAGGGGAGCAGTGCGCTGCTGTCGACTCCAGTTGTTCATACCATTTTACAGCATATCATAGGGG
Source organism: Echiichthys vipera (assembly GCF_963691815.1). Lineage (NCBI taxonomy): Eukaryota > Metazoa > Chordata > Actinopteri > Perciformes > Trachinidae > Echiichthys > Echiichthys vipera. The sequence continues at coordinate 28,973,503 of NC_139827.1, read as the reverse complement.
CTACGTCTCAGAAGTTTAAACTTTATTCTCGCGTCATTTGTTTTAAAAGAACATGTTCGAGGACGCCGTTTGACAAAGTTCCTTCCTTGTTTGCTATGGTTTTAAGAACGGGCCAGGAGGAGATGTTACTGCTGTGTCAGGACGTTTGAGCTGACGAGTCGCCTCAGCTTAGGTTTAAAAGTTTACCTCTTTAAAAAATTGATGTTTAGATTTCAGGTAGTTTGTAAGAAGCATCAGTTACCTTTGTGTTTTTTACTAAGTTCTAGCGCTGTCAGAATTGATTAGCACAGATGACCCTATTTATTGGTTTTGTTTAAGATTTGTTTATAAATTAAGATTAAATAATGCAGTGTTTCGAGTGACTTGAGGCGGTTTCCTTAAACATGACATGCCACTGGTGTGCTTATTCTGAACCCAGGTCTGTTTGAAATGCTTCACCTGACCACAACACCGAATGCCTTGGCCATCAGTCGTCAATAAGACTGAGTAAAGATGTGGGTTTCTGCAGCAAACAGCTGGATGTTAAACCTGTGCTAACGTGGCTCATTCAGTTGGTACACAGCAGTGCTTTCCCAGAATACCTAGATCAGCCGGAGTTCAGATCCTGGATCACTGCCTGGGGAAAACATTGACGCTAATTTATTTGTTTTATATTATTGTCTCGAGCTTTTGTAGTTCATGTTCTTGCCAGATTCTGGCAGATATCCCTGTTTACATTTGTTTGCAAATTGTACATTGCTCTTGAAAATAAAAAAGTATTTAATAGAAAAACACTTGTCAAAAGTGTGATCAAACGAGGCACATGTGATTTATTTCCCCTTGCGCTGACGGATAACGTAGGGTTGTGTAGATGACAGAAGAGCCAGAGAAAGGAGTGATCTTGAGTTTTTATTAAAACAAAAAAGTTTAAAGGCAAAGGTGCAGGGTATCTACACACAAGACAGTTGGTACCAAGGTGTGTAGGTAGGGCATATTCAGCATGCCAGACAGAAATGAATGACTACTATACAACTGTTAAGAATATCAAAATAACCTCAATAAATTACAGAATATACAGTGTTTATAGCCTTCCGTAATATTACCAATTCCCCTTTCAATTGGTAACACAGTAACTTGATGTTTACACATTACTGCTTTGCACATCTCTAGTTTAAAGAGAATACAAATTTGTTCAGATTACATACAGATTTCATCTCCTTCCCCCTCAGTCCTTTTTTTCTTTTTATCCGAGACAGCGGCGGACACACCCTCCACTCTGCTCTACAGAGGACATCAGCACATTTTACGGTCAAACCCCTCCTCTAGCAGGTGATGTATTCCAGGCCTGGCTGAGTGGATCAATAGCACTCAAGGCCTCTTTACTGCTTGCAGTTAAAGGGGAAAGCATCTATTTTCCCTCCTCACCACCAAGACCTCGTGTCATCTGGCCCTTTTAGTCCCCTCCCCCCATAATGCTACAGAATAAGGAAACAAAATGTAATAATGAAGGGTTTGGCCCAGCTGCATTTATGAGCCACAATTTCCTTTGTCACTCTCACATTACAGCTTGGACCACAACGCTCATTCCTGACATGAACTGAGGGGGCTACACTTTAAAGTAGAGAACGCAAATTCAACCACTTGCAATAAAAACATCAGTGATGTTAGTCAAGACCTACACTTTGATGGAGTTTACACAACTCTTAGTTTATCTGTGCTTTTACTTGCATTGTTGCTGATCTCTCGATGATATGTGTAGCTAGTATCCACCTATTGTTAAAAAGTTCTCAGTAGATTTAACGTCTGAAATTTAGTGATTATTGACTTAGAGATGTTTTATTAGATAGGCTCAGCTTTCAAACTACAAGCACTCGTACATGCGATCCAAACACATTTCTCATTTTCAGTAATACTGTTCATTTTGCCAGCTTCTAAACTCAGGAATACAGTCATGCTTCGTACAGACACGATGACATACAAGAACTCCCGAAAACTCAGATCCAGCTGACGTAGAAAATACTTTACAAAAATAAATAACAAAATAAGCCAGTGTTGAAATGAGGTTCATAGTGAAAGAGTATTTGTAATATTTATGGTGGGTTTTCACCCATTTACAGGTCAGTTGGAGACAGGAACATTGTCGGAAAGTCGGGGAAACCACAGAAAAACAAGCACGTAAAGCAGGACTAAGAATTATTTTACAAAGAGTACTTTGACGGAGAGCATTAAGAAGAAATTCAAGGTACAAATGACCTTTAACTTTATATACATAGTCTTGTGTTTGTGTTTGTGATTAAAGGGTGATGTCTACCTCCTCTGTCGTGTGGAGGGGAAGCTGCTTCAGACCTGGGCCATACTAACATTGAAATGATCTATTTCTGAGCCGGCGGGCGAGTGACAGTCAGTTTGTTTTTGATTATTAAATAGTTAGTTTTGACTCAGGTAGGCTCTAACGGTTAAAGAAAACACCCAGGTCTGCTGAGAAAACAAACCCCTCTCCATGTCTCCACAGTGGGTTTCCTCTCCCAGCTGCCTGCCTGGGACTTCAGGGTGTTTTGATTTTTTCACTGAGGGCACCTCACTTCCGTTTGCCCTTGGTGTCGGTGGTCTGGAAGACGCTGGAGGCGGACATGAGGTTCTCGATGTACTGACCCAGGACCTGGTTCTCAGACTTCAACTTCAGGTTCTCCTCCTTGACTGCGTCGACCCGCGCTGACAGGTCTAGAACAGAAATAAAGAAAGGAAAGCTAAAACTACTTGCTCTGTCGTAGGTTTGATCTACATTCCAGACTTTTTGTTCTTCGCCATATTTGCTAAAGGTCCACATATTGTGGTGAATGGTCAAACCTGCAAGAGGGACAGACTGAAAAGAAGACTGTAAAAGGATCTGCACCCTTGTTTGTGTTTGTTAACAAGATATTATCTGGAGAGGTGAAGCCACTTGTGTCAACAGAACAGTGACTAGATTGTATTCAGCCTGTCCGTACCTGCTGGGTAGACAACACTAGTTTGCAGAAAGGCTGATGTCAAGACACACAGATGGATCAATGTGTGGACGTTTCTGCTTTATCTGTGCTGACACTAATTACTAAACACGATGTCCATGGTCGAATTAGTTGAAGTAATTTAGCACAGTCCACAGCTGCACAGGATAACTAGTATTTTTGGAATATGCTTAACAAGAACAGCATTGCAGGTGGTGCAGATCTTATATAATTCTGGCACAACTTTCTTACGAATGAGAAAAAAAACATGATGTTTCAATCGTGGTTTTAGTCTTCCTGCATTTTGAAAATGGGGAAAAGTCCCCGAGTTTGGAAACAATAAATGAATTAAAAAAAACAAAAATTATATATATTTCTTTAAATTCTTTGTTAGCCCTAGATGCCCTCATGTAAACGATGCTTTTAATAGCTTTATACATTTGTGCATGTTTTGTTAAGAAATTGCTATCAATTATGCAAATGATAAATGACAATGAGGTTACAACATTTGAATGTGAACAGTATCAGGAGCGTCCACAGAATCTGCCTCCGTCTGTGGTTAATTTGCTAAACTCTATTAAGAGAAGACAAAAAAGGCAACTTTTTAACATTAACTGTTTTACTTGAAAAGCTGGTTGGGGACTTTTAGCCCAGTGAAAAGGTTTATGTCACTCAGAGCACTGTTAAAAGATTAACAAACTGAGTTGCTATATTGAGACGTTTTCCAACATGAACTCCGTCTCATGATAACTCCATCTCACATGTAGCATAACTCGATTTCTCTGTGCTCATGTAAACACCACATCCCAAATATGATCATAACCGGGATAAGCCTCATCCAAAAGTTGATGTAACAGAGAGGTAAACATTATCCTATCCCAACTTATTTCAATGTTTATTTCTTACTGGCATCAAATTCAAAATGGCCATATCTTTTTCAAAAAAATTAACATTTGATATGTCGTCTTTGTGCTTTTTTTTCAATTAAATATGAGTTTTCAATGTTTCGCAAATCATCAAGAGAGCAAGAGAAGGTCTTACACACAGATAACATTGTGTGTGTGTGTGTGTGTGTGTGTGTGTTACCTTCAAGTGTATGCTGAAGTTCCAAAACTTGATTTATTAACCTTGTCTTCTCCTCCATCTCCACCTGGTTCTCCATGTCTCCTGCAATAGACACAAACGCTGATGCGACCGTATGTACATGCACTTACAACACATTATCTCATTATTGTTACATGAGCAGACAGAATGTTTTTCTTAGAGTTGCATGTACGCAGACATACCATCTATGTCGCAGTTCATGATGAAAAGCTCGTCCTCCTGTTTAGTATACAGGGCTGCAGATCCACTGTCCACTATAAAGGAAGAAGAAACAGACACTGAGTGAGCCCCATAAAGCAGTCTGCAGGCTACTGATAATAGTTTGTTTCAACATGATGAATATTTCAAAAGCCAGCATTTATTCCTGCCATTATCCATTTATTTGTTCATATAAAAAAAAAAACAGCAATCTTCCCTGGGAAACTGTTTAGTCAAGGTGGTAAGCCACTGAGATCCTGCCACATCTTATGTTGTGGTAGTAGTAGATTAGATAGATAGACAGACACATAAGCAGGACTGTAAAAAAAAGACAGTGCAAGTACGGGTCAAGACACCAGCATTAAATACTAAACATGTAATATATATAGATATAGATATGTAAATAAATAGATATGGTAGGCGTGTTAGAAGAGGCATGTAGCAGCGCAGAGACTGATTAAAAGCCCAATAAAATGATGGCCTAAACAATAGTTACATTTGGCATTTGTTGTGTGAAATAGCATTTTTTTTTTTGTTCCAATTTCTAATATAGGGTGAGAAGTTCAGCCATCTGTGAGGAACTCGGAGTAGAGCCGCTGCTCCTTTGCGTTGAAAGGAGCCAGTTGAGGTGGTTCAGGATCATCTAGTAAGGATGAACCCTGGGCGCCTCCCTAGGGAGGTGTTCCAGGCACGTCCAGCTGGGAGGAGGCCTCAGGGAAGACCCAGGACCAGGTGGAGAGATTAGATCTCCACACCGGCCTGGGAACGCCTCGGGATCCCCCAGTTAGAGCTGGTTAATGTGGCCCGGGAAAGGGAAGTTTGGGGTCCCCTGCTAAAGCTGCTGCCCCGCGACCCGACCCCGGATAAGCGGATGAAGATGAGATGAGATGAATTTCTAATATCATGAAGGGGTTTACATTTTTAAGTTAAAAGAGGTGCTGTTTGTTTCAAGCAAGGTGGTCACCCTGCACTATAGAACACCACGGATACCCTGAACTTTATCTGTAAAGGACATTATAATAATAAGTATTTACTGTGAACAGAATCCCTAAACATTACTGCATAGCTCGGATGTGCTAGGAAACGATGCTATACATAACATGTTGCTAGCATGTTTCCTGCTGAGTGTCATAGAGGCAGAAGTGCAGGCGCGTTGTCCCTGCTGAGGCTGACAGCAGCATGACGGGAGCTCACACCGCACCCAGGGCGTGAGCTCGTGTGCTTCTGCTATCATTGGAATACCTGCTTAGAGCAAGAAGCTGCTTCAAACGTATGTAGACTGTGGGTCTACTTTTCAACAATATGGTGTACATTGCCACTACAGCCAAAGAGCGCCACATTAGCGTTACGGGTCCTTCGCTAGCTTGGCTCGGATGTGTCCGATAATGGACGCGTATACATTAGCTATGTAAGCTAACTAGCGGTGTTGCTAGCTCCGCCAACGGTGCAACACTTCGAACGCCACATGCGAGGTTAGTGTCTCGCCGGGAGGAACCGCGCCGCAGTCCTCCAGGTTGTTTCATAGTGAGAAGCGACTCCCTGAGGACTATATTTGATTAAGTGAAAACAGACGTCCGCCGGGGCGCTGCTAACTGTTAACGCGACGAGCTAGCCGCTGATGCTAGCTAGCTTCCGCTTCAAATGGAAAGGCTGCCTGCGATTAGCTGCTCATTCAAATAAACCAGCACATATCGGCGTTTAAACTCACCTACAGCAAGAAATGTCTTCTCCGTGTAGCGGAGTTACACCTACAGACGGACTAGACTCTGTGGTGGTGTCGTGATGAGGAGGATGATGATGAGAGTGACGACACTGTGCGCGACCACGTCGGCCTACAGGGGGAGCACCTAGCTGCTACCGCACACTATGGTCTCATACAGTCCACGCATGGTCCAACACACTGGCTCTCCAAGTGTTGTCCTTGTACCACCGGTGGTACCCAAGCTCTCTCTGGTGGTACTTGAAAGAATTTCCAGAATAAAAAAATACTGTCAAGATACCACAACATTTCAAAAGAAAACGATTCAGCTTTTAAGATCTGTGAAATGTAATTGTAATTAATATTTTTGTTTCAATAGCAGCCTGCATGTTCATGAGTCGAGAGCTAAACTGTGATGGAAGAGAGGAAGCAGAGGTACAACAATGACACTGCAACCGTGGCTCCAAACGGGAACTATTAGGAAGAGAAGTGCGGATCAGGAGTAGAGTCCTTCTGAAACTGAAGACAGTCAACAATAAATAATCTTCTGATCAGGAATACACCTTCCTGTCCGTAGCTGAACAGTGTCGGCCTACGCTGCTGTATTTGAACATTGGTCTTAGTGGTGGTACCTGAGAGAGCCGGATATTTTCTGAGCTCGTACGTAATGTACAAAGTTGGAGAACCACTGGTCTAACAGATGCCTTCAGTCATTCCCTCTGGTAGCATATCACAAATACGCAGACAGCCTTAACCACAGTTGGCAATGACAACCTGACCAGACGTGTGTGTGTGTGTGTGTGTGTGTGTGTGTGTGTGTGTGTGTGTGTGTGTGTGTGTGTGTGTGTGTGTGTGTGTGTGTGTGTGTGTGTGTGTGTGTGTGTGTGTGTGTGTGTGTGTGTGTGTGTGTGTGTGTGTGTGTGTGTGTGTGTGTGTGTGTGTGTGTGTGTGTGTGTGTGTGTGTGTGTGTGTGTGTGTGTGTGTGTGTGTGCGTGTGCGTGTGCGTGTGTGTGTCAGCACCCTTTCTGTCCATCATATGCTGCTGCTTGTAAGCCAAACCAAACCCTGGAGACACTGCTCGATCCCCCTCTGTTTTGCCAAATCTGCCACGCTCCCTACCAGCACTCGAGTGAAGACCCACTTCTAGTTCAAGTCAAGTCCAAGCCCAGGTCCAGTTGACTCAGATTCAAGACCAAGTCCAGAACAAATCGAGTCCTGTTCATGATCATAATTACCAATAATGTATTCCCCATGCCAATATAGTGATTAAAGCTGTATCTATAAACTAGACTGATCTATCTTAGAACAGCAAACTGCTAATGCATATCATTAGGCAACAGTCTGTACAACAGCAAGACATGAGACCAAGACAAGTGCAACACTTCATAAAGTCATCCATCAAAACAATTCATCAGTAACAAAGCTATGACATGAGAAATTCAAGCTGTAACCGATTTGCAAGTCAAGATTTTGGAGAGTGCAGAGGGGGTTTAAAGCCCTCAGGTTACATCACACAGGCTCTTTTTTCACCATTTATTAGGAAAACAAACATTCAGTGAGAATAGTCTGAACCACAGCTGCCGGAAAAGTCAGAGCTATGGAAAAGTATATTGTAGCAACAGGAAAAGCTGCTGGTGAACTCTAAGAGCTTATGAGCAGTTTGGATGTCGGAGTATCTACTGGCTGAAATGGAAAAGAATATGAATGAGGATGTTTTCATTAGTATATAATAGCCTGAAAATAAGAGTTGTTGTGTTTTCGCTACCTTATAAAGAGCTGTTTATATCTACATACAGTACGCAGCGGGTCCTCTTCCATGGAGTCCACAATGTTGCACCGCCGTTTTTTAACAGTAAAGACAAGCCGAACACTAGCTCTAGAAAGGACATATTTGTATTTGCATTTTTCCTTCTGCCACCTTGTGTTCTGCAACATACTTGGCACATAGAAGAAGTTTCGGTTGCAAGAAACTAAATTGCTGTTGTTGCTACAGAAACAAGGAATTCTCATTTTGAGTTGAGAGCTAGCTAACCAATTACACACCACTCAAAGAAAGACTTCCAGCTGAAGACTGGATAACGTTAAATACTGTTTAATTGACTGATTAGCAGAAATTGGTCATTACCCTGTATGATTCATCACTTGACATGGAAATGGCTGATCACTTGACACACTCGACAACGAACCTGGCAACCCAACTGCTGGAATTGTTTTCTGCTGTTGCGACTACGATCTTGAGACACGGTGTTCTGCTCATTCTCCATAGTCAACCTTTAATATAAAATGAAAGCAAATCAGCTTTACCTCTGATGTACTAGAGTTTTAGTGATCAGTTAGAAATAATTTGAATTTCCCACAACAGATATTCATTTGAACATTTTAGGCAAAGTCCGGTGATGGCCTAATTAGGGTGAAAGTCCAGTATAGGTCTGCGAAGGGCTTCTTTTGATTCTGGAATGAAGCACAGAACTCAAACAGGAAATGATGTGTACAAAGGCCTAAAAAAGCACTTACAATTGGTGGGTGCTCCCCACTTTAAACTTTGCTCTCTACCACCAGCATTGTCTCCACTGGTTCTACCACATTCCAGGCTCTTGAGAATGAAGAGTATTTGTCACAACAATGCTGTGTTCACATTCAATGTGTATGTTGTCACAAGGGGTTTAGGAGCGCCTGTGTCACTGAGCACACCGGACCATAACGTCACGCATATTCATAAGTGTAATGTTTATTTGATTGGATTGAAGATGTTGGTCAGTCAAGAGTATGTAAGTGCTAACTGTGAGATTCACATTAAATGCAGCTAGGTACTGAGGTGTGGCTCCTATCAAAAGCTGCGTGACTTTCTTTTGGGTATTCACTGCATGTCTGATGGATAAAGTCACACCTCAGTCCTGTCACAACACAACCACTCTGGTTTTACAAGCTGCCTTCATTGCCCTTTGTTCAGTCACAGGCTCATAACAACGGCTTCAACCGTCTGTCTTGTGTCTGACATTCACAACAAAAAGTAAATATATAATGAAATGACATGCCTGATGAAATGTGCATATATTGTGACAGCCTACACAAATAGTCACTTTACAGCTGAAGAGCATGTTCTATATTTACAATCTGTCTTTGAAGAGCGTGGAGCTGTCTGAGGCAGTTTCTCTATAGAAAACACATGAAACGTAGAATTGCACATTAAGAACAATGTAAGATTTAGAAATGCGGATAGAAAGATCCCATGTAACGTGTTTAGAAAAGAAGTTTGTACTTTGACTGCAGGTAAAAGGGGCCTGACTCTGAAAATAGACCCGAACAATTACCTGTGTCGTCTGTCAGAGAGATGTTAGTGAACGTCCCATCATCCTCGTCCTCCTCGGCCTCAGTGGCCTGAGACTCTTTTTCTTCCTCCAGCATGGTTTCTTCTTGTGTTTAGCTCACAGCCTCATTCATTAATGTCTGAGTTTCTTTGCCTCTTTCTTTGTTTCTTCTGTCTTGCTCTTGTCTTTTGGCCCTGCCTCCACACACACCTGCCGCCTAAATCATTCACATCGTCACTTTTACCTGCCTTACCTGACTGGTGGCTCAGGTTTCAGAGTTGTCACGGGAATTGGACTCCGTGGTTGCCATGACTACCGGACCAAAATATAAGACAGTCCGCCCCAGCAGGAAGTCTGTCAAGGGTCAAAGTTTAAGTCCCAGTCTACTCATGTGATAGGGAGCCATGAAGAGGCACACACACACGCAGGCACGCTCTTAGTCACACATTAACCTGAAAAGTGAGTATGAGCTGTTAATGAAGGCATGGAGATACAGTCACATGTTCCAGCTTTTTGTTTTCTCTCCTGTTTTTTTCCCCATTTTGCTGAAAAACAGAAATCTGCAGTGCTGTAACGCACATTCCACAATATAAATAAGGTTTTAATCAGTCAGATATTTTCACCTAATTAGACCACCATCACCACGGTGCAGTGTTGTCCTGAAATGACAGGAGGGGACATGAATGGGAAAGCGGTTTCTTTAGAACTGTGGGAGCATCCTGCACTCTGGTGGTTAATGTTGAACACTGCAGGTCACAGCGACAAGTAACAGAGACTCCATCATGCTTCATCAAAGAGCAGCCTGCAGTGACGGAGCAGTTTATACACACACACACACACACACACACACACACACACACAAACACACACACACACACACACACACACACACACACACACACAAACACACAAACACACAAAGAAGTAAATGTTATCAATTTTAGAGGTATTTAGGTTAGATTTCGTCACTATATTATGCATCAACTGTAGTCAAAAATGCTAACAAAACTAGAGACCATCGTACATGGGATCACACCAGCTGCAACACCAAAACGGGCCATGGGCGTAAAGTGGGGGGGAAATGGCCCCTTCCCTACTCTCGTCATCGTTGCTTGGACCACACACATCTTTGGACTTGACCTTCATCATCATCTTAACTACAAACCTGTAAAGTTTCGTGACTATCTCGCACGGTTGTGACTTATAGATAAACACCTGACAAAAATACTTGAAACCACCTCTATGGTAGTTCCCGTGACAGTAGATGTCTCCGGGACCACATTCTGCCATGACTCACACAGAATCACAAGATGAAAACAATACCAGGTAACTTCAGTGTGAAAGTTCAGACTTGATGTTGGTAACCCCCCCAAAAACACTCCGCTCTTGGAGTCTTCCTCGAGGGAAGAAGTTTGTTGTCAGAAAAATAGCTCAGTTGTCACCAAGTGTGGAACTTCGGTGACCAGCGAGCAAACTCCATCAGCTAAGTAAAACCTTCAGATGTGGTTGAAATTTCTAGAAACAGCGAGTTACTGAATCATGAGTGGAATTTAGTTACTGTCAGATCACATGACGTAACTATGGACACACTTTAAAAACCTCATACCCCGTTTAACATACTTAGAGAACTGCTTCAGTTCCCCGATTATTCGCGCATGTAAACACATTCTCGTGTTATTATCGGGTTTCTTGTCTGCGCATGCTCCCCACTCCGCGGCAGTAGCCCGAAAATCGAATAAACCAGGAAGCAACTGCACCATAAACGTGAAAAAAACAAAACAATAATAGAGCGTTACCTTTAAACCAAGGGAGGACTTGGTTTCGGAAGACTCGTTTCAGTCGTAATTCTGTCCAAAAGTCGGCCATTTGTGATTTTGACAAAGCTAAACCGGAAAAAAAGGCTGTGTTCAGTCCAGCTGTATGTTGGCAGAGCGCCACCTACTGTTCCGGAGGTGGAGTTATTCCGTCATTTTCCCATTCAACCCCCTCTCATGAATACGTGGGGAACTTCAATAATCCGATCATTCCCTTTACCTGGGTAACCAGTTTCAGGTTACTGATGTGCAAGTAAACATACTGAATGTTACGATCATTTGGGGCGAAAGAGGATTCAATATTTCCGTCCTTTTCTGCTTTGTTTTGACAAAAAGACCATTGAATGAATAATAATATGAATAGCAATGCTAAAAAAACACTTAAAGACTGTGCTAATAGTGTGAAGGACTGGAATATAACCATGCAAAGAGGAAAGGGACACTCAGGCACAGCAGGCAAGTCAAATCAGGTATTTAAGTCTAGCCAGCTGAAAATAACTACTTACATACTGCAGATAGTATGAATTACAGCTGCATGTGGTTTCGTTGTCTGAAAGACAGTGTGTTTGCATCTGCATTTTCTTAGTGTGCGTGTGTGTCTGTTGTGTTTCCGTTCACTTGTGTGTAGATCTGCTCACGCTCACGTTTGAAGTACTTGAGTCTGTTTCTCTTGTGCTGTTTACATGATCACAATTCAGTGTCTATATTAGCTTTATATTCTGTGTTTGTGTGTGTACTTGGGTCTTTCTCAACTATTTTTGTCAACAATTTGAGAATTTAGAAACAGTTTTTGTCGATTTTTGCTGGTCCTCACTTTTTCAAAGGCCTGTTTGGGCGTAAAGACTTTAAGGTTCAGGTTTGAATTAGGTGTAGGTTCGGTTTAGTGTAAGGGTCAGGCTTAGGCATTTAGTTGTGTTGGTTAAGGTTAGGGTAAAGAGAGATGTACGAGAATGTGTGTGCGTGTGCGTGTGTGTTCACATGCACGTGTATTTGCAGAGGATTTATCTGCTCCATAGAGCCAGGAAGAAATGGACATTTATGGGAACAGTTTCAGGGGGAAGAAATATCCATTAACACGCAACAGTTTGCTGATAATCCAAACCTTACCTTCTGACTGCACTCCCTCTGAGCCCAGCTGCTGATCACAGATCAGCGTTATCGCTCACACAGTATAAAGAACTACTCTGCCAACTAAACTTGGCGGGTGACACCGAAGCAGCGGTTCCACCCAAAACACTCGATAACGCTCAAAGGCGAGCAGAGAACAAAGGTTTCAAGTTTACAGGCTGATGGAGGATGATGTTTCATGATGTTTCCTTTTAGAGCGGAGTTCTGAGTGAATGACAAGCACGCATTTATAGTGTAGTGTGTGTTTGTGTGTCAGTGTTCTAACACATGCAATACTCAGGGCCCCAGAGACAGTTTGACCCCTATACAACCTGGAAGCGCTCCACTGAAATACACACACACACACATACACACACACACGTGTGTTGTTAATTATTGTTAAGCAGCGACATCCAAGAACCAGAACAAGATCTGTAGCAGGATTAGCTGCATCCACAACTTCAGAGAGAGAGAGAGGAGGGTTTGTATTGGCGTTCCTGTTCTCTCCTCCCTCTCTCTCTCCCCTGTGATAGTCCACAGACCAGATGCCCACTTTGGCACCAACACTGTGCCAGTGTTATGCCAGGAATGAGGCAAAAACATACGCATACACATACAGCACACACACGCCGAACACACACACACACACACACACACACACACACACACACACACACACACACACACACACACACACACACACACGCACACACACACACGTACATGTTCATACACACAGGAGGCTGTAAAAAGAGCACTCGTCCATCTGTCCATCTCCCGGCTAAACTGGTACTGAACGCATCAGCATGTTTGTGTCTCCCAACAGTGTCCTCAATGGTGTGAGAGAGAGAGAGAGAGAGAGAGAGAGAGAGAGAGAGAGAGAGAGAGAGACTGAGTTCAGCAGGGAATCTCTGCAGAGTCCAAGCTAAATTCAGCCTTGCGGAAAAAGAAAAAAAATGCTGCTAATAGTTTTCTACAGTTCAGTGATCATGAAATTCACATTAGAAAATTACTCAATTTTCAGATGGACTAAACAGTGGTGTAAGGTAGCTATGATGGGCCCCTGTGCATGCTATTTTGATGAGCCCTCTTGCACAGTAGTTATTAAGCACACACACACACACACACACACACACACACACACACACACACACACACACACACACACACACACACAAAAGAGCCTGAAGGTCCTCGAGACAGCGGCCGTGGGTTCGACTACGACCTGCGGCCCTTTCCTGCATGTCTCCCCCTCTCTCTCTCACCCCATTTCCTGGCCTCTATAATAAAATGCTTGAAAAACCACAAAAAAACATTGCAGTTAGCCAAGTGTCCACTAGGGACAGGGTTCATAACAGAGCAGTTTCTCATTGACCCTCATGTTAAACTGCCCGTTTTCACAGCATCATTAAACCTTTTAAGGCCTGGAAAAAAAAAAACATTCTAGTCTGTATGTTTAGGTCATATCTCCATGACAACACTGAGGGGGTGATTTTTTTTTTTTGTACCAGGCTTGTTGTTAGAGGCGTGGCCTCGCAAGTGACAGCTAGTCGTTGGCCCTTACTTTGCCTTGGAGGCTAGTTGTCAGGGTTAGCATGCAAACCACACTGCGGTCATTCGTGTGGTGGTGTTACCATAAGTGTATTTACAACTAATTTGTATGTTACAACCATAAACTGTATATTATAGGATGAATTAAAAGGGTGTTGGTGTCGCAAGTGTCACAACGTGTTAGCTCTGTTATGGGTCTTTCAGAATGGTTGTGATGGATTAGCGTGTCGCTTGATCATATTTGGACCATATATATGACACGTTTGGAGTGACGCCTTTAGCTCAGCCGGCTCAGCCTGCAGCTATACCCTACTCTGCTGTTGTGCTAAATGAGTATGTATGCCAATGCTAACGAGGAATCTGTATGCTTCTAAAAGAACAGAAAGGAGCTCTCAGATGAAGTGTGCGGCGCGCTAACGTTAGCTCCTGGCCGTGTGCTAATGTCGCCAATTCGGTATACTTCGACTATGTAGATAGGCGTACGATTGGATTAACTTAAAATAATTGACTTTGACAAAGAGGCTTCATCCATTTTATAGACTTTCTAAGGCCTTAACCTGATACTCTATATCGTCTCTGACATTGGACAACATCAATATAGTATACATATTACCTAGCAATCATATTGCATATATGTACATGATAAAACATACGAGAAAATAAGAAATGATTCATCCAATTGAAAGTCGAGCTGAGATAAAACTGATGATTGTCCCATCCCAACTGTTGACTGATGACTTTCCTTATGCTGGCCACACACTACACAACAATCAAGCTGATTTTGGGCCCTTCCTGACAATCATCAGCAAAGCCCAGATATTTGATGGCTCTAAAAATGATCTTGCCAGATTTTCCTGTTGTGTTAGGTACGTTAAAGCGGAATTCTGCCGTAAAATCATCCCAGGGTCTTTTTGGAACATTCGATTATCAAATAAGCCATCGAGACAGTTATGTTTAACAACTATTAATAGAGATATCCCGGAGAGTCGCTAACAGCCGGCCGTGGCTAACACTAATTAGCTCTGGGCAGCACGCTGAACGCATTAAATCGGCTAATGCTGCTCCAAATAACACCAAACCTCTGCAGTAGCCGAAGAGTCCCTACACAGAAAACAAAGCACCAACAACGTAGTTAGTGAACCCGGAGTTTATTAAAAGAGTGTTTTTATGTCTTTTATCAAGGATAGGGTGAAAAAGACGAGGTAGAAAACAAAAGTAAGGGGGCATATACTCACTAAATAACACTATACTGTATGTCCATATGTCCTTGGGGCGGCGTGGCTCAGGAGGTAGAGGGGCCGCTTAGTAATGGGAAGGTTTCTAGTTTGATCCCCAGTTGTTGTGTGTTGAAGTGTCCTTGAGCAAAAAAAAAAAAAATATATATATATACCATTCACCTTAAGGCTACTATATGGTGTGTTTCCCAAACATTGGTCCCGGCTTGACTAGACTTGGTGCACCAGTACGGCAGGGATGTGCTTTTCGACTGCAGTGGCTTAGGTGAAGGTGAAGGTGTGGCTTCAGTGGCGTTGCTGCTCAGGGCTACAGCTCTATCATAGCTCTGTGGTTTCATTTTTAAACATCATAAAAGTAGTTCTCATGTCACAGAAACCACTGAGAGTGAATTTTGTGTTATGGAGGTTATACTGTCAGTTGTATCGTGTTCTTGTTCCAGTGTTCTTGCTCTTATCACCGGCTACCTGGAGCCCTGTCTTCCGCTGTTGTCTGGCAAAAGGTAGCATCGTCTGCATGGAGGTCAATAACCTTATTTTTAGTCTCAGAAAATGTAGGCTACCTGAATTAATAAATATGTAGGATATTGCTACAGACATTTCTGTTCTTACATCACAATGTTGCTTTAGCTATTCTGAAGCAGCAGTCAAGTAACGGATAAACAGGCTAAACTCCACTTTGGGGGTGGCCTTCGCCTCATGTAAAGAGGCCGAAGGCCCTCGAGGCAGCGGCTGTGGGTTTGACTCCGACCTGCTGCCCTTTGCTGCATGTCTCCCCCTCTCTCTCTCTCTCACCCCATTTCCTGTCTGTCCCATACGATAAAGGTTTTAAAAACTGCCAAAAAATAATCTTTGGTGACGGCTCAGCTCGCTTGGAATCTCGACGGTGGGAGCACTAAAAGAAAAGTAACAGGTACCAGGTGCTATCCTCAAATTTTGCTACTGCAGTAGCAAAAAAGAGCGAGTCGAGTCGAGTCCTCCAGCTAATAATCACCAGCCTTGCTTGACTTTGTGCACACCCTTATAAACAGTGTCCACTTGTGGTACTACATTTGTGTGTGTGTGTGTGTGTGTGTGTGTGTGTGTGTGTGTGTGTGTGTGTGTGTGTGTGCGTGCGTGTGTGCGTGTGCGTGCGTGCGTGTGTCGCGTTGTAGCTTATCTATTGACTAATTGAATTGCTCTAAAATATTCAGCAGCTTGTGGGCAAACGAGGCATTTGAATGAGGATCAGTTTTGTCTCTCTCTCTCTCTCTCTCTCTCTCTCTATCTATCCGTCAGTCAGTCCTTCTGTCCTGTTCCAGTAAAAATCCACTCCAGGGTTTGCAGGCGCCCATGAAAGGCTACAGTGTTAGTTTATGATCTTCCCCATACATGTGCCCCCCTTCACCTATGCTCTGCTCTGCTCTCCCCCCCTTCTCCCTCTTCTCACTCTATTCTTCCTGCCTCAATCTCATCCAACTCACACATACTCTGAGGGGGGAGCACACACACACACACACACACACACACACACACACACACTCCTGTAAGAATGCTTGAGTGAGAAGAGAGTTGCCTGCACTCTGAACTGCCATTTCTTTTGACTCTTCCAGAAACCACAGGACAGAACAGAGCTGCAGATTTATCCCATCATCAACCTCATGTGCTCCACAGAATAACACACTGACACTCCATAACAAGAATCAAACGTGTGTGTATCAACCATGTAGCACAGCATGTTTTAGATATTTTAGGTTTTATTGTTCCATGGGAACACACAGAGAACATAGGCAGTATAAAGAGCCTTTACTTTGCAGTAACTGTGTAATGAAAATCCCTGCTTGAGGCAGGTTGTATCAGTTAACAGCATACACTGTATATATCTATCACTTCCCTTGTGGTGACCAATAACCTTTGACAACAGTACATCTTTGTACAGTTCAGTATGTTTGCACGTGTTGCATTTTTGTGACTCTTACTTTATAATGATTAATGTTGCTGTTTTTTTTTTTTTTTACCAAGTTGCGAATGTTAAATGTCAAATTGTTGATGCCATTGTTTTTTTTTGGTTGTGTTTTTTAAACAAGTTTTTATATGATTCTGTAGCTTACCAGTAGCGTTCCTTATGTGTTCAAATCCCAACACTCACATTTTAGGTCAAAGTATGTATGTTTTTAGCATCAGGATGCTGTTTTCCTGAGCCCTTCTTAAAATGTTTTCCCATGTGACCTGATGTAGATTTCTGCATGATGACGCTGTCCAGGGTAAAGGTCAAAATATATTGGCGCCATCAGTTTGGAGAAGCAGACAGGAGTATCAGCATGGAAGATGAGAAACTTACTGCTGAGGACTGCTGAGTTTAGATTCAAAAGCCAAGCAGTTAAAAAAACGTTGGCTCACCAAAGGCAAACAAACAAAGTGATCGAGGCAGTGGAAGACTAGCAACTCCTGTGTTCTGTGATGTAAAATGACTGTTTTTTACTGGTGCAACATGTAGCCTGCTGTGGATGAGGGTAACAGCAAAAAATATTTTAGCATCCAGTTCAAGTGTACGTTATATTAAGAATGTTTTCATCGCTTTAACTTGCTGTCAGACAGCCCTTTCTGACAGGCGGCTGAAGCCCTAACATCATGCTGGTCTAACTTTAACGCTGCCTAATTTGGTGTCCACAGCAGTAACGCTTCATTGCATAGCCTCTGCGCTGTCAGTAGTTAACGTTGACTCAGTTAGTGCTAGCGTTTACATTATTCGTCAAATCAAATCAAATCAACCTTTATTTATATGGCGCTTTTCATACAGAAAAGTATCGCAAAGTGCCTCACAGAGATGTAGTTAGAAGAAGTTAAAAGAACCCAACCCTCCCACAGTCATGCACAGAGACATACACAAATGTATATACGTTCATTCACACATTCACATAAACACACACAGCCATGCAGGCACACAGATACACAGACTCACACCTACACCAACGCTAGCTGTCACTACAGAGACATGGCCGGGCAGCGAGACCTGAGGTACAGAGGAGTCTAGAGGAATCTACCTTTTGGAGGGCCAACCACACCGGGAGAGATCCCAGTCCAAGGTCACAGGGAGCACCGCCACAGAGACCACCTCAACCCGAGCAGACAGGAGCCTCCGCACCAAGGTGCAGAGCCCTCTAGCCGCCCGGGCCGGAACCGTCCACGGGACAGCACCCCCCGCAGCCAAGATCAGAGACAACTCCCAAACTGGCAGGCCCCCTGAGGAAACACTGGAGATTGAAAACTGTTGCCTAAAACAGTAAAGGGTTAAAATATGGAGGCTAAAAACGAGGGACCTAAAACATAAAAGCATTATTCATAACCTTACTGATAGGCTTGCTGTGGTAAACAGAGGTGTAGTCTACATAAACGCAGGTATACGGCGTATACCCACTAGGAATGGTCAAGAATTTCCGTATACCTACTTAAAAATGCAAGGATATGTAACAGCGTTGTTTTGTTACAGAGCTCCCACTTTCATTCAGAAATTCTCCACGACTGTGTTGCGACGCACTTACTTTGGGGGCTTACGTGGCCTGTGACAAGGCTCTGATGTCAAATACCGAGGAACAACAACACAGTTGCTTGGCGGTCATTCTCTGCACGAGTTTTGAAATGAATGTGAATCATTAAAGGAGATATGAAACAAACGCAATCTCAAATTACACTCTTTCAGTGTTTTTGTAAGCCTGCACCTTTGAAGCTGCTGCAGCTCCAGGTGACACTGCAGCGGCAGCAGATGACACAAACGTTAACGTTACAGAAACTACAGAAAACGACTCACCTATGGTACAGAAAACAGGCCTGATGCTATCGTGCTGTTACCTGGTAAGTAAAAGTAGCACATACGTTATCATTAACGTAACTGTAACAGCAGGGGATTGTTGGTATATTGAATTGTATCTAGAACTAATTTCACTAACGTTAGTGTGATGGATCAATGAATGCAGGAGAAGGGGAGAGATAGATAGTGTGTGTGTGTGTGTGTAGAGCATTAAACATTACACAAAGGTTATATTTACTTGTTTCAGATGAGGAGAGAGACGAGAACTCTTGGTCAGCCGTGTGGACTGAAAGTCAGGCCAGGATATTCATGGTTAGAGTGGAGGGACAGAAAGTTAGGTAAATATCAGCACACATGCAAAAAACAGATACAACTAAGTGAAATCCATAAAGTCAAAGACTATGCTCATGAGAATTAGTTCATGGGCATCCTAAATGTGCATTAATTTACACCATTCATTAATACTCTATGCTAATGTTAGTGATCAAAAGTTCTCAGATAATTAGCTATTGAAAGAGGGGGAGCATTTTCCACTATTGTTAATAATAGTTGAACTCTTAAATGTGTATTGAAAAATGCCAGCTGATAAAGCCTGTGCTCCAGGGACCCTATTCATATAACATCTAAGGCCAAATGTAGCTCCCAACTGGCTGAGTTAAATGATGATGATTAACACTAAACAGTAGAAAATCAGTCCAGTCTCCCAAACTGTAAATGCCATTGGCTGTTGAAGTCTTGTCTTGCTTCTAATAAATGGACATATTTATACACATAAGCAATCTTTAAGAATGCTCTCAATTACATGTAGATGCATACTGTATGTATTAGTAAGTGTGTTGGTGTTTATGGGGTGTCACTCTGGGACAGGCGAGTATGAGGCCGCCAAGAATCACATTCCCTTCAAAAAACTAGACTACACCACTGGTGGTAACCTAGCCTAGCTAACCAATCAACATAAGTTAGCAGTTATCTTAAATTAGCTATAATGGGTTAAGGTTTGGGTTAGATTAAAGTGAAATACCAGCGTAAAATCATCCCATGGTCTTTTCCCGCAAATACACTCATCAAATAAGCCATCGAGACAATATTTTCGTGTAACAACTTTTAACTGAGAAATCCGGTAGAGTCGCTAACAGCCGCTAACAGCCTAATGCGGCTAACACTAATTAGCTTGGGGCACAGTGCATTAAAACGTCTTTTTTAACCACTAATACTGCTCACAATAACACTAAACCTCTGCAGTAGCATGATAAGAGTCCCTACACATTAACCAAAGCACCAATGGGCTTTCTTCCTTTTGGATTGACTTTGGTAAACGACTTGAATGGACTTTACTATGAGAGGAGCTGGTACAGGGGCCAGTAGGTAAGTCTTTCAAAACACCCCTTGATAAACTCTGGATTCACTAACTATGTTGTTGGTGCTTCATTTTATGTGTAGGGACTCTTACCGTGCTACTGCAGAGGTTTGGTGTTATCATGAGCAGTATTAATGGTTTTAAAAAAAACATTTAATGTGTTCCCCGTGCTGCCCCGTGCTGTGTTAGCTGCATTCAGCTGTTAGCGACTGTTAGCTACACCCTGGGATGATTTTGCACCGGAATTTCACTTTAAAAGACAAGGCTAGACTTACATCTTGTTACTTATAAGGTTATAACTTATAAGTTAAAATAAGCTTCTGTGTTTTGATCAATCAATCTATGACTGTGGACGTGTTAGACAAATGGTTCATTCAAACACCTGCCAAGTATGTTTTGACAGTGCCTGTCCTTTTCCAAACTGTTTGCCACTGGCGGCTTCTCAGATGGCTCTGAGGAACAAACCATCTGATATTTTAACTATTACTTCCTACAATCATGCACAGAAATGACAGCACGTATTTTTTTCTTGAAACTAAGCCAAAGCTGGCGTGTCAGGTTAGCCCGCTACAGGACCATTGTTGTACTATAACAATTCCAATAACGCATACTGCAAGGTAAAAAAAAGACCACAGAGAAAGCTCGTCTGACCTCAGGAAAGAAACCGCAGAAGAAAAACTACTTCCCTGTGTGTAGAACAGCTGCCAAATCAGAAAAAAAGTTTCCAGTCAGAGCAGAGAGGAAATTGCGTAAATAAGGTGCTCAACGCCTTAACGAGAGGCCAGAGGCTCTCCTACTACTGTGTATGTGAGCGCAGCGTTTGTCCCTGAGGGTCAAGCTCAGAGAACCCTGGAAACTACATTTCCTATAATGCAACTTGACAATGTCTTTCTGTTAACCCTTAGACATTCTGCCTGCTGAATGTCTTTCAAACTCCACGTGCCCAGTTTGCAAAGAGCCTAATGACAACACTGCTAGCTTTCGAAAGTTTTCATAGGCTGAAATCTACACCCCATAATAAGCAAGCTTCTTTTCCTGTGTAGTTTTTTCTTATCCTGTCTTCCCTTCTATACATATGTGCAAGAACTTTAGACTAAACAACTTCAATAGACGCTTTGCAGAAAACTTTATGTTCAAAACAGCACACAAGGTGGTTACCCCTGTATACCAATGCAGTAAAACAAACGCAAATTGGCAATAGCTGTGATCACGTATGGCCTTGCATTCACACGTTCATGCATTAAGACACAAACAGCCTCACATATACTCGACCTCCATGGTAAATTTCAGCCTCATCGATAGAAGGTTGCTTAGTCCAGTGATGCCTGAAGTGTCTACAACAACCGGTGTGTGTGTGTGTGTGTGTGTGTGTGTGTGTGTGTGTGTGTGTGTGTGTGTGTGTGTGTGTGTGTGTGTGTGTGTGTGTGTGTGTGTGTGTGTGTCCTATAAAGTTTAGTCATGTTACATGAATTTACAAGAAGTTCTGCTCCTTTCTCCTAAGGTCACTCCCACTGCCTCACCCTTTTAGCATGAACAGTTCATCAGCTGTCCTTTGGCTCACGATGACCAATCTTTCTTCAAAATCTTCTGCAAGTCTATGAAACTGTTAAGAAGTCACGCCACCTTTTAGCTAATTGGCCACACACACACACACACACACACACACACACACACACACACACACACACACACACACACACACACACACAC
The DNA here is from genome assembly GCF_963691815.1 of Echiichthys vipera. Lineage (NCBI taxonomy): Eukaryota > Metazoa > Chordata > Actinopteri > Perciformes > Trachinidae > Echiichthys > Echiichthys vipera. The sequence continues at coordinate 28,951,673 of NC_139827.1, read as the reverse complement.
ACACACACACACAGTTTTCCAAGCAGATATGTGCTCAAACAGACAAACAACATACATATGCATACATGTACATAATGCATATGCATACATGTACATAAACACACAAGCAAATGCACAAGGAGACTGTACTATAATCTGTACAGTGGCACATTCACACTTAAGAATCCTTAAGTGAGCGACATTTCCTACTATAAACAAACAAATCCAACCACAGAGATTAATTAGGATGCATGTTGAAGTTATATGTAGGAAGCTGTGTAAAGACGCTATGTGTAGGATTTCAATTTCACAGGCACTCTCCTGTTTGTGTCGCCTGTCCTGGGCCCAGAAGCACATTCGCCCATTCACTCTCATACACGCGAGGAAGGGGAGATAACCTCTGAAAAAAAAAATCTGGATACCAATTAAGAGGCTTATAATTATCTTGAGACCCTTTACTAAAACAATGAAGGCGGACACAATTTTAGACCCTACCAAAATCGAGTTATGGGCAGGAGAAGGAGGGTGCGCAGCTAAAAAGAGCCGGCGTGAAACACATTCAGCAGCTTAGGTCCCGTCTCCTTAGGCCCAGAGCAAGGCTCCGGCAGAGACACAAGTCTTTTGCTCACATTTTTGGTGCCTTGTGTCCGATGTTTTTTTTATTGTTTTTCTCGTTCCAGGCATGGTCTCGGGAACGCGAACATTTCTACATCCGGTAAGTCCTCCTGCGTTCATGAGAACCAGAAATGGCGGCGTTCTACAGCAACCCTGCGCCACTGTGCAGCTCTCATAGGAACGAATTGAACTTTGAATTTTTTTCAATATAGCCATGATTAAACCATACACATAGTTAATTCATTATAAATGAATGAATAGTTTGTTCTCGATCTTGGTACAAAAAGGATAGAATGCAGGTATCGTTTGACTGGAGAAGTTTTAATTAACCACTTGGCACTGGGTTATTTCAGTCAAGACCTTAAATGTATCGAGTACTGATTTTTTGCTGAAAACAGCTGCGTGCTGCTGCAGCCGATAATGCTGCTGATAAAAGCTGTGAGATTTAACCAAAACAATGCGTAGAAAGACGCTCCTTAGAGCTGAAGGGAACTGCGGAGTACTCATTTGATCCATTGTAACTATAAATATATTGAATATAGCTGTTTTAACTTTTTCAACAGGCAGAAAGGATTGACAATTGACTCCCTTATCCCCCAGTGGCTTAAAAATCTCTTCTTTGTGACGACCTTCATTTCATTCAAACATTCTGCTGTACCCTGTGAATGCCACTTTGTTATTGTGCTATGAAATTAAAACAACAACAGTGTGAAGAATTGTCATTGAAATCCAAAAATTTGGCGATTTTTTTTTAATAATGATTGATTTTGGCATCAGAGCTGCGGAGTCGGGGCCACCTTGTTTTTCTGTTTTTGCAGAGACAAAACAGTGGCATTTAATTGTTCTCTTTGCCTTGCGTCACCATGACATGGCGAGAAAGTGCCAAATAACAGTCATTAAGGGATATGAAAGTCTGTGTGTGTGTGTGTGTGTGTATGTGTATGTGTATGTGTATGTGTATGTGTATGTGTATGTGTATGTGTGTGTGTGTGTGTGTGTGTGTGTGTGTGTGTGGTGGAGTTATTGACATCGGTCGGCGGTGGTGGTGCTGCTCCAGCTGACCTGTGTGGACACGGAATGTCTGGATGGTGTCATGAAGTCATAAACGCACCCATGAAGTCATGAACACATTACGGTCTAAATTTAGGAGTCAGACTGCCACATCGTTACATGTCAGTGTGTTAAGTGTGTGTGTTGTTTTGATACTGACTTGACTGAAACAGACTTGGTTTCGATAAAACAGTTGTCATTCATTATATCATCAGTTCAAATTGATCTTTTAAAGTTCAAAGGACTGCCCATTGTGTGTGTGCTGGACTTGTACAGCAGCCTATATGAGATGTGAGTGTGTGTGTGTGTTTGTTTTGCATAAAACCCGATGTCACAGTATTGTTTATGGCAGCCATGCAATCCCCATCGTTTCCACGGGTCCATTACTGTATTAGTCTCACATGCAAATAGTGCCTCGTGTTTATATGTGTGCGTGTGTGTGGTTGTTAGAGTGTGTATATATACAGGGTTAAGATGTGTCAGTCATAATTGTGTGTGTGTGTGTGTGTGTGTGTGTGTGTGTGTGTGTGTGTGTGTGTGTGTGTGTGTGTGTGTGTGTGTGTGTGTGTGTGTGTGTGTGTGTGTGTGTGTGTGTGTGTGTGTGTGTGTGTGTGTGTGTGTGTGTGTGTGTGTGTGTGTGTGTGTGTGTGTGTGTGTGTGTGCACCGTGTGCGCGGTACTTAAGAAATTAACATATTTTGAAAGAAAAGATGATGTCGTTCCTTAATGAGAGCGGGCATATGCATCTCATTACGGCATCATTAGCATAATTACCCAGCATCCTTTGTGATCATGACACGCACATGTCGGTGTGTGTATAAGTGTATGTGTGTGTGTTTGCATCGTTTACAAAAGAGCTTTATCTGTGCCTTTTTCTTGTCATTACAGTTTTTCTCGATTGCTAAGACACATTTCTTGAAAGCTTCTCTCCTTTTCTCTAAACTGTGAACACAAACCCCAATTTTCCAGCTACGTTCACAAAACCTCAGACTCTTCTTGCAAAACCAAACTTTCACCTCAAAACAGTTCAATCTGTGTCCAAAACTGAACTTTGTTGTCAAATCGTGCCCCAAGTCAATCAAAATTAAAAACACTACTGAGCAGCCACTAAAAACTACATAGAAAAATAGAAAACACAACGCTCAGGACATGAAGCTGAATGCATGTTGCAAAACAAAAAAACTTGCATTTAGCACTTTACACAAAGACAAAGAACAGAAATCTTGTGCATTACTGTAACATGTAGCACTTGTACAGTACAAAAAACAAAGATCTTTTGCATTTACAGTACACATATTATTTGTACAAAACAAACAGAAACCGTATGCATTTGCCACTTGTGTACAGTTCGGCATTGTCCTCACGGACCATATCAACAATTAGGGGAGAACATACCTGTCCTCCCACCACCATGTGACAGTCTTTCAATTCTACTAAAAGAGAACATGCAGTTACAAAAAATATACATGGAATACTACAGACAGTTAGACTAACCCTCCATTACAATACTACAGTACATCGGCACAGTGATGTACTGAAACATATATGTACTTACAGTATACTGTGGTACAGTATATACTGTAATATGCCATACAGTAATTTGCTCTCAACATGTACATACTTTACTATAATGTCAAAAAAGATAATTACCTGTTCTCTTCTCTAAATCTTCGGATTATGGTGGACACAGTGAATCTACCGATGTTTGGTTGTACCCTTTGTCCGGCCTCCCTCATGCTCATACCATGGACATGAACATGGTCAATCACAGTAGCTCTGATGTCATCAGATATTTCTGTTCTTTGTCTTTGCTGACCACCTTGACCACCTTGACCACCTTGACCTCCTCGACCTCCTCTCACACAAACTCTTCCTCTTAGATTTCTGTCCATTGTAGTGCCTCTCAAATCAGTGCTCTCTGAACTGACTTTATATATTCCCTCACATCATTAGCCACAAGTGTTATCAATTTTGAGTTGTTGTGTTCAAGTAGTGACAACTGTGCTTTAATTGTGTTTGACTTTTGCCACCTGTGCTCACCATTATGCAGCACAAGTGCATCACAATGAAAATGTGTTGGTAAGTTGTGTCTAAACAGGTGAAAAGTGCTCATGGTTTTGCCAAAAGAGTGATTGATTCAATCAGTGGGTTCAGGCAACAGAGAAATTGGTTCAGACAACAGGGTTCAGTGTTTTAGCAATTAAAAAAAACTGTAAGAGTCCACCCCCATGTTCTCTGTACATTCATACCTCTTTGCTTTTCGTTACACCACCACAAAATGATGTCCGTATTTGTTCACTATGAAATGACCAACAGTAACAATAAGAAAGTGTCTTTGGCCTTTTTTTTTATATCCAGCTTTTTCACTTGAAGTCTGCTTTCAAACTGTTTGGCCTTCTCTGAAACAGCTGATCAGGCAGGAGGCAAGATGATACTCGTCTGCAGCCTTCACGGCGAGTGCGGTCACCACCTCCTGCCTCCCAGCCAGAGGTTTTAGACCGTCCCGCCACTTTTCACTGGGAGTAAACACTGTGGTAATGTGTGTATGTGTGGGCAACAATAGCATTCCTGTATGAAAAGCAGCAGTTATTGCAGCACGTGAGAGTCTAATGCCAGACCATGGACACACTGCAGGGGGTGTATACGTGCTCGTGCTCTCTCACACACACACACACACACACACACACACACACACACACACACACACACACACACACACACACACACACACACACACACACACACACACACACACACACACACACACACACACACACACACACACACACACACACACACACACACACACACACACACACACTTTTTTTTTAAAAGTTGGACAAGTGAAACTGAATTGTACCCTGATTGATTTCTGAGGGATTTAGTTTTCTGTCTCCTCAGTTTCCCGTGAGACCATGTGCAACATGAAGTGAGACATCACACTTCAGATGAGAGCTGCTAGCCTGCCATAATGATATATAGAATAGTCTGGACTGGATGCTTTATCTTCAGTTCCAGCAGCGATTGACGGTAAAGATAGACTAATATTCGCATTTATTCCACATACAGTAGAATGGCTAAATACAATAGTCTATTGCCTCTATCCATCCATGCAAAAAGCTAATAAAAACATTTCATACAGACATGTTTGTCAGATATTTTAGTTCAAATTTAGTTTAATTACATATTTATGAGTGCTATTTTTACAATGGATGCTTTGTAGTTCTATCCTTCACAGGGTGGAAGAGCTCATGTAAAAATGCTAATATAGGAGGTGTTAGGACTCACGTGCAGTCAGGGTATGATAAATGCAGGCTTTATTGCTGACACTCTCTTTAGACTGGGCAATAACTCAACAGGCTTTTAAACTCTAAACTCGTCTACACGGACGAGAACTTTACAAAGAAAACAATCGTGGCAAGAATCACCAAACAAATCAACTGAAAAATTGCTCCAGAGGGAGAACTGGACAACAGGCTGAAGCTACACTGATCTCCATAATAATCTATGAAAAGTTCACAAAATAAAAATCACTCGAGGAGGAAAAAAACAAAAGGTTACAAACAAACTATGCTGCACGGAGCTATTAAACTACAAATAAAAAACACTGCAAGAGGAGGAAAAACTAGGGCAGGATAAAAAAATAAACTAGCTCCTCAAGCCGACCTAACAACTTTAAGAAAGCAAAAGAAAAAAAATCACTCTTCTTCAGAGGTAAACAAGGAAACAGAAATATAAGTAATAATTAGACTCAAGACACGGCTGTGGTAACGGCTGGAGGTACACGATGAGACAACAAGACAGGGGAAGACAGGACTATACACACATGAGGGAGGGAGACACAGGTGGACACAATCAGGTAATCAGGGAACACAGCAGACCGGAGATACAGGAGGAAGGCCAAGTGACCTGAAACAGAGGAGGATTACTTTTCAAAATAAAACGTGAATCTCATAAGACAAAAAACCCAAGACAGGACACCTCTCACCACGGTGTGACAGGAGCGATGTGTTTTTCGTGTATTTCAATTTTTTAAAAACTCAGCCTGGTGGTTCAGCCTCGTTGTCACATTTGCTCCGGTAAAAACATATTCATATACATGAGTTGTGTTGTACCTCAGACACAACACACTTGATCATGTCTCTCATTGACCAGCAAGGCTTCCCAACTAGAGCTTTGTTCTCTGCCCAAACCCAATGGGTCGGTTTGGGTCACAGTGTAATTTCTCAAAATTCCTTTGGGTTGGAATTTGATCGGGTTTGCGCAAATTTCCTGTATAGGTATTAAACCTACACACAAGGATAAACATTGAAGCTCAAAACTGCTAATTTATCACTATAAAAAAGCAAGTGTTACAGTTGGACTACTTATGGACTACTGAGGATGATGGATATCAATATCTACCTTATATCTGAGCAGAAAGCTGAATGAATACAGACGATTTTTTCAGATCTTTCTTATCACTCACATGTTACCCACTGTGTTGGCATGCCGGTGTTGTGTTGAAGACCGTTTCCCCATCGACGGTGCCTGTTAACTAACCTTTTTTCCTCATCACAGCCATCCCTTCTCATGAGTTTCAGAATTGACCTGTGAGGGGTTTATCAGTGGACACCGAAATCATCGGCCAAACTCAAGGAATGGCAAGAGACTCAGTTGTTTATGACAAAGCTACGAACTGGCTACGTGACTGCGGGGTAATCTGCATCTAAACCGGAGTATTTCCAGTATATGACATGGACAATCTCCTGTTGTGTGTTACACGTGTGAAAGGGAAACTCCACACTATGTCCAGACCTGATTCTCATGACATTGTCCAGAGTTCATGCATGAAAACTTTCAAGGGAAGAAAACACTATTCAACGGGTAGACAGACTTTAACACAACACCGGTGCTGCTGGTGCATCTGGCAATTCAGACGCAGCTAGAGGCACCGCTGAAGCCAGTTCATATGAATATCTGAAGGAGTTTTATCAACAAATCAGTACAGTTTTTATGCAAATTGTGCCCGCCTCGTCTGAAAAAACAAGTCTGAACGACACACACGCGCACACACACACAATGAATTTTAAACGACACATCAAGGTTGAAGCATCTAGAAAGAGGTTCTTGAAAAATAGCAGCTTGGGAGCAGCTCATAAAAAAATTAAATTGACATGAACAAGTTAATTTTTGCAGACTGTGACTGTAGTGCTCAGACCCACGCACAATCATTTTGCCATAAAACAGAGCATAATAGAAATAGGCTTCAGGTTGCTATTACTTGCATATTATGCAGCCTGAGTAGCTGTATTGATTAAAACAGAGGATTTATTCAGTCAGACTCAACAAGCTGGAACATGAGGCTTCAACAGTTGGACAGATTACGTAGTGCATCTTCCACAGTTAGTCGGTTTAGTACAAAATTCACTCTGTGTAATCCTGCAGCTGAGCAAGGAAACAATAGCCTCTTGAGAGGTTCTGCAATAGAGCCGTAAGGAATGTAATGCGTAATGCTGCCCCACTGTGTGCTTTTGTAACAGGTATAGTTGTGGAGCCAAATGCATCACAGAATCAGGCAGGTTCAGTTGAATGAACTTTATTAATGGACAAGGGACAGGCGAAAGGAGAGTCGAAGCCAGGCATTGAGTCGAAGAGCCGTTGCAGGGATTCACCAAACAACTCAGGAGGGCAGACAGGAACCAGGAGGGACTGGATGAAGGTTGTGGTCGGGGTCGGGGACAGAAGGCAGAGGGGATAACCAGGGAGAGAGCAGAATGGGATAGTCAGGGGCAGGCAGGGTCAACTCCACGTAGGCATGTAGGAAATCGCTGAAGACTCTTGCATGAGAGCTGAGAACAATCTGGCAGAAAGTTAAAGGTGAGGAGAGTCTATATTCTGGGTTAATTGATCAGAGGCAGCTGAGTGCAACAGGTGAGAAGAGTTGGGCTGATGAGGGGGGAGGGGCAGGCAGGTGAGTAGGGGGAGGGGCCGGTGGAAAACTACTGGGAGACGAATGAGATGAGGAGAGGGCAGACTGGGACAGATTTCACATAGCAGCCGACATCCTGGAAAGCCAAAAAGCCGCGACGTAACGGATCAGCGTTGGCGTGTAATGTGTGTGTGTGAGGCGATCTGCGCCGTTACTCAACCACCCGACCCAACCCACAAACAACTTTATACATTGTAGCAGCACAACCGTCTGTAGAGAGAAGGTCTGACAGAGTAAGGAAGAGAAGGTGGACCGTTGCATGTAATGTTTCTGGAGGTCCTTATTAACCTAGGCTACTGGGAACACTGCTGCGTCACTGTTTGACCCCTTTCAACTGCATGATGACTGTGTGATGTTCTGCCCTGCCAGCTGTTCCATTCACACAGACGTCAGTTCGGCAGTGTTCTTTAGATACAATATAAATAATATTCAACTTTTACAGATCTGTGACTACTTCTGCTGCCAGATCTGTCCCTTCATTCTGTCTCTGTACCTTTCACACAGGCACACGGGGAGAAATAAAGGCGCAGCAGCCCCATAACAAATTCACACAACGAGTGAATTTCGTACCTAAAAGATTGTACTGTTTGGATGATACCAACTCAATTTGGATATTTCAGACTGCTGAGGCCTCATAATAACTTCTGCCTTTTAACAGATATTTAGCCATGTTAGCAGCGTGGCTTGAGGGAAGGTGACGTTGGTCGGTTGATCATCCACTTTGGTCCAGACTGAAATACCCTGACAAATATTGCATTGTCATTGTCGTGACTTTGGGGATTTCCTCACATTTCCACTAGCACCATCCACAGATCAACATTAAAAACACAATTTAGGTCGAACATAATAGCATTTTCAAAAGTTACCCGTATTAGTGTGGACATCTGACTGCAAACAAGCAACTCCCTCACCAACTACCTTTAATGTACCCTTGAGCAAGGCTGTGTCTCACATCCTTCTGTCCTCCTTCCTTTTTTTTGTTCCTCTATGTCCCACCCCTCCTCGTTCCTTCCTTCCATCCAATCCTGTGTCCTCCATGTGGCACATCAATATATCAGCCACCTTGATTCCCTCTTTAGCCCGCTCTCAGAGGCGGTGCTGCGTACATTAAATATTTAGTGGCAGACGGTCTAGTGCAACAGCGCGACAACCTCTTTCTTTCTCGCTGCCTCTCCAGAGAGGGGAGTCTCCGGAAGAGCCCAAAGGGTGGGAGAGCCCCGTTCTCCCCCAGGGTTCTCTGAGCGTGTGCCGGGGGTCATCACAGGGTGAACAGTGCAGTCTGAATGTTAGAACACTGTGAAAGTCGATGTGGTGAGTGCAGAGGAAGACGGAAAATACCACACGGAACAAGAAGAGGAGGAGGAGGAGCTATGTGGTCTCAGTGTGGGAGGAAATCCTCAAATTAGGATAAGCACATGTCTCTTTTTCTTCTTCGTGGATGTTTGCGTTGGTTGATTGGTTTATGATTTAACAAAGAGAGCAACACGCAGCCAGACAAATGCACAGATAGCGTCTTTTGCCTCGTTGATTTTTGCAACACTCCAGCTCTCACTTCTCAACCTTGAGCATGTTTAAGTGTGTACCTTTTGTGTAAACTCATTCTTTACCTCCCACACTTGAAGTCGTGAGCAGACAAACCGGCATGACAGTGAAGACAAGAAAAAAATGCGTCTCTCTCTGTCCCTTGTTCGAGAGCCAACAACAAATGATCTTTTGTGTGAGTGCACAACACAGAGGCAGATCCAGTGAAAACAGCTATTAACATCTCTTTAACCTCTCAAAAACAACTCTCCTCTTTAAAAGGGACGACTAGCTAACTACTAAGTGTTAAAAGCCACCTGAAGCACTATTATACCTTTGCACAGGCACACACTTTCCTAATGCACCACTGAGAGCTGTTTTTATGATGGGAAACCCATATTTTAACTTAACAATGGCTGTTTGAGTCTCCAAATATACTTTCACACTCCTTTGCTCTAAAACAAACATCCACAACCACACACTCCGACAATGTCCTTCATTACAACCAAAATTGATAGAGTAAACCCACTTCAATTTAAAACAAATTTGAAAGAAAGTCTGTCAGTATTATGGCAGCAGAGCAAGAGAAGAGACAGAAAGAGACTGAGAAAGACTAGGTGAAAGCAAGTAATTGAGAATGTGGATCATTTGTGCCGTGTGTGTGTGTGTGTGTGTGTGTGTGTGTGTGTGTGTGTGTGTGTGTGTGTGTGTGTGTGTGTGTGTGTGTGTGTGTGTGTGTGTGTGTGTGTGTGTGTGTGTGTGTGTGTGTGTGTGTGTGTGTGTGTGTGTGTGTGTGTGTGTGCGCGTGTGTGTGTGTGCGTGTGTGTTTGTGTGTGTGTGTGTGTGTGTGTGTGTGTGTGTGTGTGTGTTCATGTAAAACAACATTCCATTCATTCCTGAAGCGTTAAGCCGGCCAGGCTGGGCAGCAGCACCAGAGCACCAGTTACAGCCAAACACACACACAAACACACACACAAACACACACACACACACACACACATACACATGTCCATGGACTCACAGCTGAGTCTCTTTATCAAACTGTGCATGCAGAGCTACAACGATGTGATGCAGAGTACTACACACGGTTTGTGGTGCACAGGGGAGCAGAATAGGAAGTTTCAGTGATAACTCAGACTGAGGTTGCCTGGGAACCGGATTAATCTGCACGCTGGCGTTTCATTTGCCCTGGCAGATACGTCTGCTCCCACTCGGCCTCGGACAGGTTTCCAGCCACTTTATGTCTGACGAGCCAATCGCAACCATTTATCTAACACGGGGCGGGTTGGAGACGATGACTGTAAAGAGGAGCACCGTTGAGGTTGTTTATCAAAAACAACCAAGATGTCTGCAGCTGGGGCGGCCGGTGGCTGAGTGGTTGGAGCAGTCACCCCATGTAAAGAAGCTGAAGGTCCTCAAGGCAGCGGGCGCGGGTTCGACTCCGATCTTCGGCCCTTTGCTGTCCCCTTCCCCTCTCTCTCACCCCATTTCCTGTCTGTCCTATATAATAAAGGCTTGGGAAACTGCCAAAAAATATAATCTTTAAAAAAAAGATGTTGTAACATTAACTACTTTTTCTCAATGTTTTTTTTTCCATCTTAGCTAGTTCTTATCACGGTGACGTCTGCTCAAGCGTTCATTTTTAGTTTGAATTATTGCTTTAAAAACATGGTGCAACGTCATGATTGACTCGCAGTGCAGCCCAAAGGGTGAATGGGTGGGACCTCGATACCGCAACCCCACTGCCCCATCAGTACTGCGCAGACTCTGGCTCCAAATAGCAACACCCGTGCAAAATGGCAGTGCTGGATGCTTTGGCTTCGTTTTGTACAGTGGGAAGTGGAGATGCTTCGTCCATATTTATATACAGTCTATGGTCTATCCAATTGCATCAAGAAGCAAATCAAACATGAACTGAGAGGTTCCAGACTAACTAGCATTTGTGATTTGGTCTGGCCATGCCAGGCTAAGACCCAAGACAAATATAACAAAACAAATACAATACAAAAAAGTTTGATTTCTTTCTTAAATCTGAACTGTTTAAAATTTGAATAAGGGCAATAATTTATAACATTGACTTTATCGGGCGCTATTTTTACTTTGTCTTACCCAGTGGAACAATCACATTATTATAGTAATGTGCCAAAATATTGACTTACCTAACAAATTTGATGGCCTTTTTTACATTTTACCATTAGCTCACATGCACAAAACTCACACCCTTCAGGCATCACTGCATGATGGAAAATGCATCAAAAATAGGCAGACAAGTAATTACAAGTAACTTCGGTGGGAACTAAAAGAATGACAGAACATATAGCATTAATTATTACACAAAACGTTTACATATTCTGATGACATAGTAGGTCCTCATACCCAACGGTTACTGCCTTTAACACATGGTTAATATTGTGCAACGGTTGCAGTTTGGGTTAGTTAAATAAGTCAAACTTATACAGGACACAAACTTAATCCTGTGTTTGTTTGGCCCATACATCCACCCCGACCTCCTATCTATGCCTGTGAGGACAGTCTCCTCTGGGGGAGGTTTCACACCTGGAATTGAATTCAGATCAAACTGAAAAGTCAGGAAGTCGGGACAGAATAAGATAGGTGTAAAAGGACCTTTGTTCTTCACATAATCAAATAGATTATACCTTATATTATACATTATCTGTATGTGGCTATATCCAGAATCCATCTCTCATTCATCATTCACATAGACACAGGGGTCAGCAAACTCTTTGATATGAAGTGCCATTTTCACAGTGTGCCATATCAACGTCAACCAAGCCCTCTCCAGGAGCATTATTTCCCCCCCACCTGTAAAGAAGAAGACAACGAGTGCTAGGCAATCAGCAGAGTTGGGTGGGTCTTTGTGAATGCAAAGGAGAAAAGGTAGTGTCCAAACAAAGCTTCACAAAGCTATATGAAGTGTAGTCTTTATTTTCTGAGCCCAGTAGATGGCACTCAATGTTCAACAAAGGGTTCAAAGCACAACAAATGACCAGTCCTGAAGCCTTTTTCTTTAAATCAAGAGTGCCATCGAGTGGTGCTTCATGAAGCTAGAAAAAAGTCAGTCAACTAACGTAAATAACAGGCACCAACCAATGGCTGTGAAAGAGGTCATTTGGCATTGGGATGAGAAAGCGCTACATAATTTCCCCAAACATGTCTTGCACACTTGTTGCTAGTGTGCCATTGGTTAAGCTGCCTCTACCAATGGTGGCCCCCATGCCCAAGGTTGCTGACCCCTGCTCCACGCACAGTCTAAGTTGAGTTGACGCTTATCAGTCATTGTCATCTATCAAATGTGAAGCATTGCATTATGGATTTGTTGGTAGAAAGTAGTCTACATGCCTTTGACACCTTTTTCATCCCATTGTGATAATGAAGGAGGGCACTGTATGCATACATTTCAATTGGACACTCAAAATCCATAACATGCGATATTAACAATGTGTCAACAGGCTATGAGACGTGGAATAATGATCTGATAATTGTTGCTTCTGTCGGCTATAATGGAAACTGCAAATATACACAGCTGGAGTTAATTAACCTTAATTCTCAGAGTTGCTCTGACTACAACACAGAACTCTTACTGTTGCCTAGTTATGCTCTTTACATTCTGATGCCCTACGCAGCTCCGTTTAGCATTTAGCCAAAACAGTGTTTCATTGAGAGGAAAGCACTGTCAGAAGTGAACTAATCCGTATCTGTTTGACTTCCAGCTCATCCCGCCAGTCTGTGAAGCTAATGCTCGCTTCATCTGCTACAGAGCAGATCAGATATCAAAGCTTTTGGCTACATTGTCAGAGGTAGCTCACCTGTGGTTTGCCTGTGTTATCACAAGTGGACAACTACGTAGCTGTTAACACCAAATTGCAGGGTTACCCCATCGAGTGTTTTGACATTTCAGGCACATAGACATAATCTTGGTCTGGAGGAAATGCCCATCTGTGGCCAAATAGCCCAGTGGTATTGTATATTTGTTCCTGGTGTAAACATAAGAATCACTGGGGGAAGAATCAACTGTTGAATTAAAATTCCACAGTCTCCGGCGAAAATATGTGAGATACTCTCTCAGTCAAGGGATCACCCTCTTCTAAGATGTAGTGCACTATAAGCACATAAAAAGAAACACCGGCAAGGGTTATTTGAGCCAATATTTTGCCCAGGGCCAGTGGAGACATCTGCTCGCTCAAACCAGAACAACAACAAGTGAACCAAAGCCCTTCCTCCGTCTACAAAGCAAAGAAAAAGCCAAGATGTTCCAAGAAAACCCTCGTGCTTCAGGTCTGGCAGATGGGGGATGATGAAATAGTCAGAAACAGTGTAGTAATTTTGCTCCTGTTATTCTTTCTATGCCATCGTTATGTCACGATCAAAAAGGAATGAGTTCCCTGTTTTTACTTCCTGGTGATATATGGTTATATATACAGTATATTTGTTTTTTTGCTCATTGGGTTTTGAAGAAGAATTCCTTTATTAGTTACGCGAATGGGGAAATTCAATTTTCACTCTATTATTTTTTTTCATTCTACACACACACACAGGCCCGAAATACACACACAGGACCTATATACAGTACATGCAAGAGATGTTAGAGCGAGGGGGCTGCCAGTGACTGGCGCCCCGAGCAGTTGGGGGTTTGGTGCCTTGCTCAACAGCACCTCGGCAGTGCCCAGGAGATGAACTGGCACCTCTCCAGCCACCAGTCCACGCTGCATACATGGTCCACACAGGGACTTGAACCAGCGACCCTACGGTTCCCAGCCATGTCACCTATGGGCTGAGCTACTGCCGCCCATCAGACCGATCATAATGTCAGTATACCATGAATAATATTTCCTGGGAATTTTCATCCATTCAGCTACACTGGACCTGACTGAGCCTGAGCCGACCGACCGGTTTGGGGACACGAATGCGCAGTAATTTCTCAAAATGTACGTTTTTTCAGATAAGCAGGGCTGCTTCACACTATGAACAGTAAACTACTGTTATGCATAATTTAAATATTTCTTTTTGCTACGGTTAAAAAAATGATGTCACTGACAGCAGTTGCTAAACAGACCCATGACTCCTGCGTCTCATAAATGAAGAGAAATTTCATGCAATCTCTATTTAATACGGCGCATGACAGTTCTGAACATTCGAGAAGGCACATTGTACAGATCATGTCACAATTGTCTGTTGCTGCAGTGAAAAGACTTTAGTTGACTTTAGCTTTTAAAGATGTACTGCAAGCTTTAAGATTTTAGACTGTACTGTGAAGAAACACATCAATGCTCGTGTTAATATGGACATTTCTCACCAAATTTATAAAAATCTGCATTTTAATGGTGGACCCAAATGAATAAAAATGTTATGGCCCCCTATTTGTTAGTTAAATGTTTCCTTTTTACAGTGGAAATTCAGATTATGAATCAGGCTTGGGCCCAAACTGTTGCTATGGTTGGGGCGCCTGTCAGGCTTTGGACAGAATCTATGCAGGTTAATTTAGAGTCAGGCCTGATGTTGTGGGCCAGATCATATCTCTAGTTCAGCTCAGTTAACATTTCACCTAATATCTGTTGTAAAATGTTTATCACTTGATTGTTTTAGCGGTGCTGAGACGAGGTGGAGAACATAGTTGTGGTACATAGTTTGTCAGGTTTAGAAAAACCTGAATGGAAACGATGGAAATTCAAAGAGCAAATTTTTACATTTGGCTGAGGCGGAAAAGTTGATGTGTCAATAAAAAAATGTGACAAAGCTCAATGGAAACAGACTTGGCGAATTAATCACGACGTATATAAAAAATGTGATTTCAACGTCCACCTCTGCTTGTCGACTGCGGGTCGAAATCAGGTCAAAGTCGGGTCGCCCTAGTTTTTGGGTGTCCCACACCATCGGCACTAGTCGGCCCTCATCAGCTGTTAATCAGCCGATTCAGCATGTTGAATCGGTGTCTGGCCCGCTGGTGAGTGAAATCACTAACAGGTGAGTGAAATAGAAGTGAGGAAAGTGCTAGTCAAGAGGCTGTGAGATCAAAAACAAACTGGTTTTATCAGGAAAGATTATTTTTTTTAGCAATTGAGCTCTTTAGCAGAAACTGTTCATAATTGTTTGTTAATTCTCACTTGCGGTAAATATCATTTGTTCTTTCAACATCAGACTGTGTCGTTAATGGTAACTGCTAGCTGGCTAACTCTCTTTCTGAGTCGTCCTGTCGTCCTGGTTTCCCTTGTTGAATGACGAATACAGACTCGTCGGCTGGTACGGAGAGTTCATGTACCACTGTTTTGGCACAGGCGACATGAGGCGACACAACTGTCGGCCTTTGTCACCACTAGTTCTTTAAAGTGGGCTTGGGCGGTCTGCCTGAGAGCCAAAAAAACATCATACGTGTATGGACCAATGACCTCCAACCAAAATGGCACATTATCATCACAATTTTAACATTCATTTCATTTGTTTGAGGTTTGACTGGCACTCTTTGATAACCTCTTCTCATGACGTGACGTAACTTACCTCCTCTACTTCCTCTGATGTTTCGTAGCAACCGACTGAACTATTAGCACAATAAACTTTGTAACCTGATTATCCAACTTCTGATGAAGAGCTCTGCTAATGGAAACATGCACTGATCAGCAATTTCCTTTGCTAAAATATGTCTTTGAATGCAGACACAGCATTTGTAGATCAACCGGATGGGCTGTAGATTTGTATAGCCTTTTGTAGAAGAAGAAAAGTTGTATACTGTGGGTAAGTGAAGCTAGCAAATACTGCATTACTACACAGATATCTATGCTTGAAGTGTCATTTTGATCACTGGTGCTCATGAAAGAATGACCTCAATGATAACATTTTAACACTGAAACCGAAATGAATAACTAATGAGAAGCAAGCACAGACACATACACAACACCATCCGTCCATGTTGTAATTGCAAAGCAGCTTGTGAGTGTGCAGGTCCGTGTCTCTGTTGGCTTTCAATATTTTGTGCGTGTGTGTGTGCGCGTGTGCGTGTGTGCGTGTGTGCGTGTGTGTTAGTGGGGTGGTTAGAAAGAGACAAGGGAGCACATATGGCTGAACAGTCGGGGATGGAACTCAGAACTCCCACATGACATAGCAGATAAAAATAAAAAACGGAGAGAGACACACACTAAGGGATGGAGAGAGAGAGAGAGAGAGAGAGAGAGAGAGAGAGAGAGAGAGAGAGAGAGAGAGAGAGAGAGAGAGAGAGAGAGAGAGAGAGAGAGAGAGAGAGAGATCGAGAGAGAGAGAGAGAGAGAGAGAGGAGAGAGAGAGAGAGAGAGAGAGAGAGAGATGAGAGAGAGAGAGAGAGAGAGAGGAAGAGAGAGAGAGAGAGAGAGAGAGAGAGAGAGAGAGAGAGAGAGAGAGAGAGAGAGAGAAATGGCCTCTACTGCGACATAACATTGAACTAAGATAAGATTCACATGTCCATTTGTGTGCATGTGAATGAATGTATGTGTGTGTGCGTGTGTGCGTGCGTGCGTGTGTGTGTGTGTGTGTCACTCTTTAGTGTTGTCTCTGGGACTGGAAAGGAGGAGTCCCATGAATGTTTATCACCTTGCAACTTTATTTTACACGAAATCATGGGTCATGTGTTGTTGTCACTGCACTGATGATCGTAGTTTCCTGTGAAATCACTAGTATTAAATTCTGACAGATGGTAGGAAGATGCGAATCCAGAGGATGTCATAAAGAAGAACGACCTTTCAGGTGTTCTTATTTGAAATACAAGAAAAAGTTTTCTTCTTTCCTCTTATATCCGTTTCTTAAAAGCTGTTTTTTAAGAAGCAATGTGTTTATTAAAACACATTGCTTCTTTTTCCTGTAGTTTGAGCACCTGTTGCCCCTCAACCTCTGCTTTTTTTATACAAGATTCCATCAGCGTTTTACCCTATCATTATTTAACCTGATTAAGGACTGAAACATTGTGTATTTCAATTAAAAATGTATTGCAAGTAAATAGGATTGTCCTCTCCCCTTACATGTATGGACATTTCCTTCAATGCACTTGTCCGCAAGATCCTGAAGGTGTGCACGAGCCCACACTGTAAGGACATAATTAACCAAAAGGATACACAAGTAGTTTTGCCCTTGGGACTTGAACCTTTGAATGTATTTGTACATGTTTAAATAATTAATTCCATGTAGATTGTCTCTGATAGAAAAGGTGTAAATGACAACAATGTAAAACTTAAGTGATAGAATGAAGTGAAGCAACTCGCCCTCAGCTGCTCATCCACTAACCTACAACATACATGTACTGCATATGATTCAGTATGTATTACGAACTGTACACTCAGAAGATGATGTATTACCACCAATTCAATTCAATTTCAATTCAATTCAATTTTATTTATAGTGCCAAATCATAACAAAAGTTATCTCAGGACACTTTACAGAGTAGGTAAAGACCACACTCTATGACTTATTTATGATAAACATAGACCCAACGATTCCCCCGTAGAGTACGGTGGCGTTGAAAACCTTCCCTATAACAGGCAGGAACGTCAGACAGACCCAGCTCTGTGGAGGACGCACATCTGTCTGCACCGGTTGGGGACGAAGAAAAGGAGAGAGAAAGAGAGAAAAGACACACAGATGGACAGAGAGAGACAGACAGACAGAGAGACAGAGACACTTCCAGAGATGCAAGCAAGCAAAGCCTAACAGTAACTATAATAATATCTATAGTAATGTGAATATGACTTATATGTTAAGACAGTTAATACAACAGAATAGTAGAAACAAGCACAGCTAAGGTGACAGAATATGAAAATGATAATAATTATGGTGGCAAACATGATCAATGATGAGTAGTGGCAATAGCAGCTACGATACAGCTTAGAATTTTATAGTTTATTAAACTAGTGACAGTATATATGAGTAACAGTGATAATAGCAGCAGGAAGCGTCATGTAGGACCACGGCAGCAGGCACCACCACCATCAGCAGAGACCTGCGAGACGACAAAAAGCACAAACAGCTCCGGGGAAGAAGCTGAATTAGTAACATGCATTGATGAGACATGAATGATACAGACAGAGAGGAGAGAAGCTCAGAGTATCAGGAAAAGTATTATCCCCCGGCAGACTAGGCCTATAGCAGCATAATTAAGCAGAAGAAAATCTTATCGTAAGTCAGCTGTAAGCTTTATTAAAAAGGAAAGTTTTAAGTTTACTCTTAAATATGGGGACAGTGTCTGCCTCCCGAATAACACCAAACCATGCAATACAACCAAACAATGCATCACAGGGGCAGGTCAACCAATAAGTCACATCATAGGAAGGCTATCGGCACTCAATACATCTGATGTCATCACATCAGTTCCTGCTGAAATTGTTGTAGAATTGATTCATCAGTCACAGAAAAGACTTTCTTTCTGCACATAAAAAGTCTGACATCCTTTCCTGTATTTTTTGTGAGATATTTCACAATTCAGAGGATGTTATCTAAGTTCTGAGAAAGGATGTCAATATATTCGCTGAGGTGATGATTTGGGGTCGCAGTGGTGCATTTTCACATGCACACTGCAGCATGGTGTATTTTAATAACACTAGGCAATGGACCTTATAAACTCCACTCTTCTCAGTCCACTTAAGAATTAAAAATAGTGTCTGTACAAAGTTTGTGTTCATATCAGGAACAAGTGTCCTGTATGATTTCTATAACTTCTTTCACAGCCAGGTTTGACCGAATCACCATTCACACATCATGCAGATCTGAAAATGTAATATGGGACTATATTCAAAACGTGTAATAGTAGTAGCCTGCTAATAGCAGTAATGAAATAGTAATGGTATCCTGTAATCATTTGTATATATAGTATATATAGTATATAAGTGCCACTAAAACTTTGTAATAAAAAAATATCTGACGGGGTTGTGGTGCTTCAGAGTCATAGTGTTTTAAACAGCCAACTCGTGAAAAGTTTGCTGTTCATAAATATGCAGACTTTTTAAATGATTATTCTGTTAGTTATGCTACTATTGAAAAAATGTTTATGTCTACGTCAGTGCCCTACTTCCTGGCCTGACCTCTGTGGTGGTGGTGGTGGTGTGTTATGATGCCCATTATTTCATTTGTACCATAATTAGCAGTTGACAGTTGCCAAAAGTGGCCTAGCAGCTGTATGCATATCTGTAAATCACTTTCTTAATGTTACATGTATTTGCTTTAATTTGCTTACAAGGACATAAAAGAAACAAGTGTTTGTATGTCAGACCTAAGAAATGTGGTTATAAAGAAAGCAGCTAGCTACTACCCAACTAGTTTACACAAGAGGCTGAAGTGTTTTTTTAAACGGGGCGTTGCTAATTGATATCATGTACGGGGTGTAAACTGTGAATACAACACGGGACAGGGCGTGTGTGGGACTAGCCCCTTCCGCTCCCAGAGACTCTCCGTACTCCGCTCCGGGTTTTCCGAGCGTCCATCAGCGGGCTCCTCACAGCCTCTAGCTGGTTTTTACTCAACTCCTGTCCTGATATCACTCCGCTGGCATGGTGGAGAAGCGGACCTGATTATTGTGATGGTGGCAGGCGGCAGCCAGTGACTACAGACTTCCGCCACTGCTTCCCATATCCGCGTTTTGCGCCGTCTGGGCTACTCTAGTTGCCTCACAACCGGACAACCGAGGGCGCTTGTGCTCTTTCCCCCCAACTCAACAACATCTTCACCGGGATTTCTTTCAAACCCAAACCATATGAGATGCAAGTTCACTGGGAAACTCCGGAGCCCGTTCGGTTCAGGCAGCAAAACTTTTTCTCAAAGGACAACACCGTAAAACGGCGAGTGGACTGTTGCTGCTGCCGCTGCTCCTCCGCGGGACGGTCTGTGTGTCTAAGACCGCAGAGTGCCTGCTAACGTCCATACCTCCACGGTATTGTTGTTTTTTTCAGCGGAGTTGTTGTTAGCAGCGTGGCAGCGGCTTTATTGTTGGATTCAGTTTGGGGCTCGCGCTGGTCTCATTGTGTTTTAGAGGTCGGTTTGTTTGGAAACAGTGAAGAAGAAGAAGAAGAAGAAGAAGAAGAAGCGGTCACTGGAGAGCCCTGAACCATATGACTGCTGGGCTCCGAGCTCTTTAAACCCTCCCGGTTGTTGCTCGCTTCGGCGGCTGTTGTCGTTCGTAGCTTCCGTCCGCAGTCCGGCTGCTCGGGACCCTTCGCCGGGGAGGACAGAGAGGGAGAGGACACTAGGTGGTGGAGGTGGAGGAGGAGGTGGCCGGAGGAGGAGGTGGCGGTGGTGGCGGTGAGCTTGACGGGGAGAAAAGTTCTTCCAAAATAGCAGCCACTTGGCCTAGTGATGGGGGACTTCGCCTCCCCCGCTGCCGGACCCAACGGCAGTATCTGCATCAACAACAGCATGAACCCGGCCGCCGGGAGCGTGGTGCCCGCCGGGGTGGTGGGCATACCTAAGCACAGCACGGTGGTGGAGAGGCTGAGGCAGCGGATAGAGGGCTGCCGGAGACACCACGTAAACTGCGAGAACAGGTACCAGCAAGCGCACGCCGAGCAGCTGGAGATAGAGCGGAGGGAGACGGTCAGCCTGTACCAGCGGAGTCTCGAGCAGAGGGCCAAGAAGTCAGCCGGCGGCAGCAGCAAGCAGTCGCAGAGCAAGCAGCCGGACCCAGACTCTGCCTCCTCCACGGAACAGAGGAATAACACGCTCATAGCGGTAAGGACGAGCTCTCAATCACGGCCAAGACTGCCGCGAGACGCCCCCCACTCACACACAAACACGGCACATACATCAGCATACCCTCTGTTATTCATTTCCCCTCCAAATCTCTGTACCCCCAAACTCCCGGACCCCCTGCAGGCTGCACTACTACTGCTTGTTCGCTGTGAAAACTTGTTGAAAACACGTCCACTGAGCGCTGGCAATTGCTTTGGAAACACACACTTCACTTTTTCAAACCAGAGTGCCAACTAGTGCTTTTGTTTACAAAGAAATGCAGCCCCTCGTTACAGAAAACTAGGCTGCTAGGGAAGTGGAGGGTTGCAGGATTTGGAAATGACAAGCCTGACAGCTGATATTTGATCATTCTCCAGATCA
The DNA here is from genome assembly GCF_963691815.1 of Echiichthys vipera. Taxonomy (NCBI): domain Eukaryota; kingdom Metazoa; phylum Chordata; class Actinopteri; order Perciformes; family Trachinidae; genus Echiichthys; species Echiichthys vipera. The sequence continues at coordinate 28,930,466 of NC_139827.1, read as the reverse complement.
GTGCTGCTTCATGCTCAAAGGGAGGCTGAGCGTCTGGAAGGCATTGCTAATGGTCAAGTTAATATTTTTCACCTCTGAAATTTAACTAACATGTGGAGGGCTGTAGCCTTTTTAAGATGCATGAAAACAACTTCTCCTTTCTTGTTCTTTGCTGTTGGGTGCATATTGTTCTGCAAGACAGGCGGCGTCAACGTTGCAACATCGCTTCCTTGCACTCAGTAGTAGCAGTTTATGCTTCACCCTGCTCTGTAACCTTTGTATCATACACTCTCCAAATCAACAGCCAGCTGACACTGTTGCAAACACCTAATCACCGCCACCTCCTCCCTCAAAGTACCCGGCCATTGGACTTAGAAAACACTTCAGATTGCTGCCACATAGTTGCTGAACATTTTCATACTGTAACTTCTGCAGATTCATTCATAATTGACTGAGGAGTCACGTAATAATACATCGATCACGTCACATTTCACAAGGAGGCTCTGCTTCTACCATTGAACTGCATGTTCTTGTAAAAATAAGACAGCGATGCTTTAGAAAGTCTAAATGCTGTAAGTCCAATATAGACTCACAGTAGATTTAATAGGAATGCTACAGTGATTTCCTGTTGGTGGGGGGCAGTGGTAACATATGGAGAATTGTTCGGTTTCTTGTGGCTGTCTTATGGGGATCTTGGTCGGGAGTCTTTTTTTAATCGATGATTTTGATCTTTAATGATTGGACTGTGTCATTTCCAAAGAAAACACCCTGATGTTTTGTCCCTGCATGCGCGACAGACACCGGCAAACTGTGAAGCGTCCCCCGTTCACGCCACATCTCTTGTGGGCGAGCTCCAGCTTCCTTTAGAAAAGACCAAAGGATACATGTCGGGAATGTCAACATTGTTATCCCTTTTGTTGCTGCAATGAGCCCAGTTCCTCCCCTTTTGAGATGCAAAATCAGAGCGTCTTTAATTTCGGAGTCAGCCCCGGTCGTCATTTAGGAGCCACGCAAGCCTGACCAGCTACAGCCTGAGAGAGCAGCAGTGATTTTAATAGTGCAGGACCTCCCAGCGGCCCTTGTGGACATTAAACCGAACCGCCCATTAGATGGCCGGCAACAAATGCTCCGAGAATGGAGGGATTCCTGCTTAAAGACACAGTGTGCATCCCTGTTCTCTGTCCATGTCTGCTCCTCTCCCAGTCACTGGTGGTGACACCTCAAATGCTTACACCCAGCACTAAAGAGCGAAATTACAGAGAGCTCTGTGTTAGTGCTCTTTTATGCTCCACTGCAAGTTCTTGGCATTGTTTAGACATGAATTGTTAAGGAGATGAAAGCCATCCCTCTCCCGTTTTTTTCTCCTCTGAGGACCAGAGCTGCAGCTAGATGGCTGTATGTAGTCACTACAGAAGCAGGCATTCTAGGAAAGCCAAGCATGCTGTTAATGTAACTACACACATCGCATACACATGCACCTCACAGTCTGTAGGGGTTATGTTACACGCTGTTTGGAAGTATACTGTGTCAAGAAAGTGTGTTTGAAGGTGGTTCCACCTACGCCTAAAAGATGAGTAGAGTGGGAAATAGGCTCCTATCATGATTTGGTTGTTTAGACTTCACATTATTAGGTTAAAATGACACAAGAAGTGAAGTGTGCTGTTGTACTGGTTGGTTCGCACTGTCAATGTGGTAATCGTCTACAATATACAAAAAGTAAATCGATGAAAATCAATGTGTTCCTAAGAGATAAAAGACAGTGTTTGACAAAAACGGTTCTTCAGCTTTGGCAGATTATAGTTGTACAATGGAAATAATAGACTAGTAATTCCATGCTCCACACTATCTTAGTGTGATATTCTTGAGCATTCGGTATAGTCATAAGCATCCCAGTACACTGCGCTTTGGTCTAATGGCTCTCAGACACACCTACATTGTGGCAGGGGCAAACCTGCAATTATGGAAAGTGTGTGTTTGTTGTATCTGTTATTGAGAAAGAAAAGAAGACACTGGGAGCTTGCTCTGTATTTCCCACCATCTCCTTGACATTATTCAAAGAGTATAGTAGATAAGTATGAGACATTCAAGCTACAGATGGGTGTGATATTCATCCGATAGTCTGTCACTGCTGATGTTGACTTTCATAAGATTGACACTTTCAAACTTGTAATTGTCAGATAATGAGAGGGTCGCTTGCAAAACAACGGGCCACCTCTGCTTTCCACCGGCAGCAACCATGTATCACAATGCGCTAACACTAGGGCAGTCAGTGATTCATTCACTTATTAAGAACTTCTATATAACTCTATATTCTGGATTCCTGTCCACCAAATGCTGTAAGTTATGGTAGTGGGCAAAAGGGGTGATATAGTGGTTTAGAAGCAAACAGACGGTGTCCAACTTACAGGCACATTGTAAAATCTGCTGATTATAGTTCCTTTGGGGATATTGAAGATGTGTTGTTGGCTCTCTGTCCATTACATACATACACACAAACGCACGCGCACACACATACTCACAAACCTTCTAAAGTATGCAGCTTCCCCTTCAGCACAAAATTCACACTCCCCTAACTGATTGACCTTACTAATCTAGTAATTTACGGCATATTTATGAACTTGTTATTGGGCCTGTAAGCAAACTGATTCAATTGTCAGTTTTCTTTGTCACTGGTTATGAATCCAAAATATTCATGTCATAAAAGGTTCTTAACACCATAAGGCCAAATATACAGCTGGGTAAATGGGTGTACCACATGATCCTGATCTTTGCGCTGCACGTGTATGCACACTGCACACTGCGTACATGGGCAGATAGCAAAATTAGCTTCAGGCATGCCTTTGTGATTGGTCAGCTTGGTTGTGTTGTCCCAAGTATGTTTCTGATATCGCTGGAGATTGTTGATAGTGAAGACAACTTGAAGCTAGTCAAATAAAATGTTCTTTTCAGTAACATGCAGTACATCCACTGGTGTTGCAGTGGTGCTGTCAATAGGCCAGAGCTACAGATCAAAACACACTGTAGGTATCTACGGGCTGTCGATAACCTCTTCCATCAAGTGTAAACCCAGCTTAACCATGCTTTAAATGTTAGACTGAGCTCATTAGTAATTAATAGAGGGAGAACACAACACTTGGATGTTCACATAATAGTGATAAATACCATTTATAAATTGGCATTAACGTAGTTTTATAAAGTTAATGCTCGGACAATTTTTCTACATTGATAGGTTAGTTGGATGGTATTTGAGTAGGGGACACACATCATCCTTCCCTTAAAGCGACAGATCACCCCAAAACCAAAAATTTTTTTTTTTTCTCTTACCTCTAGTGCTATTGATCAATCTAGATTGTTTTGCGGTGAGTTGCCCAGTTATGGATGTCACAATATGAGATTTTGACATCACGGTTATTGTCAGAGGAAATATCATGACGCATCAACACCGACGCATGCATTTCAAAATACCACAGCATGCAATTGGATAGAACTACGACCGACTACGACCAATCAGAGCAATGAACAAGGTGACGTATCCAGCCGACTACGGCAGCACATCACTGTTGTCAATGGTAACGCCTGCCCATAGCGGATAGTGCAATTTAATCGGTGGGTTGGGATTTTCTGACAAAGTTAATGAGAGTTAATTGAAATTTGCTAGCGGTGCATCTGGTGCTGATTCAAGGAACTTTTTTTTGAAAGATTAGGGCTGCAATGTTCTTTCCCTCAGACATTTCTACAGCTCTTCTTCTCAGCGCTTCAGCTGAGTGGGACATTGAGTACCTTTGACACAAAACAAACGCGTGTTATATGAGTCGCAGGATTAGTCTTCACAGGACAACAATGCAGGAATCGAGACACCATAAGTAACTAGTTTCTGCAAATCTTACAGCTATGTAACCATGACTTTATGCAACCACGGGACTAACAACAGGTCTGAGGATTATCTTGAGTAACCGGGTCATGATTTCTGGAAAGAGACATTATTGTGGAGTTTTTCAAATGTTTTTTTTGGTGCTTTGAGCACCACAAGCTGAGTGCATCTAGTCCCATTATACTCAAGAGAAGGCAGACATCTCTACGGCCAATATCTCTCACACTGGGCAACTGACACCAAAACGACATAGATTGAAAAATAGCACTACAAGTAAAAGGAAGAATATGTGCTTTGATTTTGGGGTGAACTGTCCTTTTTATATTTTAATTTTTTCTTAAGTTTTCTTCTGAGAGTGAGCAGTGCAACAGCTGAGCATGAGCTTCAAACATGACTCTCAAAGTTGCTGTTCCGATCTCCAACGGACTGGACCTCTCTGTCATTACAACACCACAAACAAACAGAGATTCTTCTTCAATAATCTGGTATTGTTAGAATAGTCAGTCTGTGCCGACCACTGCCTTAAGGTTTATGCTGGCCCTAGTGTCCCAGGCGCGGGGGTGCGCAGGCCAAAAATAATGATCTTTGCAAGTTACCGCCGTGCTTGGTTGTCTTCCTTTTTAAATTTTTATAACTACGTGAAGATGGTTTTCAGACATGACCACCACAAATGCTGATATTTGTTTTTAAACTCTTTAAGAACAGGAGATCTTAAAAATCTAAATTTTTTTGAGTATATATTTTGCCAGTGAAATCAAATGGTTTGCAGGGTTTTCATCACTGATACGGATACTGTTGTTGGAGATATTTGTGTGTATTCTTCTTGTTTTGTTTTTCCCATAGGATTGATAAATGTCAGCACAAAGAGTCTAAAAATGAAAATAGCATGTTGATGCTGAGTGAGTGACACCAAAATCTGGCATCTGTTAACGTTTTCTATCGCCGAAAAGAGGTCTGCTGTCAAACTTCATTGAGGCTGTATTCAATATCTTGACATAGTGTGACATTCAGTACTTTTGGCTAGTTATCTCAGGGCATAGACACACTGCAGAACACATTCACCGGTAGCTGTCATGTTTCCACTGTTTGCAAGCAGGCGGGTTTCTTTCT